>NC_143191.1:57790000-58145000 GCF_051530095.1 Phoenix dactylifera
GCATCCATGGCATTTTTTTTTAGGTGATAATCTTCTCATCAGCTCTTTCTGTATAAATCATAATTCTACAGTTATTTTCAGTTCATTTCCTGCCGTTGCTGGGAAGTTTTCTTTTCAGAATTACTACATCTTTACTGTTAAAGATGCCAATTATGTTGTATTGCTTAAAAGCTTAGATTGTGTGCTTGCATACATTTTAGGGGCCTACACAAGATGAAGTTATTGCGAAGCTGAGGGATGCATTTATGAAGATTGTTGAAGAATATAAGGTTTATACCCAAGAGGAAAGAAAGAAGGTCGTCTCTATCTGCCAATCATAATGATGAATGTATATATATTGTAATAGCATCAGCTATAATAGGTATTGGTTCCAAACATTTGTGTAGGTTGTGTCAGCAGGTGGACTTCATGTGGTGGGGACAGAACGCCATGAGTCACGTAGAATTGACAATCAGGTAATAGCTGAATTATGTAGATGCCTATGGAAAGTTAAACATCATGCTATTACCATTTATTTTATTGTTGTCTCCTTGCTATATGTTATGCTTATATTCCTTTTCTTTTGAAACATTTCTTGGCATCTGCAAATATGCATGTAATACTTTGTCATGTATAGAGCATATGGATATGTATGAGTGTGCATCTTTTTCTTCCTTCATGTTATGATTGCTATAACAACATTGTCATATGACAGTTCTAGTTGTACATCTCCATTGCATTTATATGTCCCCCTCTCCCATGGGTTCAACTGAAGCTTTATTTTCTAATCTTTTAGGACCTATAGTGAGGGACCTTAAATTGAAAGATGCAATAATTTTATTTAGTGTGTGATTGTGTTGATAACCACATCAGTCTAAACATTGCATATATATAGTGAGTCACAAGTTGACGGTTGACCATCCACATCATGCATATTCAACACTAGCTGAATCATAACACCCAAGATCCTTGTGCATGCACTATCCAATTATTCTCATATGGGAGCTGATATGATATATCTTGCTTGTCTTTCGCAGCAAGGTTGATAAATCTAACTTGTGTTGTTGCATGTACAAAGCTTCGTGGTCGAAGTGGAAGGCAAGGTGATCCAGGAAGCTCTCGGTTCTTTCTTAGTCTTGAAGATAACATCTTTAGAATCTTTGGTGGAGACAGGATACAGGTCATACCTAACTTCTTAAACATTTATCTATCCAAAACCACATATACTGGAAGATAACTGCCATAGCTAATGTAAAATGATGTTACAATTAGAACCTTCAGATGTAAAATTATTTTACAGCGAACTGGGGCTTTGTCCACTAATTACAATTACTCACTGGCTTTTCAATCAAGAATGTCTTGTTCATGTTCAATCTGGTCTTTAGATATGGTGTTAGTTCTAGAAACCACAAGTACAGGAGATTTTGTAGTCCAGTAGTTTCTGGTTCCTAGTCACAGCGATTGATTGGATGACTTGTACACTTTCCTTTTAACATTTGCATGGATGTTTTTTGAAAAATGGAAAAACAGAGTATTAATTTCTTATGCTGATGAAACATTTGGCTGAATGTTTCTTTTAACACTAGTGGGTTTTCTTTCCCTAAATGTCTATTTTGGATAAATTCTTATATTCTTGTAGCACCATTAATGGTGAGACATCATTTCTTGTGTTTCTTCTTGGACATCCAAGCATTCTTTCTGAGCAGAAGTGTGTCAAGTGAAGTTTTGAAATATTTCAGATTTTAGACTTCCTTTTATCATGTATATTTTTACCAACTTCTTGTTGTACTTTATTCTGAATATTTCATTTAAATTATCATCCTTAGTGCTCTGGGAACCTATTATTTGCAACTGCACTTCACCACCCTGACATTGTGACAGGGTAAATTACATGTACATCTCTCTTCATGGTATTAATTGACATTCTCTGATCATTCAGAGAGTAGGCCATATGGTTCTCTGTAGTATCTGGTGCTCCAAACCATTTTCGTACAACAAAATAGCATAGATACCTGCAGAACAAAAGCACATGATCATTAAAGTTTTAACTGAGGATATCTAAGGCACAGAGATACTCCTAAGCATATTTGGCTAACTTCTTTTTAAATAATTTTTCCCCTGACAAGTTTGTATTTCTTCACATTATGCATGTTGCCACCTGCTCAAATATCTCTTTTGTGGCGACATGATTGTGCATAATTCCCGTTTTCTTAGATAGTAGTGCACATGAACTTTTCTTGTTAGAACTGTGTAGTTCTCATGATCATAGTGTGCAATGATACTCGTCAAGGTCCACCGTACCGGTCCCATACCGGTTCTTCAACAATAAATTACCGGTAGCGGATTTTACGCTGATCTGGTACTGGTCTCAGGCCGGACCGGTACGTACCGGCCCGTACCGGCCGGTACGGACCGGTACGGTAGACCATGATACTCGTGCTAAAGATCTTGCTGTCTTTGTCAGTAGTTTCTCGTCAAAACTTACAGGTCCGGTACTGACTTTATTGTTGTCAAGTTTGAACTTCAGACATCTAGATGCTGGATTATATGATCTCGAGCAACTATTGTCAAGAATGTGCTTTGTATCATCTTTTATAGAGTAGCTATTTCAATTCTTGACCTTCTAAAACCATTCTCAAGCTCTCTCTTTTTCTTTATAGCAGATATTTCTTGTTTATCAACAATGACAAGCTAAGTAGGATGCTTGCTGATGCATTATTAACCATGTCCTTTTATAATGGTTAAATATGATACTTGCTGAAGCATTTCTAATCATACAAAATGTAGGGTTTGATGCAAGCTTTTAGAGTTGAAGACCTGCCAATTGAATCAAAAATGCTGACAAAGGCACTGGATGAGGCTCAAAGGAAGGTTGAAAATTACTTTTTTGATATTAGGAAGCAGTTATTTGAGTATGATGAAGTATTGAATAGCCAAAGAGATCGTGTGTATGCTGAGAGGAGGAGGGCACTTGAATCTGGTAACCTACAATCTCTCATCATAGAATATGCTGAACTTACAATGGATGACATCCTAGAGGTAAAATTGGAGCCAAGAAGTCATAAATAGTTTCAATGTTTCCAATGCTCGGTTTATGCTTGAACATTACAGTATTGCATAATAGTTATTTCATAGAATACGTTTCGAATGATTCCTGTTACCTTGGTTGTTCTTGTTGTCTTTTGTGTGTGGTTAGGCGAACATTGGTCCAGACACTACAAAGGAAACCTGGGATCTTGACAGACTGATCGCAAAACTCCAACAGTAAGATGAATCTTGTGTCCTTGAAAATTGTATATTACAAAGAACAAGTTAAGCTCTACTTGATTGAATGATAAGTCCTCAATGCCAAATAATCTGATGTAGCATCATCATTGCTTTTGCAAGGATCTCTTCCCACTTATATTTATTCTTATGACACCATTTGGCAGATATTGCAAACTGTTAAATGATTTGACACCAGAGTTGCTGGAAAGTAAATGCTCAAGCTACGAGGAATTGCGAGAATATCTTCGTTACCGAGGGCGTGAAGCATACTTTCAGAAAACGGTGTGACTCTCAGTTTCATATCATAATTTCTTCCCTCAGTTACAATTATGATATATAAACCATTCAAAATAGTGGATTGTTACTGAGGGCATATGTTCTTGAGTTCAACAAAATTGGATCAATAGAAAAATTCGTGCTTCCAACACAGAAAGACTGATATATTGTTACCTCAACAATTCTTCTTGTTGAATTATACTGATGCTCTGTACAAATTAATATACATTGCCTCTTTCTCTCCACATCTCTTGTGCAGGCTAGAGTACAATTTCATGACATTATAGATTTCATCAAGGGTCTGAATTATCTTTTTTTATCATTTTTTTTATTTTGCAGGAGATAGTGGAGAAACAGGCTCCAGGGCTGATGAAAGAGGCTGAGAGGTTCCTAGTTTTAAGCAACATTGATAGGCTATGGAAAGAACATCTGCAAGCCCTGAAATTTGTCCAGCAGGCTGTGGGCTTACGGGGATATGCACAGCGAGATCCTCTCATAGAGTACAAACTAGAAGGATATAATCTCTTCTTAGAGATGATGGCGCAACTCCGAAGAAATGTTATTTATTCTGTATACCAGGTTTGTCTCTCCCATTTAAGAAGACAAGCTTTATATGCATTTACATATAAACAGATACGATGCACATGTAATATATATATATAGGCTGCGGTTATAATCCATACGAGGTGTATGGAGGGGACTTCGCATCCACCATAATTTGATGATCCAAGTTATAAATCCAATTTCTGAACAGTTAGATGTAAACAATTAGGTTAAAATGCCTATGTACAAAAATCATAAATTTTAAAAACTGCTTGCTTATGCATCAAGTTCTTCGAAATATATGATTTTAATGAAATAATATAGTATGTTGATTTTGGAAATGATGCATAGGCTAGGATCTCCAAAATACATTTTTTTATGCATAGATATTGTAGGTGTTTTAGATCACATCCACCGGTTTAGATTGTAGGTTTGCAACTTGGATCATTGAATTTTATGATGGCCCTTCTTGACAGCTCATGTGAATAATGATATATGTCAAGATGCACAAACCATATCCAAATTTCAGTTTCTTTGGACCACTAACCTATCATTTTCCCAATTTTTCTATGGGATGCTGGTTAAATTTTGCTCTAGATTTCTAATTTATTTTTTTGACTG
This sequence comes from Phoenix dactylifera, assembly GCF_051530095.1. Lineage (NCBI taxonomy): Eukaryota > Viridiplantae > Streptophyta > Magnoliopsida > Arecales > Arecaceae > Phoenix > Phoenix dactylifera. The sequence goes on from NC_143191.1 coordinate 57,794,687, forward strand.
ATGCATGACATGAATGCAATTCCCATCACCAGACCTTGTCATCTAGCATTGTCATTTCTCTTTCCAAGTCAAGGGAAATTCCGGAGGGTTTCTCCATGTATACGAGCTTATATTACAATCAACAGTATAGCTCTAGGCTCTTCCAACCCAGCCAGCCTTCTAGATGATAGCCCATCGTTTTGCCCAGAGTTGCCTTGGCAAAACAATCAGCACCAATTTTTAAGAACCTGATGTCTTCAGCATTATCGGCTGTGAGAACTTGCTCAATTCTGCGATTGAGTCTACTGCCTCAAGTTATGCTTTTTAGCAAACCTTATCTTGTCGGGAAAGGAGCTGGAATTGTACATTATTTCTGATGGGCTGCTGCTTTAGACAGGATTTCTTCCTCAATATTGATGTTTGTCATGCTATTTGTTGCAGTTTCAACCAGTAATGGTGAAGAATCAACAACAGAAGGGGGACAATTCACTGAAGAAAGGGTCCAAAAGAAAGGAAGCTGATACCAACACCAACCCCATCAGTGCAGCACGGACAGCATGATAGCCTCTTGGTTTCATGAAACACGAAAACACACCTTAGTATTTTTCAGTTACAGGACGCATCTATGCTTCAAAAGATCGGTGCGCTCGTGTGCCAAAGTATCACGTAGGCCTCGAGGCTGGGATTTTGATGCATCATATCATGTCTCCATCGGTGCCTGTTAATCTTGACAGTAGTATCTGGAAAAGGAGCAAACAAACAAGGAAAATTTCTGTTTACATGTGCAATGGATCATCATGTATCTGTTCAGTGTTAAGATAAACAGTAATCGAAGGGGGGAAATTGTGAAATGTCTTCAGAAAAAGTAAAATTTTAGGAGGAGACAACTGAGAGGGAGGTCCCTAAAGATTTAGAAAGATCTCTGTGCATGTTTAAAACTATTTAAATCTTTGTGTTAGTGGGGTTAAAATCTTTTAAAAAAAGAGAAGATTCTAGTTGATGCTTTTCTAATCTACTAACAAAGGACAACATATATTGGGTGGTGGCGCAAAGGCGTCTCATGTTTGAGTCCTTGTAGCATGGTTTAGAAAGAAATGATTCCTAAGAACAGTTGAAAGAGAGACCAAAGAAAACCCTGGCAGGTAATTCTAATGCGGTCAGATCGACAGGACAAATCTGATGCTGGTGTTGGAGGCCCCGCAAGTGAGCCTTTATCACAGTGGTCCAACCACCACCTTGGATTTGGAAAGCCAAGGCGTGAACCCTCGTTGTACGAACGGAATGGCTTTGCCGACCGGGGCGCTGGGACTGGTCCACCGCGCGCAAAAGGTTAAAAGAGAGAGGCCTCATGGTTCATGCTGCAAAAACATTCAAAAGAAGGCTATGTTTGGTTGGAAGGAAAGGCACTAGCGTCGCATATTAGGAAATCTAGACACTTGAAATGGAACCGGGGGGGGATTCCAACTTTTTTATATGACAGTAGAGGAAGGAATCTCAATTCCTTTGGAATCACAATTCCTTCATTTGGAGAAATGGTGATTCCTTTCATGCAGGGAAGAAATGGTTATTTTTGCGAAAATAGGAATGAATGATATTGTTTTTGCAATGAAATGATTAATAATATTTAGAGAATAAAATTGTAACAAATAGCCAACCAATATTTTTCAGTCACTTTTTTTGCTTTTGCAAATAGATTTTTTTTTTAAGTAATAAATCTCAAAATCAACATTTTGTATATTTCTTAATTCTGAGTTTACCTCAATGTGAAAATATTGGCTGAGAATAGAGAATATAGGGTATGGAGGGGACTTCACATCCACCCACAAAATTTCCTAAAAAAAATTGAGGAAATAACAACCAAACCCTATATTCTCTATTCTCTGTGTGGAGCAAGGCCAGAGCACACATAGACGCACCCTCAAAGCCCCATCCTAGCTCTAGCATCCGCTTGCCCATAGAAGGCTCTGAATTTAGGGCACGACAAGTCATGCTCCGGATCCGGGTCGAGATACCCTATATTCTCTATTCTCTGTATAGAGCAAGGCCAGAGCGCACATAGATGCAACCTCAATGCCCCACCCCAACTCTAGCATCCGCCCACCCACATAAGACTCCCAATGGTATGAGAAGTGGCAGTAAGACCATACATTGGTTAGAGACTGTGGGAGCCAGAGTAAATGCGGCATTTTCTTAGATTGCATCACGACAAGGTTGAATTTTTCACATGGCATGATGCATCTCGGCATGTCACAGTACACAGGCATGTTTAATCTCTGTACAACCTCATTTTTTGGTACATTAATTCTTGCCTCAAGATCATCTTTCATCAAAAGGGAAGGACAAATTAAACCCAATTCGAAGCCGATCGCATGCGATTTGAGTCCAATCCATTCACAGCCTAGCACTCACACCCCTGAGTCCGGCAGCACCAAATACCACACTCCAACATGAAGCCCCACCTTGCAGTGTCCCATGTGAAAAAAGGATGTTGGGTTGGGTGCTTTGGGTTCAGGCACATCAGATGACAAATCCTTAGGTCCAATTGTGAGTTTGAAATGTCACACACTCCATAGTAGGTGGTTAGCTCCATTCATGCCTGTGGTCCATGGTGTGGAGTAATCATGTAGTAGAAGACACAAGAAGGGAAGTTTTCTCTCTCTCTCTCTCTCTCTCTCTCTCTCTCTCTCTTAATAAACCTTTCTCATAGATCATGAGGAAGTTGGTTAGAATTGGTTTCTTATGTTCTTATTAATGCAATGTGGGTCCTCCAAAGGAGTCTTCGTAGGGTGCTCCTCATTAAAGTCCATGCACAAGCCTTGGAAAGGGCCGGGCGACAGTTGTTTGCATCCATGGTGGGTCCTTCCCTTTCACATGGGAACCATTTAGTGTGCTCACGGCAAAGATTTGGGAAAAGGAGTGCTTGCTAGCTTTCTTCCTGCTGGTATTACGACAATGAAATCAAATCATTCCCACAGTTCACCGTACATGCTCAAAACTATTCTCCAAACGTTTTGGTACAAGCTTTCCATTTTATGAAGCTTGCAACGCAAAGAAATGACTCGGATGCACTCGATTTCTTCACTCAATTGACCATTGCTATGAGCTTGAGTTGTTATATATCGAGGATTGCTGTTTTCTTGAGTGTCGTAATTGATGAAGATTTTGCTGTGAGCTTGAATTGTTACGGAGGAGGATGGATGTTATTTAAAGTATCATAGTTGATAAAGATGTGCTTATGTTTTCTAGGCATCATACTTGGTGGGGCCGTATGTAAGCTTGAGTATGTCTTTGATTATTCGGTATGGTTGGTAATACGGATTCCTCTAGTGGATAAGCCTTGGCTGAATTTGGTTGCAAGCAAGTGGAAGGATTTCAGTATGTGGAGCTATGTGTGCAAAGGTTTGTGTGGATGAGTGCGACGTATGTTTAATGATAATTTATTTGGAAGGGTTTTTTTTTTAAAAAAAAAGAAAGAATACTAGAAAATATGATCAGAAAAGAGCAATCTATTTGACCATTCTATAGAAACAAATTGGTCTTTTTCATAACTGTCTTTTTGAAATCACCTCCATGATACAGGAAAAATAAAAAGGTAGCATTCGCTCTACGTATAAAGAGAAGATACAAGGGAAAGAAGAAGAGCAAAGGATAAGAATGAAAAAAAAAAGAAGCAAAAGAGGTATCTAATATATGTCTCCGTAAGGATCCGTATGGGTCTATATTTAGTTCCAAATCGGTTATTTGCTGGGTTAGATCAGGGGTACTTATACAGGATTAAGAAATCCAAATAATATCTTCCGGCTAGCCATTTTGGGTGAAGTCCTGAATTGTTAAAAAATAGTATCAGAGCGGACCTAGCTCATAATCTATATGAATTAGGGGACATTGCAGCATTGATCTATTGGGGCTGACCACAGGCCGATCGTGGTACTTGTGATTGGATTTGAACCCTTAGCTTGACAAGGATGTCAGTGCTTAAATGGAGAGAGTATGTGATGACTCGTGTATGCGTGTGTTTAGTCCTACATCAGTTATTCGCTCAGTAGATCTTGGATACTTTTATATTTTAGGTGAGGTTCTGGGTTGTGACACTATCAGACATACAACTAAATAGAATATTGTTTAGGCTTGAATTTGATTGCTATAATATTTTTAGCATTTCCCTAATCTGATCCATCATGCTCTTAATCAGTTTAAAGTTAGATGTCACGTGAACAAAACCTAATATTAATACTTTGTCTCATGGTATCGACCCCATAGTCAAATTTGATTATATGATCTCAATATTTTTGAGAGATTTTTTTTAATGATTCCATGTTTAAGCAAAACAAGAGTTGTCATATATTTTCTTCTATGAAGAGGTACAGCGACCACTATTTCCTCTTGATTAACCACATGTCAAAATTTTCCTTGCATTTTATGCCCTTGAATCTTTCATTTAAAACACCTAAGTTATATTTTATATATATATGAAAATAAAGGAGGAGGGTTGCTCCCAAAAACCTAAGCTTTATTTAGTAGCTTGAAAATTTTATTAGATAAATATTTTTTTTTATGATTGCCATCAATATTGCTAATTTAATCACCTAGTATTGCATGCAAAATACACTACTTTTTTTAGCATCCTAATTGGCTGAATTGGTGAAATCTCTTAAATCGATCCAAGAATTAATTTGATGATATCCACTCTCTGATTTTTGGGGAAGATTTCTACCCATTCTTACTCTATAAGCAGAAACATGATGTTTTTGAGGGTGTCCTGAGGTGAGAGGTCCGCATAAAAGGCATCCTCTCATAGTATTGTCACATTTTCGGAGGCCTCTCTATCTTGTCCGTTGGCAATTACAATTTTCTTCTTTTTTATGTTTTTGATTTTTTCCCTCCCCACCTTCACATGATTCCATTAATTATATGGTCTTCCAGCCTTCACTTGAAAATGTTTCTCTTCAGACATTGGATCCCAGAGCTGAAACCTACTTTTCTATGACAGGGAAAACAAGGTACCTTTATCTCCATGTCCTTTTCTCCCATCCTTGTCTCCCCCTTTACAAACCTTTCATTTTTATATAACTAAACTTCTCCATTCCCAATCCCTAGCCTTTATTTGGAGCAAGAATTAGAGACCAACTCTCCGGTATTAGCAACAGATGATCATCCTAGCTAATTGTCAGCAGGAATTCCTATAAATCCCTTCTTAGTCATCTTATGGGGGTGTTTTGGTCTGGCTGAGTCCAGAGTGACTTATAAGTTAAGACAAAGCTAATCTCCCCAAATACTCATAATCCACTTTCTTAGTCTTTCTAATATGGAACTAGTACTGGCCTAGCTTCAGCATAACTTAGAACAAGCTAATGGATTTGGATATAATTTGAATTAGAAGGAACGGACGATTGCCTAAATAAAAAGACAAGTTTATGACCAAAAGAGTTGGATGACTTGCTCAAGTCCATTGAAAGCACAAGTTTGATGAGCTAAGTGTTAGTTAGGCTAGGTTCCGAAGAAAGTTGACACAGGGTTGAATCTATCCTTACAAGCAGAGTTATTTCTCGACTTTATATATTTGATAGGGTTAGGACCCATGTAATATATATAGTCGTCGATGTTTCATATGATGTGAAAATTTTGTAAGCTTGTTCCTAAATTTAATAGTCCTCGATGGATTCCACTATAAGATATGGCAAACAGGATTTGAAATTAGAGAATTTTTTTGTTGTGAATACAAACGAGCAGTAAAAATATTGTTGCTTGAAGACCGATTATTTCTTCTTCGATATGCATATTGAAGATTTAAGACGCACCTAAGTCAAATCCTTAGGCACAAAGGGAAGATTTGTTCTTATCGATAAGAATGCTTTCATCGACTCGATTACGACAAAAGGTTGTATTACCCAGGCTTAATGATCAAAACTTGATCTCTTGAAAAAAAAAAAATTGGTCTCGACCATCAAATAAATGTTTACCGACAGTATATCGTAGTTTCCTGTTGTAACACTGCAAGATATCAGGCAGTCAATGTTTTTATCAACATGCATAGCAAATACCAAAATGTTTCTTCGATCTAAGCTCCAATTAGAAGCGCATGGTGCGAAATACGGTCTTATGTTATTAAAGTGGATGTTGCTTGACTCCACCTAGCAAGGAGGTCAAGATCTCAATGAACTTTTATTCTAATTATAGCATTCTCTCACTAATGCTCTCGGAAGGAGTGTCATTCATACATTCTTCTAAGAGTTTTTGGCACATCATGAATATAAGGCTACCTAACCTTGAACTAGTATAATCCAAAGCCGATCAATTTCAACATCGGCTCGGTTAGACTTGCAACCCGATTAAACTTATTGAGGGCCCAGCCTCTTTTGAAACCACATTTTGTGATGACTCTATTGATTTTGATCTTTTGGACTATGTATGGCAAGCCTTAACTCCCCATAAGATCATTAAATTGCCTCATTTTACCTTGAACTGCATTTATTTGAGAATGGAAATGATGACATAGTGAAAAATAATGCATAATAGCAAAAGAAAAATATATACTCTGTCGCATCAAAGTTTATCAAATAAAAAATTATATTTTTTAGCAGATGAAAACAAATAACACCAGCTGTTGTTCACATCATTAAGCAGGAGTCGTGATAAAATTAACAGTTAATTAATATCTGCTTTGTGAAACTCAATTGCGTGCATACAAACAACATATAAAGAGAACTCTGAAATCATTATAAAGGCTGTTAATATAAATTTTATATAGGTGCCATGAAATCCAGAAGGGAACGCAAAAAGGCAGTGGGCCGTTTAGTCTTTTCGCAAGTCTCCTCGTGGTTGTTGTGGTCAGCATTGGAATCCAAAGGCCACCACCTTGTGAAACTCCCAACCCCTCAACTTCCTTTCAGTTCTCATCTCACTGCAGTGTAATTCTTTGCCCCCAGAGTTTCTTTTCGACAGATCTTTCAAACCGTAACTGACCACCACCCCTTGCATGAGATGACATATGTTCCTCACCGTGGGAAAAAGGGGTGAGAGAGAGAGAGAGAGAGAGAGAGAGAGAGAGTTTGTATGTGATTCTATATAAAAAGACTCAGCAGCCAATGCCCTTCCAGATCCCCTGCAGCATTCCACCCCTTCCCTCCTGTGATCCCATGGAGTTTTCTGCCACAAAACCACCAAAACCATATGGTTTCGGTCCATTTGGGCAGTTGTTTTGAGGTTGGTCAAGAGGACAGAGGGAGGGCTGGCTGGTTTTGAGCAGTCGAGGACAAAAGGTGGTGGCCAAGGACTGCTTGTTCTTTTAGAGGACAAGAATTGTCACTGTCATGATTTCTTATATCTTTCTTTTCCTTTGGGTAGGTGGTGGTGGTGGTGGTGGTCTCCAAGACTGAGTTGGCCCATCGATCACTGGCTTGCGGGGCTCAGGGGGCTCCTCTTGATGGTGGTCTAGCTTGAGGTCACCAGAGGTTTCTGAGGGTTGGAACAGGAGGGGGGGTGTTGAGTCTTTGGTTGGTTTATTTTAAGACTCTGGGATAAGAAGGAGTTGGTAGCTGGTGGTGGTGGATTTTGTCTTCTGGTTCGTAGGGGGGGAAGAAACAGAGCTTTTGCTCATATGAGGAGATCTAAAGTTGTAAGTGGTCTTGATTGCTGCTGCTCTCTTCTTTATTGATTTGTTTGTTTATTTATTTTAAGATCATTTCTTTTGGTACTGTAATGTGGTTCCAAATCTTAGGATCTGTTTGTCATAAAGTTGAAGTTGTTTGTTCTTTCCAATAAAAGGAGAGATTCCAGTGGATTTATGTCACTCACCCATGGATTAAAGCGGAGGAGGAATTCTTTTTTTCCCCTTCAAATGCCACCTTCTTCTTCAGTCTATATAGTTTGGCATTGCGAAAATGAACTCTGAATGTTTAGATTTATGTAGCAGTAAAATTTCTTTTGACCTCATGTAGTTTTGAGTTTTCTTCAACTGGTGTTCATCATGACTTTATTTTGGGTTCTATTCCAGTCATCAGGGCTTGGTATTTCTGGGGATCTTGGTGAATCTTCATTTACTGTCTCCTTCATATGCTTTTATTTCATCTGTCTACTCCATTTCATTTCTTGAGATAAAACAATTACTCAAAATAAGAAGCTGATAAGTTATGTTTGAAACTAGCCCTCATTAGATGCGCAATCACTCTGAGGCCCATGGCCAGATCTCATTCTTCTAGGTGCATTTCTGCAGCATTGTTTTGTTTCATTTTCTTATTCGATTTTCCGAAACCCATCATCTTAGATCTCAATTCATAAGTGCACTTCAGAGTAATTTCTTCTTAAGTGGACGTTCTTGTCCCAGCTGTTGGATCCGAATGAATGTTGTTGAGAACATTTGATTTCTATCACTAACTCTAGTTGAATCTTTGACACAGTTGCTGGGAGTGCTTTTGGTTCTTGCAACAATCAGTGAGTCCCCATGGGCTGCAGCATCCAGCTCATATTGCAAGCAGATGGGGTCGAGAACGTTCCGGCCGCACAGCGTCACGATCACCGAGTTCGGTGCTGTTGGAGATGGTGTCACTCTTAACACTAAAGCATTTCAGAATGCTATCTTCTATCTTCATTCATTTGCCGATAAGGGTGGGGCGCAGCTCTTTGTGCCTGCTGGAAGGTGGTTGACGGGGAGTTTTAGTCTCATCAGCCATCTCACTCTGTCCTTGGACAATGATGCTGAAATAATTGGATCCATGGTGAGTTCCAATGTTTCAGGCTATATCTACTGTATCCTTTGCGCTCTTTGTGATGATCAGTCCAAGAAAAGCGGGCAAATATGTATTTCGTAATTGGGTTGAACTGATGAAAATGGCTGCTTAGTGGGTACTGTTTTATAAGGATAAATTAACTGCACAAAACTTTGTTCGATTGTAATTTTTCAGAAACCTATCTGTTTTTGGGTGGCTAGCTATATTTCTTTGTATTCTTGTTGACTAGTTTCAGTAGATAAACTTTCTTATGTCTATGCTTAAAAGGGAAAAGCTCGCAGGAGTTGCTATTTTCATCCCTAGATTGAGATTTCTACACTAGTGGATACAATCTTATAAGGATTCACTTTGTTCATCTTTGCATATTGTTTTCTTCTGCTAAATGTTATCTATATAGTCATGTTAAACTGTATTATTCTTCATGATCTACTTTACACAATAAAGACATTATGATGTAGAGTTATTTGACTCGTAACACGAAATCATGGGGACTGACTGCGCTGAATAAATTAACTGATTTCAAGAGTGAACGAGTATCCTAACCTAAGAGCCTTTTCAGGATTCATCCGAGTGGCCAGTCATAGATCCATTACCTTCTTATGGGCGAGGTAGGGAGCTACCTGGTGGAAGGCATCAAAGCCTCATTCATGGATCCAATCTGACAGATGTAATAATAACAGGTTAGTAAATCTTAGCAGCATGATCCCCAAGAGTTCCTCTTCCTTGTAAGTTTTGTCGGCGAGAGATCTTAGCGGTTATGGCGTTATTTTCGATAATGGAATGCTGGCATGCAATTTTCTTTTCTATCTTTTTAGTGGCTAAATCAATGCATCACTATTTTTTGCACATAAATTGAATTCTAGCTCAAGAAGCAGACACTTGAGCCCCTCCAAGAATAATTTGCGATATCAATTTTGAATTTCCAGGTGACAATGGGACCATTGATGGACAAGGCATTGTTTGGTGGGACTGGTTTCAGAACCACACTCTAAATTATACGCGGCCCCATCTTATTGAGCTGATGTACTCAACCGAGGTGGTTATCTCAAATTTAACATTCAAAAATTCACCATTTTGGGCTATCCACCCCATTTACTGCAGGTTTGTCCCTCCTAGGATTTATTGCCTCTCTTGTTAGCTCTATAAATTGATGCACGAGTGGAGTTTAATGTGCTAGGGCAGACTTGAGACTGTTTTTGCTGGATGAACAGCCAAGTGCTCGTCCAGAATGTCACAATCCTTGCGCCGCTCGATTCACCAAACACTGATGGGATTGATCCAGGTAAGCCAAACAATTTTATATGCTTGAATTTCTTGTGATGCCTTATGACTTCATTTATTTGCAAACCTTCCTCGCGTAATCAAGGAAGACAAATGCTTTACCATCAATACTAGACATTCTACCAGAAATTTTGTTGATCTATATCCATTAACCAATGTCCAAAAAGAAAAAAAGATATTATAAAAAGGATTTACCCCTGCCAAACATCTGATAGCATACCATGCTCTTATAGTAAATTATTTTCCATTAGCTTCTTCTTTGTTTCATTGTGCTGGGTTTTGGACACTTCCATTTTGGAGAATTTATCTTTGAATGAGAATTGCACTGACCTTAATAGTGATACTAGGGTTATTTATATTGTTTTATGAATTGTTTGTAAAATAAAATACTTATCTTGAGATGACATATATGGAATTCTTCATAATCAGTTATGCAAACTTCAAAATGATTATTAGGTTAGCATTTCATTGACCTGGTTGCAATACTTCCATTTGTGCTCTAAGCTGAATAAAATAAGTGAATCACCTGCTTAGAAATCCAATTTTGAATGGGTCCATGGAGTAGGAGAATGATATATTTGTATTAATGTTTGCAACCTAATTGTTCCAGTTCTAGCGACCAAACTAATTACATATTTAAGATAGTGTTGAACAGAAATTCGGTAAGCATTAAAGAAATGAAATGATTGGTTTAAATGCAAGTAGTTCCACAATCCAGAAATATGAATCAAAGATTGTTATTCTGCTAGCTTAAAAAACAAAAAAATCTCTGTTTGGTTGAAGCGGCTGTAAGTTTGATGCTGCATGTAAATATGGCTCACTGATATCAGTTGCATAAAAGCTGCTTGGCTTTAGAAATAAACAAGAACTCATCTTACCTTAGAGTGAAGGTTCATAAGAATAAACCTCAACAATTTTAAAACATGACTGAATTATATACAAATGTGATATGCAGATGATGATCCTTGGAGTATCATAAATCTCATTTTTTTTCACACAAATGCATGCAGAATGGAAGGAAAAAAAGGATAATTATGTTCATGATGATTCTTGGTTTCCCAGTTACTGTGCTTTGCACATACTGTAGGTTTGATTTAACATTGCTATCAACTGCTTGAATGTACGTTACTATGTATACTTAGTGCCTTAAGAAAACATACCTGATGATTGCTTCTGAAACCTCTAGATGGCAAGCAGCTTGAATCATACAAACCTGGTCCAAGAAACCATATTTACTTCTGATTCAAGAGCTACTTTTCTTCTTCTTCATTTTCGCAATAGAAGGGATAAAAAAAATATACCTAGACTGAAACTGTATGTAGAAGAATCAAATCAGGATAGCTGATTCTGAGAACACATTTATTTCCCATTCTCTATAATTTTCAGATTTTCAGAAAACAAAATCCATGATATCTTATATTGTTTGAGAAATCCTGACAGTGTAGAGAAGCTAGGATGGGCAATCAACATTAAAGCATCATTTGCAGAGGCTCTTTTGAGGGATTTTGTAACGTATAAAAACAATTGCTGGTTTTATTTCTGATGCTAAGAAAGATTACTTTCAATTCTCCTGGTGGCTTATCATTGACAGTCGGAATGAACTATCAGAAATTGCAACTGGTGCATAGCACTCATAAACAGTTTGAGTTTCTAACTCCAACATTTTATTTCTGTGAGCATTCTTGGATGACTAAATCTCTTGCCAAACCCCAATTTTTAAGCAAGGCATGCTTCTTTAACTGTGTAAATCATCTGAGAATGGAACACTGTAGGGCCTCATAGCTTGAACTCAGCACTACAGGAAACCTTATGGCTTAATGCTTATGATGATTTCTCCCTTTCTTGTGGGTAAATTTTAGAACATGTGGTCTCGAGATACCTAATAATGGCTTTTGCAAGTTCCAGAAAATTTAACTTTACACAGCTCCATTTAGTTTTTGACTGGAGATCCTTACAAAATTCTATGTAAGTAAGAACAAAATATGTCTTATATTCTTCTATCAACCTCATGATTTAGCCATTTCCATTAACATTATACTTACCCTCATCTGAAACTGAGTGAAAGTCTCCTTGCCTCAATACTTGCTAATACTTTCTCCAAATGCATCCAGACTCGTCCACCAACGTCTGCATCGAAGATTGTTATATCAGCACAGGTGATGATCTCATTGTCATCAAGAGCGGGTGGGATGAGTATGGCATCTCCTTTGCTCATCCTAGCTCCAACATCAGCATCCGCGGACTTGCAGGGGAAACAAGGTCAGGAGCAGGCATTGCCTTTGGAAGTGAGATGTCAGGTGGCATATCAGAAGTCCAGGCAGAGGGCATTCACATCTTTAATTCCTTGCATGGCATCAGACTGAAAACATCTCCAGGACGTGGTGGGTATGTTCGGAACATATACATCTCTGACGTGACCCTGACCGATGTGAAGATAGCGATCAGGATCACAGGTCAGTATGGTGAGCATCCAGATGATAAGTATGATGAGAATGCCCTTCCTATCATAAATAGGATCACTATCAAAGACATCGTGGGAGTCAATATCAGCATTGCTGGCCTTCTGGAGGGTATTATGGGTGACAATTTCAGCAGCATTTGCTTGTATAATGTCTTCCTCAATGTAACAACCGATCCTCCATGGCAGTGTTCATACATTCAGGGCTACTCAAACTTGGTTTCTCCAGAATCATGCGAGCCACTCAGAGATGTTCCAAATGGAACCTCAGTTTGTTATGCTGCTAACCATTTAAGACCCCATCTATCTGATGCAGACCGCTCGGCTGGTTCCAGTTTCATGAAGCTGACATCATTGTAACTCGAGTCTGCCGGTGCATATAAATTGGAAATACCTCTTATCGAACAATGTCCATTTGTCTAAACGTATCTGATTCATGTCATTTTTTCTCTTTACATATTATTGTGTTTAACATGCAGCAGGAATTTGAGAATGCTTTGTTATCAAAATAAGTTGAATAGAGTATGAGGTCTTCCATGAAAGTTGAAACTTTATGTACTGGGGATTTGTTTATATATTTACTTCCTTACAATGTAAATATAGAGTGATTTGAGAGAGCAAGGTAATACATTGAGCTTTTGCCAATTTCTCTTACAATTTTAAATATTTTTGTTGCATTCTTGCATACATCTCTCTCTCTCTCTCTCTCTCTCTCTCACACACACACACACACACACACACACAACCTAGATGATCAAATTCTTGAACCATGAATTCCAGTAGTTGTTAAAGCCCTTGCCTCGGCAGCAGGGAAAGGGGCATCTTGGTGTGCCTCATTGGTGGCACCATGGTTTCCACTAGTTATCGGCAGGGTTTTTGAGAATGTTAGTTATCAGATGGTTGTATCTGAAAATTGGTTCAACGTGCTTGCACAAACATAAAGCCTAGTGTGAGTTTGTCTTCAGCTTTGGATTTATCATCAAAAAAAAAAAAAAAAATCTTCAGCTTTGGATCATTAAAAAAATCAGCTTAATTATGAGAAATCCAGTATTTTCAAGTTTTGCCAGTTTCTACAGAAACTTGTGGAAGTAGATATGCAAATTTGAAAATAGATCATTGCTTTTTGGTAGGACAAAAGAATAGATTTTTGTCCCACCAAAAGAATGGAATGGATGTTTCAAGGAGAATTGTAAGTTCGACAAATTACCGACTAATATTCAGTACCCTTAAAATTAGAAAGGGCAACAGAATTCATGCTTGATATGGTGGTATTCAATAAATTCACTTTCTGAATTTTCCCTTGATACATCAATATAATTTTCTGAGTGCAGTCATATTAAATATATTCAGTTTCACTTTGATCTGTATTCCCTCAAACAAGCTTAAAGTAAATGAGAATTTTTGAACAAGGATACAAGCCAACCTTTCTCAAAGGCTGAGAAACTTAAGACAAAATGTAGTGCAAGAATGAAAGAAGCCAAAAGCCAAGATTAAGTACACAAAAAAATAACTTGATTCAGACTAGATCAACTATTTCGGTGAATCTTCATTCTCCTCACCCTGTTTCAAAACAGTACATAGCACCTGTCTGGAGATGTATGTCTCAAGTTCCCTCGACACCTCTGTCAGTTTCAGATCAAAATTGCTTCTGTATTTCTGAGGTCTTGGAGAAGGAGAACCCGAAAACCTCCTCCTTGGACTTGAGAACCGCCCACTGGGTGAACCTGGGAACCAATGCTTTGGAGCCACTGGCGTTATTTCACTTGGTACTGCCACCTTTTTCCTCTCTGGGTTCATCAGAGGCCCCTGCTTTATCTCCAGTGGCAGCGGTTTTAATGTCGGCTCTGTTGATGGCAGCTTCTGTCTAATTCTTTCCCTTGCTCTCTCTGCTGCTATCAGGGCCTTCTCCTTACTCATCTTAATCAGTTTCCATGGGTCAATGTGGAATTCAGCCTTCTTGTTTGAAGAGGCCGAATTAGATTCTTTGTCAATTCTTATTGACAGCCTTCGAGTGCTCTGCAAAGAATGTCAATTTTTTTTATTTTAGACAGATGGAGCTGACGTATTATTTACAATAAAAGATTAGTACTTGATGAAACTTACTTGATTGGGTTCATGCCTTCTGCAGAGCAATCGGGAGAGGAAGGTTGGTCTTTCTGGGGAGTCGAAGTCGATGCTTTCATCAGAGGATGAATCTGAATCCTCGAATGGGTCTAATGACTGGTTTTGTTCTCTCATTGCCAGGATGTAATCATATGTTCTCATTCCCTGCATTAAGTGTTGGAATGAAGATTAAGCACAATGGGGAAACAAAAGGCAAATCAAATAATGACTAATCCTTGCTTTCCATCTTATTTCAATTTGACATTTCCCTGATTTCTCTGCAAGCTTCAAGTTCATCTTTTGCTTGCTTTTCATTTCTATCTTATTAATAGATTGTTTCACCATACTAAAACAAAATACACAACAAAAAGTTCTAATCTTGCAGTCGGCAAATTTTGTCTCTGCTAAGTAAATTCTTTTGATTTAAGCCCCCCAACAAACCAAAGAAAGATCTGTTTGCATATTTTGGTACATGGGGCATGATTTGCATCGCAGACATCAGCTAATATTTGGAATTTTGAGGCAGACGCTAACTAGTTGTTCAGATTGTCATTTCCTTGCTGATTGAATTATCTTCACTTTCATGGAAGAGAGATTAAAGGATGAGGGTTAGTTCGACCAAATTTTGCTAATACTTGTTTCAGACTCATGAAATTAAAGCAGAGAACACAATAATGAAGCCTTTTTCTTGATTTTGTTCATATAAATGTACCTTTCTAATGAGAACAACATGAAAGAAAAAAAGCTGCCCTAGTGCTGCTGTGGCATATGCTGTCAATATGGCCAATAATATCTGCAGAAATTTGAAAGAATGGGGGCAAGTTTGAGAACTAGAAAGCAATTAGCTATTTTCAAATTTCTACACTGAATTAGAGTAGCTCAAGTATATTAGTAAGAATTACTGATATTGTCGCAAGAACTCCTTTAGGAAACTCAATGTGGAGTTTCTGTTTTGTTTCCTGCGCAATCCCTTTGCTGCCTGCAAAGCATCGAATGAAAATGGCAACCGCAGTTCCTGCTTCTAGAATAAGCTGCGGAGAGAGAAATTTATACTAAGAATAGTGTTTTAACTGATGAAACAAAAACAAAGCATTTAGGCTGGTAAAATATGAAAATTAATGTAAGAGCAAAACAAAAATCTTTAAAGTTCTCAACTAGAATATGCAATTACAACTTGGGGAACAAAAAGCAGCTAAAGTGAGTACTCGCCATTAATAAGGTGAAAACCATTAGAAGGATGAAGGTAGTGTAGTTCCTTTTTCCAATGCAGTTGTTTAACCACTGCAAGAGAGCAACTTGTAAAGCTATTCCACACATCGCTGGTTAATAGAGTCATATAACATGTATTATTTTGAAGTAGAAGTCCTTCGATTCTCACCCTGCAATGGTGATCGAATCCATCGACACACCGATCACAACTCCTGCAGTGCTTGCTGTGCATTTTAACCTGTAAAAAGAAGAAAAGCTTAACAAACTGTAAGATCATTTACTTTTTATCTAAAAAAGGATTAAATACTCTTGTTCATGCTTTCAACATCCCAGCAAAATTCTCATTTTTTTTTTCACTTTCTGGCATCCTAGTGGTTGCAATTAGCACATAAAAGGCATGCGAGTAACCTCAAAATCACAAAGAGCGCAAAATGTGATGTCATCATCTTTCAGATGAGGTGCAACTGCATCATCCATCACGACAAAAGGGAATGGCAGAAGGGGCTCCATCTGTGTTCTACTATTCCATGGATCCAAATACTTCCTTCTGATACAACATTTAAGGATTCTGTTCTCCATCCTCCTGAAAAATCTCACCACAACCTGACATAAAATATACTTGTAATTCAACTTTGGCAGCCCTCTGGTTTTGGTCCCTTTTCTCTTTTTGGCGTTCGTTCTATCAGATGGATCAATTGCAGTGCACCTTATATATAGCAAAGCTACTGAAAATGCCTGGAAGAGGAGAATTCAGATAATTTAATGATTGCAATCCTCTAAAAGAACAAAGATCTTACTAAATTAGGGCTTTATCTTACCGTGAAGGAAAACAGTGTGAGTAATGTGTTCTCCACAATTCTGTTCCCAAGAAAAGGTCCAAGGAACACATAGAAAGAAACAACCAGGAAGCTGAATACCGCCATGCCGACAAACTGCAATGATTAGTTACAAGAATTCTGAGGCAAAATTGGAGGATTGTGATGTAAGTTGCACAAATTTAATGTTGCTCAAACAAGTGGAGGATTTTGAGATCTAGGGAAGCTTGAATCTAGCATATGGATCGAACATTTTAAAATAATCATAAATAAAAGTTCTCAAAAAATTCATCTTGTCATGTCAGTCCTGTAAATTTCCAAGCATTGCCGCTCAAATCAATTGATGCAGCAGAGTAGCGTTCCAAAACCAAAGAGGAGTATTGGAATGGCAGCTAATGCATTTCCCAAGCTTTAAGTTTCAACAGATTTAAAAGATTTTGTTTTTTTAATTTAAAAAAGAAAAAGAAAAAGGGAGTAGTTTAACAAATGAGTTCATATGAAAGGTGAAAATTGTCCTTAATATGATAGCTTTGTTCTATTGCAAGTAGTTGACAACAGTTTTAATAAAACAAAATATTAGCTTCAAAACTGAAGGGGACTAGACCAAAGCAATGGAATTTTTCATAGAAATTCATATGGAAGATCAATTCCTTCACTAATCCTATAAATTTGGCACCTTAAAACAAAGCTGACATCATTTTTTTAAAAAAAAGAAAAGAAAAGAAAAGAAAAGAAGAACTCTTGATGTCCCAAAACCAAGATTTCAGGAGGTGAAAACAATTGAAGTTCAAGTACTGCATGAACATATTGCAGGGAAACAGCAGAGGATGGACTACGATTCAGGAGGAGGATTGAAACCTGAAGAGGATGAAGAGGTCGTTGCCATCCATGCCGCCTCATGCTGCAGTCTCGCGACAAGGGATCACGGTTCCTCTACAAAACCATCAAAATGCCAACCCTATTTCGATCCTTTACTTCTATATTTCCTTCTCTTACTCGGGAGGGGAGGCGCTCTAGTTTCAGTAGGGCTCACGCTTCTCACAAGAGAGAGAGAGAGATAGAGCCAACGGTCGGATATCTAGAATTTTGAAATTTGAAAGGGCGGGTTGGCTTCTCTCACCACCAGGTCAGTTTGCACCTCCCCATGATTGGACCTTCACACATCTCAGCTTGTTCTGACCATGGCCTGAGACCCAGACTGAGTCAATCCGTAACATTTCTGGTGGCTGATTGGTCCAGACGAAGGTGGTCCGAGCTAAAATTTGGCTTTATACTTCCTGAGATCAAAATAATTGGATGGTCAGATTGAGTTCAAGTAGACCCACCACAGCCTTGCAGGCTTGGACCAATTGAAGAAGGTCGGGTTGGATGGTTATTGGAATATTTAACGGTCGATTGCAGCACGAACCATCGGATCATGCATCGAGAGTCGTGAGAAAAATGTACTCTCCTATTTGAGGCTGCTTCTCCACCATAAAAAGAAAAGAAAAATTATTAATGTCCTTCTAAAAAATCAAATTTGTCTAAATACATTCTTAAAATTTATATTTATTTATGTACCTCATAAAACTTTTTTTTTTTTGCACAAATGCTCATAATACAACAGTTCTTCTAACATCATTAATAAAAACCATATTTATTTTAATTAAAAATAAAAAAATTTGAAATTACTTTTTTGTTCTCCATTACAATCGTCTTATAAATATTTCTTTTTACATATCTAATTATTAAGGATATTTTAGTTATTTTTAATTAAAATTATTGATTTTTTAATAATATTAGATAGCGTGAGTACATATGCAAAAATAAGAATAAAAAAAGGATAGAATAAGAAAACAAATGTTTTACGATGGTATACATATAAACATCAATTTTAGGAGGGTATTCATGCAAAATTTGATATGTAGAAGGATATCCATGCAAAAAAATCTCAAAAAAAAGGAAGGGGGAACCAACTTTATTCATGAAGCAATATGGGCTTTCTTGGGCTGGGCTAAGGTTAGTATTTGACATATAAAATGTCATTAAAGTTGCCAGAAGCACGACTATAGTTTTTCTTCAGGTCCCCGATGAAGGTGTTTCTCCTGCAGCTACAGGCGTCTGTGAGGAGGCCTGACTTGGTGGAGTGGGGAACTCGGTGTGCCTTTCTCGCATACCATACTTGGCTGGATAGAAACGTCCGAGTCTTCAAGGATAGATAGTTACATCCAAGAGTGGTGGCGGCCTAGCCCTACTCCATGTGTCGGAGTTTACCAGCAGTGCTACATCTAGTTCTCCTGAGACGGCTAGGGACGTCTAGGTCTCCCATCCGACTGATTTAGCGACCAAGTTCGTTTATGTTTCCTAGGAGCCCCCATCCTCTGCTTCCTCAAGATGAATTTCGATGGCAGTGCTGCTGAGCAAGACAAGGGGGTGGTGTGGGCTTCATCATCAAGGATACCATTCTAGGTTTGGGGCGGCCAGTAGTCGACGGATCTTCGACACCTCTATCACTAGAGCGGAGCTGCAGGCAGCGTGGGAAGGGATTTCCTTCATGAGGAGTGCTATGGGGACGGAGTATGTACATGTGGAGGGTGACTCGGTTGCGGCGGTAGGGAGGATTTGTGGGCGGCCCTCCAAATCGAGTGGACACTCTGTACTCTGCGATATTCGACGGATGGCTAGGGACTGCAGATCCTTCAGAGCCACGCATGTGTATTGGGAAGCCCACTAAGCTGCTGACTGGGGGCATCTTACGCGGCACAGCACGCCGGGGATTTTATCTGGAGAAACCAGGCGGATGTTCCTCACCCGCTGGGTCAGCTTCTTTTTTCTGATTTTCTTGATTGTATTCATCTACATTTAGTGTGAGGTGCCGGTGTACAAAAAATAAAAAAATATTGAATTTGCCCTTCATGTTGCCCTTTAAACACCTCCTACAGTTTTCAAGCATGGTGACATACCAAGCATGACTTCTCTTTTGGGAATGTAAATGTATGGACATGAAGCAACCTTGACGTGGCATCATAGGAAAAATGAGTGGTAGAATTTAGACCGGCAGCAAAATTCTTTTTTTTTTTTTGGTACCAAGCAAAATTCAATTTTTTTAATGATAAACATATTAACCGTGTTTGAAACCTCCTCGACAAGTGTTGGGACCACACTTGCAACTGGGTTCAAGTTGTATCTTTCACGCAAAAAATTGATTGGTTTACTTTGACGATGTTGTCCATTAGATTGCACCTCTTATGGCATTCCGAAGATCTATCTTTAGCATAGATCTCGAAGTGATCATTGTACGATTCAACAATGGGTTCGTGCAGAAGAAGGTGAATCTTTCTCATTCGAAAGATACATCCCCCATCCTTGCTTCATCGCATCTCAATGTCAACATTAAGATTGCAATTCTATTTAACGCGAGACATGCGGTGAAATATTGCATGCTATTGGTCGGTTGAATCGGTAAGTTCAACGACCAAATCAGTTAACCCATACCAACTAACCTCCAAATGTTTGAATCGGTAAGTGAAAGCCAATGAACATTGGGCACCATTGCCATTTGGCCAACCAGTGACCAATGAGAGATGTTTGCTTCTCTTAATGAGAGATTGAAAAGTTCTTTTCAAACGCTAACAAAGATCAAAGTGTAGCTATCCCATCTCCTTGACCACAAAAACGCAGCATTTATTATAAAAGTGCGTAGTTGGAGATGTGTCAGCGTCAGGACGTGGTGATAGGGAAGTGTAGTCAACGAATCTCAAGAGTCTTCTCATCCTTTACATGGGTTTTTGTATTGCTGCCTTGCATGAGAAATTCTTCTGCCATATAGAATGCAAACAACCTAACTAGGCTGGTCCATTGCACGTGAGACTGGAAGACTAAGACATATGTCATAATTGTTAAAATGGAGGTGAAAAGAAATTTATGGTATAAATTATGGAAACTCAATAAAACCATAGCCATCCCTTGACAATGTCGTGTTGTGCCTATGTCAACAAGTTAAAAATCATGCACCTAATCTTGAAGTGAAATTTTCTAGGCGAGCATACGAAATTTTGATTTAGAATAGTAGTTGCGGGTAAGTCACGAATACGCCGATGCGGACCGGAGATTACTTGTCGAGAGATGCAGCAGAGTTGCCGATCGCTTGTAAATGTCGATTTGGGAACATAGTTCTTAGCTTCAACATAGCTTCTCGCAAATCTAATTCTTCCAAAATATATCCTTTTTTTGGGTAAAAAAATATATCCTTAAAACAACAACTCCATAAGTAAACTTCTAGTCAATGAAGTGCAATGTACAGGTATAATTCTTCTTCCAACAAAAGTTGTATGGTTTTCTATGTACTCAAAAGTGTCAAACCTCCTATTAAAGCCTCTAGAAGAGGTACATGTAAGTGATGCCCACCACATATACTAGTTGTGCAGGGAAGATAATTTCAAAAGGAAAGCAGATTTTATCTTCTATTCAGTGGATTGTGCCCATAGATTTAGCATCGATATGAATGTCAACACTAACAATAATAAGAAATTGACATTATTTATAGTTATATACTAACTTGCCTCAACCGTTCACACCGGACTTGAGATTCGAAGTCTTAGACCGGACCGGTCCGGTTCCGTCCGGTCCGGTCTAAACAGGCTCAGCCGTTCGAATGGAGGCTTCTGGTCAAACACCTTGTGGACCGATTCAACGATCCAGATCACTTCCGGATGTCGAACCCCACTCCCGTCCGTTCGTTCGCCCACCAGATTCGTTGCCTTCTTCTTATCCCGTTATTAGGTACGCTCGATCCACCAGGTGCAGCTCAACCTACTCCCCATCAGGACCATCGGATTCCCATCAAACGGCTGCCGTTCTATTGCACGTCAATTCCCAGACTCCATGGAATTCCAAATTTATCCAACCACCCCGCAGCCCTCCAACCACTCCAACTCTAACCCTAACCCTAACCCTCACCCTCACCCTAATTCCCAAATAAATCGCACCCAATCCCCACAAACCCTAACCCAATTTGGTTCCCAATACCCCCCTCTCTCTTCTTCGGGAAGCCGAGATCGCCACGACGACGATGGCTTCCACCGCTGAAGACGACGAGCGTGGCGCCGCCGTCTACGAGGAGTATGACGACGACGACTCCGATGACGGCGCTGACACCGACGAGGAGTACGACGACGACGCCGCGGCCGAAGGCCGCGCGCTGGCGCTTCCTCCCCCTCCGCCTCCCGCTGCCCCCCTGGCGGACCAGCAACTACCCCACTCCTTGTCCTCCGTATCCAATCCTAGCCCCTATCCTTCCGCCTCCGTTCCCATCCCCCAGAACGGCGGCGGCGGGAGCGTCGCCTTCGTGGCCTCTCCCGATGGCAAGCGGCAGAGGATGTTGCTGCCGGGGGAGGAGAGGAAGCGCCTGGCGGCGGCGCACGACGAGTCTCGGCGTTTGTTCCAGAAGCTATGGACGGACGCGGACGAGATCGCGATTCTGCAAGGGTTTTTGGAGTTCACATCGCAGCGGGGGACGACGCACGCCAACTACCAGCACGACACAGGGCCCTTCTACGATCAGATCAAGAACCGCCTTCAGGTGGATTTCAACAAGAACCAACTGGTGGAGAAGCTCCGCCGCCTCAAGAAGAAGTACCGCAACATGGTGAACCGGATGGGGTCCGGGAAGGAATTCGTCTTCAAGAGCCCTCACGACAAGGCCACCTTCGAGATCGCCCGCAAGATCTGGAGCCCCAGCTTCAAGCGGACCCGCAGCCGGGACTCCGGCAATGCGCCCAACCCCCAACTTCAAGAAAGCAGCAATCTTGTCCCCGTCGAAATCGCCGAGGACGTATCGCTTAGCTCTGATCATATGATCTCAAGGCCCCGGAGGCGGTCCAGAAGGAGATCGGAAGGTGCGCCGGAGATGGATGTGCCTATGCCCACTCCGGTGGTCTCCATCCCCGTGCTAAATCACACACCCTGTTCGTCGGCTCCGATCCCGAATGCCAATCTTATCGAGCAGACGGTGAAGAGCTGCCTCTCCCCCTTGTTCAAGGAGCTGCTTCAGTATGCGATGGGAGGGCCGTGCGCGCCCGTTGGGGCTGGTGATGCGGGAGCGCCGCTGAATCCCCTTCTGCTGAACATTGCGGGCGGCTCAGGTGCAGTGCAAGCGGACGAGAAGTGGAGAAAGCAGCAGATTCTGGAGCTGGAGGTCTACTTGAAGCGGGTGGAGCTTGTTCGTGAGCAGATAAAATCGAAGCTTGAGGTGCTTAGGTCGATGGGGAGCAGCTGATCAAAGGCTTCCTTCAGAAAAAGAAAAAAACTTAACTTAAACTTGGTGTTCAGACTGGGCTACTTTTAGTAATTGATCATAGTAAGTTAGATTTTTGTTTTGTTGAAAGGTATAGCCGTATAGAGAACATTTGGAATAATGTTTTTTTTTTTTTACTTTTTCTTTTTGTTTATAAAATCCTCTCCTTTCTCCATGTTTTCATTGAGTTCAGTTTCTTTCTTTACTGTGGTATAAAACTTTCATAAAGAATGAACTGGAGGAATCCTGGGAAGAGAAGGGGTGAGAACGGCTATCATTTGTATATATTCAATAGCAATATTTATTTTACTTCTAGAAATTAGTGGTATGTGGACTAGCCTCTGTATTGTTATTTTGAGTTCTGTGTGTAGATAGTCAACAATTACTTCTAATTTTTTTCATGCATGCTTGGAGAGGTCTCTATAGATAAGATTTTGTGATGTTCTCATGACAAGAAGCGTTACAGTTCTTTTACCTAGGAATGACAAATGCCCTCCATTGACATGCAAGATCTAGTTTTTCTTATTTGTATTGTAGAAAGGTATTTGCTAAACTTGCATATTGATTGGATGGAGGCAGACATCTGTTAATATTCCGAGCCATGACATCGCATTCTTATCATATTCAAAGAATTACTTACAGCTTATACATGGTGAAATCGCGAGGGCTGTGCTTTCAGCATTCAAAGGTATCAGGCAGTTCTGTCCTTGAGTGATTTTATTGTGTTGCTGCCCATCAACAATAAGTTTTGTTAGGCTTCTGGAAATTTCACCTACATGTCAGTCTTTACTCTGGATCTTCAATTCTACTTTCTTGTCACTTTGTCGAAACCTTGCCTTTGGGTTTTTCTGTTCTCAACCTATACAAGAACCCACACTTCATCAGTTTTGCTTTTTAGTTCTTTCGGATACTCTGCTTTTTGCAATACCATATCTATCGGTATGATCGGCTCATCACAGGATAGGATAGGTTACAGCCTAAATACACTTGGCTACCTAGCATATTATTTGGTTTAAAAGTTTATCAAGTTATAACAGCTTGAGAAATTTTTGCATTCATTTGCATTAGTAATTGGTGTAAGTTATTTTCTCATTGCTTCATTGACAATTAAGGGGCTGATATCACAGGATAGGATAGGTTACAGCCTAAATACACTTGGCTACCTAGCATATTATTTGGTTTAAAAGTTTATCAAGTTATAACAGCTTGAGAAATTTTTGCATTCATTTGCATTAGTAATTGGTGTAAGTTATTATCTCATTGCTTCATTGACAATTAAGGGGCTGATCATTCATAAAGTTGATATATAAGTATCGAGAAGAACAAAAAATTTGGGTCTTCCAATTTGCTTTTGTAGTTTTTCATTCTCTATTTATTACATTCTTTTCCCCTTTATGCTTGGATATCTAGAAAGAGATTCTATATGTGATACCCGGAAAGGCATTTTATAGAAGTAGATGGCACTAGGAAAGTTATCAAGTATGTATATGTAAAAATTATATGGAAAAGTAGGATGATTAATTGAACCTACACAATGCATGGACATGGTCAAAGAATGTGCCATATTAATCAGAGCACTATTTGTCGTATTAATTGAAAGTCTGTATTTGCAGTGTGCCGACAGCATCTTGTTGCACTTTCTAATTGAATCGATTGATGCTTTCTGAAACAATTTCTGACCATTAATAAGCTGAGTGATCTCACAGTTTGTAATATTTGTAAATAAGAAAGTTTTTGCAAATATCCATTGTAATACTAGGCGATTTAAGATGGAACAGTGAACATCACCTAAGCATTTTTGATGGAGATGACCACTGTAATACAGGTTCCTGTCGTGGAGATTGTAACATGGTATGAACAAAGTGCCGATGCACCTACGGAGTGCACGCTTGCGAGATTCAGAAGGAAAATTGCGAAACAAAATATTGTGACCAGAAATTTTCTGGTCAAGGTGGTGAGCAATCAAGATGTATGTGCAGCAGAGTCTGAGGAAGCCTTGAACAAGGGATGAAGTGATGTTAGTTGAGGGCCTTGGAAGAGTATTCACTTCAGTTAGGGATTAGGTGATGGAAGGTTGGTTCAGGCGGTTGGTTTGGTTTATGTGAAAGGAAATGTTATGAGGTTGAGAAAATAGTATGGCCGGAACAGAAGCCTTGATCAGAGGGCATGCTTGAAACTGTGTTGAAGGATGTGGAAAGAAGCTAAAAATGGGGATTAGAAAATTGAAGATTGGTGGAGGCAGTTTGTAATGTGTGAAGAAACGCTGCGAGCTTAGAAAATAATGTGGCCAGAAGTGATGTTTAAAGACACATCTGCAAGAAAGAGCTGAGGAAACTTTAATTAAAGGATGTCCTTGCAACTTCTTTTAAAGTACCTATAAAGGAGATATTGGGATTAGGTGGTGGCAAATTGGTTGAGGTGGTTGCTTATGCAAAGATAAATTAGAGGCTACTTGACTAAGGTCAGATCATTTTGTGGAAGTTTTTTGGAAACATGTTAAGAAGCTCTCTGATGTTGGGGAGCTGCAGAATAGTCTGAGGTGGCTATGATGGAGGACTTTGTAGATGGTAGAAAGCAGAGTTCTGGTTGTAATGTTTTGAGATTCAAGATAAAAGGTGGTGCCCTTTGTGGAAGTTTTGTGGAAACATGTTAAGAAACTCTCTGATGTTGGGGGGTTGCAGGATAGTCTGAGGTGACTATGATGGAGAACTTTGTAAATGGTAGAAAACAGAGTTCTGGTTGTAATGTTTTGAGATTCAAGATAAAAGGTGGTGCCCTTTGTGGAAGTTTTGTGGAAACATGTTAAGAAACTCTCTGATGTTGGGGGGTTGCAGGATAGTCTGAGGTGACTATGATGGAGAACTTTGTAAATGGTAGAAAACAGAGTTCTGGTTGTAATGTTTTGAGATTCAAGATAAAAGGTGGTGCCCTTAAATATATGTAGAGACATGCAGACGGGTGACATTCCTGAGTTATTTAAGTTGCTGGCTTTGGATTGCATTTATAAATCTGTAAATAGTCATCACTTTGGAATTCGGTTTGAGGGAGTATTCAAACAAGAAACGTGTTTAGATTGCAATATATGGTGATAGCAAGAGTATCTTGAACATCACCATCGCCTATTAAGAAATTCTTGCCATCATAATTTATTGAAACTCTAACCTTTTATATTCAATAATGGGGAGCTCTTTCCAAAATCTTAACTGTTAGAAAGGATTTCATTAGTGGTGAAGATGTTGATAGATAGACCATATAGCATTGGGTTTATCATGATAATGTGCAACTAATGTTTTCTGAAGAACATTTTGGCAGAAGGGCGATTATTTATTTCCATCTACTTAGGATACCTTGCCAATGCAAGCGCTAAGAGTCGCTAGATTCTAGGAAGGAGAAGTTGTCAAATCAAATTTTATTTTGATTCCTAAAGGTAAGCAAATTTTAAAATTCTTAGCTAAATTTTTTTTAAATTTTAATATAACTCAATTCTTACTGTACTCTGTAATATTTTATTTTTTGATTATGTTAGCAAATGTTTCACGAGCATTAATATTTTCTGTCCTAATTATTATATACTTGGTTAGAAATCATTTAGCTTCTTTTTTTCACATCTGTTCTTCTTTTTTTTCTGACAATGCCCCTCATCTCTATTGTAAATATGATTAATCTCCGATAAAAACTAAGTGGCTCATTTTGCCTCTCCTTTGCATCAAAAAAAAATTTGTTGGATATATTTATTTTAGGATAGTATGATTCTTCCATTCTGTCAAAAATAGTTTAAAAAAAATCTTAGCTGCAAAATTGATCAGGCCATTCAGAAAAACAAGTCAAACAATTTTTTGATGAATAATATTTTTTGTCGAAGTTGTAACCAGTACACGTAGAAAATAATGTTATGGCCGTGATAAACTTGTTCAAAGATGGGAGTGACTTGTGACTGAAAAGAGAACACTTTGTGGATTTCCTTCCATTCTGGAAGGTATATATTTGGCACGATGTAAAAGTTCCAGCGTTGATTTTGATGGTTGATGGCTCCTGTCAGCACGTGATTCGAGTGTCAAATAATGGGGAGTTGTTGCCAACGACTCCGACAGATTGTCACCACAGCTAGCTGTTACCAACGACTCCAAGATGCGATCGTTCACCTGTCATGAGGGTTTTTTTTCCCTTTTTTTTTTTTAAAGACCGAAAATTGAGAAACACTTTATATTTGATTAGAGTTTTTTTTAAAAAAATGAAAAGTAATTTTCCCACAAAAATAATTTTTTAATATTTCATGAGGAAAACAAAATGTAGAACGGAAAGTCTAATCTTCGCTGCCTCAAAATTGGGATATTTGTTTTGCTAAATGCCTCTCGGCTTTTACATAAAATAGAAAGAAAAAAAAATTATTAAGCAAATAACAAATATTTTATGCAACTTTTTCAGAAAAATAAATGCTCAACAAAACATGAGCCATGCTAGAATGTGTCGTATTCTCGTACTCAACCAAACATAAATTATTCTGGAATATGTCATTTTTTCATGCATCAGCTTCAAAAAAAAAAAAATTCTCCTCACGAATCAAACAGGTCCTAAAGAAAAAAAATAACTAACAAAATATAATACATCAAAACAAAAGAAGAAAGCTGCTAATAGAGCAGGCAGGCATTAGGCCGAAGGCCATGGGAACCAAGCATAAAGTAGAAGAAACCTCTCCTGAGGTTTTTCAAAGCTCAAATTGTTGCCTTACTGACCTAGCCTGCATCCTAAATTTTTTCAATAGGTAAGGAAAAGCTGGGGATCTGCATCCCTCCCTCCGTGTGCTGAGGTTAAGCTGGTTGTCATCATGGCACAATAAGAAAAGATAGGGTGTTGACTATTTGAAATACTTCATTATCATGAAAAATGGTGTATAAATTTGCCACTTATTAATCCCAAAGAGCACTAGAAGTACCAAAACCAATAAAAAGTTTGTCTAGAGTTTCCTTCATGTTCTTTGGATTCAGGAGACGTTCAATATGTATGGTACTTCTTAATCTCTCAAGGCAGTCAATAATCAGTACATCTGAAACTTCTCCTTGGTCTTCTCAAAGACCTGTTCTGCAATAATGGCTCCATTACCATCAGCTCTTTTGATCTCCAAATGGGCCTTCTGGTAGAATCCAGTGCCTCTCAATGCATCAGCAATGAAATCATCAAATCCAATAGCTATTGCAGCCTCTGCCTGGGCTCCATAAACCAGCCTCTGCATTGTAAGAATCAAATATCATCAAGTCAATTGCTCTAGAGGTAGATGGAAGTCGCAAGTCATAATGGAACAAAGGTTAAGCCACCACCTTAATCCTGGAAAGATGAATTGCACCGAAGCACATAGGGCAAGGCTCACAGGATGCATATATTTCACAGTCAGAGAGTTCGATTTTCCCAAGTTTCTTACAAGCCTAACATAAACAGAACCACTTGATGAGATAACAGAAAAAGGACAAAGATATGATTGTCGCAAAAAACCATAATTTCTACTTGTTTCTGTTCTGCACGACAGAGTTGCAAGTTGTATTTGCATAAATCGACACACTTTGCATGCATATCAGTATCGCATATTGTAATAGCAAGTACTCTAATTTCCAGCTTTTGAAAGATCATTACTAGTAAAAGAGCAACAAATACAATAAAATATCTTCACCCGGTAAACTGCATTCACTAAATCAAGGAAGATTAAATATTCTCAAACTTCCAATGGAACCGTGATTCTTAAAGATGCCCCACGTATATGAAATAGGACTTCTCAGTTAAGCTCTCAAACATAATATCGAACTAAATGAATGTGCTTGAATTCTTCGCCAGTAACTTTGAGCAATAGAGAAGCTTGCCTTCAAACCTAGAAGGACAATTACAAGACACGGAGACTTACCTTATTAGTTATGCTATTTGAGCTCAGGCTATTTGGGAGCATCTATTTGAGGTTCCTAGACAAAGAACAGGCAGGACCGAATATATGACTCTCGTTGTTTGCTCTGTGCAAATATCAGTATATCACACCTTTTATCGGGCAACTATGATGAACAAGCTGATAGAAATCACAATATTGCAGAAAGGAACAGCAACTTCTAACAGTCGTGATAAATCATGAAGAATATGCCATCCGTGATACTCTATTAGTAATGGACAATAGAAAACTGGGAAAATTCAATTGAATGAAATAAAGAAAGATGGACAAGTTAGGACTCAAGGAAATGATTAGCTTTACACATTGAGAAGGCTTTTGATAGTAGGAAGATCACATAGTTTTTGTTAGACAATGCCCGGGTGACAGCTGGGGAATAATTACCAATGCCATGTGATGATTCTTGATTTGGTGCAAAATTACACTATTAAAATAAGCTGTCCCATAAACAAAAGGTACAAATTTCACACTGTTGAATCACCTTTTAAATATATGATTGTAAATAAGAACTTTGAAATTTTGAGAACATATGTTAGATGCACCCATTTGACATCATCCAGACTACATATCTTCACATACTAAAGCTTGAAGTACTGTAGGAAAACACAACCAACCCAAAAAGTTTTTTCTGAAACTAACCACCTATTATTCACAAGGCAATCAGCCACGCTGTTACCCTCTGGAATATGAAGTACCAAGTAATTTCACATGAAATTTTCAAGGTTTTCTTCTTTCTGGAAGGTCCAGAGCTCTTTCCGTAAATTCTTTCTTTACATAGCATTGAACGCCAATCTGTCAAGGCAGTTGGAGTCTCCGCCTCTTTAATCCATAACCAATATATGATTTATACAGGCTTATCTATTGTGTTACCTGGTTAGTGGTTTGTAGTCATCCCTCTGACAAAGTCGACAATAAATTTTTTCCAAACTAGCTGATGAATTGAGAAGAATTTCAATCCACTCCTTTCCACCACTTAGTCCAAAGTCAGGAGGAGAGCTTTCATGCTCGACTATCACACAACTACAGGTTTTCTGAATTTATCTCTAAAATTAATTAATAATGTAGCAACCTAGTAATGGAAGAATTAAGAAGATGAGAATCATCTAAACATGGTTGGTTCATTTCTGTAATTGATTCGATCACAACAATATATTCCGAACACAACCAATAACGTTAAAATGCATCAGGTGCTCTAGCCTCTCAAGTCTTAAAGAGATCAGTAAAGACATGTTTGGATCATAATACCACTTAATGGATATTCACAAGATATACGAGGCACAAAGACTTGCCAAGTCCAAGTTGAAAACCATCACTGATTATGGATCACAATCATGGGGGATCAAGTAACTTCATCATGTGGATTAAGTGATACAGTCGAAGGAAGTTGAGAAAACTGGCAGTCTTAGTGAATCAAGTAGATCTGAGTTATTCACTGGACCAAAGTATCAATTGAGACTACATCAAAAACTAATAGTTAAGTATTAGACTGCTTTCTAGGACTTACCTCCCTTATTGCAGACACCTCAGCATGAGCAGTTGGATCTGTGTTTTTCAAGACCATATTATGACAGCTAACAATTATTTCATCATTATGAACTACAACCGCACCAAAAGGGCCTCCATCACCACAATCAACTCCATGATATGCTTCTTCAACTGCTTTTGATAAGAATTTGTGATCTCTGTCTTGAACAGCTGCTTAGTACATCATCAGATCAAGTAAGAAAAATAGATGCATGGAATAGGAAAACCTGAGTTCAACAAGTGAAATGACAAAGATAGGTAGGCTGGCAGGAGCGTAGATAAAAGGATATCAATCAAACACACCATGACTCTTGCTCTACTTTAACATGTGCTAGGTTAACCTTTTATGATAGAAATTCAGATAAGATGCAAAAATACTGTAAAATGTCAGAATTACCTTCTTGGTGACCACTAAATGCAGAAGCCACAGAGATGGTCCCATCTTTGGACTCGACCACTGGAATCAAAATGGACAAAAAGAAAAAGTGAGGCACGCAAACCAAGGAAGATTCATTGCAATCCATTCCCTTTATAGGATATTCTCAGTTACAATACTAGGCACATCATTCGAAAAATAATGAAACAAAGTGATAGAAGGGAACCAGGCATCGAAATATAAACTGTAACCCTATAAAAAGAAACTTAAAATATCCAAAACTACTTTTACATGGTGAAACATGATCTTGCTGCAATTCTTTCCCCTTCAAATTCATACAAGAACAAGTAGCAGAACACATCAGGAGGCTTAGAGATTCATAAGAGAAACAAAAGACTGGGATAGCATATTTCATTTTATAAGCATCAAATATGCCTGAGAAAATGCACTTTATGGTGATACTAGACAAAATAAACACATAAGTGCAGCCTACATTCACTGTAAGTAGAGTAGGGGGAAAATGATGCAACGGAACTGAGGAAGAAGTAGATCATGATAACACAGAAGACACTACTAAGATATGAAATTTTGTGCTTAGTGTTTCATGGAACGATAAATTTAGTTAGCTCAAAACATACAAGTTCATACATCCGCATCAAAAAGAGCAGGCTAGAGAATCTGCAAGCGTCACAACAATGAGATTCCATAATGATTGCAAACTACCTAGTTGCCATCTTCCAGAAAGTATTATTGAGTGAGACGTAACATAAGGACAACGCAAAAGGATGAGGAGGAATGGATAGGATAAGGTTTCTCTGAACATTGATATCAACTGCAGATTCCACATATCGTAATCAGGAGATGCTCGTCAAACATAAAAGAAGGAAGGAGTATGTAAGTACAAAAAACAGAAACAATATTTAGTGAAAAGTAAAATAACCGACATATAGGTGACTGTCAGAACTTCCAATTCTGCATGTAATGATGAACGAGAAAAAGATTCCATAAAAAAGTTAATATAAAATGGAAACGCAAATCCTCCAACCATCTTTTTTTTTTATTTAAAGAAAAAAGAAAACCTCATGATCCAAAATAAAAATTACTTCAGATACAATCCCAAATGTTTTCCTCTTTTTATTTTTTGGTTTCATTCCAGGTAAATCTATGTTGATATACAAAAGAAATCACTTAAAAGCAAAATATTTCATAATAGAGCATTATTGAAACATCTCATATATATTAGCCCTTAAATTTTACCAATACTCCATGAGAAATTTCATAACTAAATAATTCCAATCAATCTAAAAGTTATACCTCCCCGAGTTGTCGTTCGCTGGCAAAAAACAAGAGGACAGCAGCAACTCAATAACCAAGTAACCCATCACAAAAGGTACCAAAAAAGCTATTTTGAACAACTGGATAAAACTATAATCGCAAGCAAATCCAGCACAAACCCCTCAATCCAAATCGCAAGACGAACACCAAGACAGAGACAGAAATCCGGCTTATCCATCGAAGCGCCCAAAATCGCAATAAAAGATCCATAATTCCTGAGAGAAATACAAGACTTGCAATCCAACGGATAAACAAATAAATAGCCCCCAAAAACATGCACTACCCGGCAAACAAACAAGAGCGTGCGATAAGATCCGCAGGTAAATTGCCATCTAAAGATCCAAAAGATGACAACTTTCGATTAAACCTCGCATATCCTAACAAGTTGACTCAATGCAAATGAGAAAAGGGCAAAAGCTCAACACCCAGAACCGAAAAGAAGAAAGAAAGAAAGAAAGAACGATTTTTGATGGGTTTGGAGAACGTATGAGACGATACCTTGTGCCTCTTCCATGGAGAATCCGGGGACGGGTTTCCTCAAATCTCAGGAATGGGGTTCTTCCAGAACAGACCGCACGAGATCGAGCTTTCAATAAAGACCAGAGAACACAGTAGAGAGAGGCAGGACAAAGGGAAAAAGAGGGGGTGGGAGAGGCCTCTGCACGGAGATGCAGGGAAGCAACACGAACACGTAAATACCAGCCCTTTTCCCTCTGTTCTCTTTCCTTTTATTTTTGCGGGCGATGGAGATGGAGATGGAGAAGATAAAATAGAAAGTTGCGGTCACGATTCTCCGTCAATTTCTGGGAAGCTCCGAGCGAGGGATCGGATACAGATCCAATATTGATACATTTATACTTATCTCTATATTTTTTAACACATATAGATACGCATATAAATATTAAATAGATATAAAAATTAATAGGAGATGAGAGGGAGATCCAATATTAATATATTTATATTTATTTTTATATTTTTAATATATATCGATACGAGCATATACCAAAATTAATATTCGTATTTATTCTAAATGAATGTGAATTAGACTATTTATATTTGCTATAAATAGATACGAATCGAATATTAAATATATCCATATTTTTTATCTAAATACGAATATAAATAAGATACTTTTTTAACTATTAATCAAATTTGAGTAAAATTCAATGATGAAAACTAGCAATAAAGATATCATCATAAAAAAAATAATTAAAAAATTATAATTTTAACAAGCATTTATTAATGATGAGGCCGAGGGTATTCCCCGGATCCCAAAGCTCAGTTTCCACCGGCATTAGACAACGGAAGCGACTACTTCTCCTCAGAATTATTGTCCGCTTTGAGAGGGGTTTCATAGTCTTTTCCCCTCGAATGGTTTTGCCCCGCAAAAGGTGCCTCTGAAGAGAAAGAAGTAGTCATCCTCCATTTAAGGAACAGATCTCTCCGCTATCTAGTTGATGTGGGACTAAGTTCAGACCCTTTATTCCCACAACAATTAATAATAAAAAACTAACAATTTTATAAATGATATATAGGTCAAGGTTGTTCATCACAAAAGTAGATGGAATCTATCGCACCTCTGAGACATCTCACGGTTGACGCTGGTTGCAATCGCCAGAAATAGAAAAAGGAACAAAACGGATGAATGAGAGGTTTAAGCCTTTCAGACGTGCAAGGTAATTTGAAAGATTTTATTCGAATCGACGGATTACTATCTTAAGTTACGGTCATCCAAGTTCCTTTTAGTTTAGATTTGGTTAATCACTTAATTAGTTTTCTAATTTAATTTAACTTAGACTTCTTTTTTTTACTTATCTCTATTATTATACGGATATTCGGATACATATCCAAATTAGGTATATCCATATTTGTATTCATATTTGGAAGATTTTTGAGCAAACTTTTTTTTTTTTTTTTTGTGTATATGTCATCGGTTTGTAACAAGGGCAAAGATTACATTCTACCCAAGTATGGTGCTATTTTTATACAAATACCGTACATTGAATAAGGTGTTGTTTCGATTATTGGTGTATGTCTGTCAAAATTTAAAAAATCAATTATCATCAATAAAAATTTAGAAAATCAATCAATCAACCAATCAATCAGTCATCAACCTGTCATTTAGGAGACACCAATGCATGCATGGCAGACAGCATCATGATAGTGCTACTTCGATAGAATCCTAAACTTCATCCTTGTAATATCATGCATGAGGAATGGTTTGCGAAAGGGGATCAGTAGCCTTCCCATAGGTGGTGGTAATAGTGATAATGGGTCTTGGTGGAGGAAGAAAAGCATGTCGTCAGATTATTAGGATTCGATCGATTTAGGAGGTAGGGAATGACTGGGTTCTCAGAATGGATTGAAGAGTGGGAGAGATGGATAAAAAAATATAGCAAAAGGATGATTCCGTTTTAAGATCGAATAAGATCATAGGAGATTATTTTTATTGTATCAAGGTTTCGAATATTTGGCCTCATCTATCTACCTATAAATGTTTGCATGCAGGAATCCTAGTCATAGGATAAGAAGTGATATAATAAAGGCACCTGTCTTGTTTCTCCGGGAAATGCCGTATGACACAAAAGGACTGGAATTGCTAAACCTAAATGGTATGATCAAACTTTGGATAAGCCTAAGATCTATATGAGATATATAGACGTTGCGATAAATTTTGGAAACTTCGCAATAACATGACATATATGAGATACATATAGATTTTGATGTCATGCAAAAATTTAACGTAGATGGAGGCCAAAGTAGAAATTCTTACAAAAGCTAACTCAAAACTACATTTTACTATAACAAAAAGGTGGTGGCCGTATTTGAAAACTAGGAAACTCAACACTCGGATTTTCCAAGGACAGCTGAGTTACTAGGTTGAACTGTCAAGATCTCTACTTTGATTATTGGATTATTAACTCAAGTATGAGTGATCCAACAAGCAATCCAACTAAGAACCGTACCAATTTGATATGGGTTGAGCAATCCTCTTGTTTGAGTGATCCAATTTTTTGTAGCCTTCTTATCCAGGAATCTATTTCTTTTTTTTGTGGCCCTTGGTCGCTGTGATACACATCAGAATCCAGGATGCTGGTGGGGTTCCTTGAGGAGAAGTTGCAAGTGCCTTCCTTGACCAAGAGACTTGTAGGAGATAGCAATGAGTACATGGGTCCAGGCCATGTCTCTTTCTGAGAAGTTTCCTACCTTGTACTTCGGTGGGCTTGCTACGGTGCCATCCTTCTTTGGAAACAGCTATCAGTCTTCCTTGCCTTTCACCTTTTTTTTCTCTAAAGAAGATGTCACTTTTTGGAGGCACTTTGGGGAGGTTGAATCAGATGGATTCTCAAACTAGGTCACGCACCTTAACAA
This sequence comes from Phoenix dactylifera, assembly GCF_051530095.1. Lineage (NCBI taxonomy): Eukaryota > Viridiplantae > Streptophyta > Magnoliopsida > Arecales > Arecaceae > Phoenix > Phoenix dactylifera. The sequence continues at coordinate 57,830,062 of NC_143191.1, forward strand.
GTACTCAACTCTATCTTATGGATGAACCGAACCATGCGAACCAAAAATTTGACCCGACTCTTTATGATACTGTTGTCGAAATAAATTCGGGTTTGATCAGGTCAAGCCTAATCAGGTTGATTAGATTGATTCGAGTGGGTTTTGAACTTTGGTTGGTCAAGAATCTCTATTTTAGTATTATGGATCCAGTTTACGTTTGGAGTCTTTTAACATTGGTAGAGTTCGAGTTAGGTCGAGGTTGGGCTGGATTTGGTTTGAGCTACCATGTCCTTCAACGAACCCAACCTCGCAACCTTTCACCAATGTTGTCAAATAGGTTGGACCGACCCAACCCAAACAAAGAATCGCAGCTATTGGTATATATAATCCATCAATGTTGCATAGGGATGGTGGTTGGCGACCCACCCTCGTAGAAATAGAGAGTTCCCTAGCTTCCTCAACCATCCAAGACCCTATAAAGAGGTGTGCATATAATTGCATGCATTTTTTTGATGCGCATTGAAAAGTCGTTTTTCATTTTCGAATCAAGTCTACAAGGGCAAGAAACTATTACAAGCTACCGTTATGCCCCACTTAGGATGGCCCAACCATCACATGGCACTCACCTATCCTCATGTATTCCCTAGTTACCATATAATAGATGGTAAACAAAATTATACTTGCACCAACGTGTTCATGCATCACATCAATCATTTAGTCTCGTTTATGTGGGCTAATCATTAAGATGGATGCATGATGAATTGAGTCTATAGGAATGAGATGAGATGAGTAGTGTGTTGCAAGGTCATATGGTGCTGGTGGTGTAGAATATAATTTTTCGTATAATAGGATAGGACTGTCCTCCACCAATGGAGCTAGGTGGCCGACACTTGTAGATTTCTCATATGACCTCCTCATCACCCAAATGATAAGCTTCGGTTCATGTCCTACAGAGAGATTTACAACGAAAATTAAGAATTATATTTTTCCCGTTTTGGATGGAGGTGCATGCGTTGTTTTCATCTGATTTCGATACATTATCCGACGAGGAAAAGTGTGTATTTCGCGATTTGTGATGAATAGAATCTATCATCATGGCCTTAGAAAGGACAACTCTTTTTCTTAAAAATCATGGCCTTTTTAAGCAAAATATTTTTGAAAAAGATTCATGGGCAAAGAAAAGATAGGGATGCGGGCACGAACAACTTTTGCTCCGGGACATCCGGATGATGACGAGGGATGGGGTAGCATTTTTGGCCAAGCATGTATTTAGAGAGGCCAACGAAACTGCCGACTGAGTGGCTGCCTACGTGGCTAACCACTCGAGGTATACTTTGTAGTCAGGAGAGGGGGAGTTGTCTCGGGCACTCCGTAAGCTTGTGTTTTATGATTTTATTGGGTGTATTCGTACACGCATTGTATGATGAACCCGCTAAAAAGAAAAAAGAAAAAAAAGAATAGGAATATCTCATTGCTTCTCGAGTTTGCCCTGCACTTTATTGGAAATAATGGTTCGTACATTGAGCCCGTTCTCATGCCCTCAAATGGATCATGCCGCTTGTTGAATTAACGCAAATGAGGTTGCGTCTTGATCATGATACATGATGCAAAGTTAGAGATCATGCTTATTTTTCCTGATGCTTCATACGGTAAAGTTTCCATATGATACAACATATACATACATACATACATACATACATACATACATACATACATACGTACATACATACATACATACGTACATATATATATATATATACACACACTCGCACACCAGACATAAGCATATGAGGAGTGACATAGGCGCAGCTGCCCTCCATACACAATTAATCACACCCGAGGTGTCCTCATAGGCAGAGATTGTGCACCATCAATTCAAGCTAGTCCTAGCAAGCCTGAGTGTTAGGACTAGATGGAACTTGTAATTAGTGAACAAAACTAAACTAGTCATGTTATTCTGAGTGTTGAGGGTTGTGAGGATCCTTGTAGACGTCTGTTAAGGTCTATATCGGCTATACACTCTGATAAATCTTGGATGCTTATATAGGATCAATAAACTTAAATATCATTCTCCGGCTAGCCTTTTTTAGGTATGGTCCTAAATTGTGATATATGGTATCAAAGTAAACCCGCCCCTTGGCCTATGTGAATTAGGAGATATTGCAGCACATGCCTATTTCAGTTGGCTACAGACTTATTATGATATTTATTATTGGATTTGAATAGATTTAGATCATTAGCCTAATTCCGTACCATACCTTATCGATACTTGGTACTTCAAAAAAATTCTGTATCATACCGTACCGATACTATGCTACTGTAGCACTAATATGGGGTCCGATACCAAGACAACGAACCTTGATATCGACTATACACTAGATAGATCTTAGGTACTTATACTGAGCCAAGGAACCCCAAATAACACCTTACAGCTAACTTTTTTGGGCGAGATTCTGGATTGATACAAGTTTAATTGAAACTAGAGAGAGAATGTGCAACATAAATTTGAACAAGTCCTGGCAGGCTTCATTCATACTCGAAAATGTCAAGAAAATTATTTCTTGATTTTCCCATCAATGTAAACTGATTTGCAGCTATTTTAGTCTCGTTTCTCTAAAATATCATTGGATATTGAAAGTTTTATAATGTAAAAGCCAAAAAGTTGCTCCAGGAGATATATATTCAGGAAAGGTCGAAGCAATTTCCTTGACAGTCCGCATTATTGTCAAGAAGTAATCTTTCTCACATGCGAAGAAAGTAATCTTCTTTACTTTAAGGATTATAGTTTCTTCGTTGAAGTTTCTTGTAGTAGGGAATGTAGTAGGGAATGAACCAGATTCCTTCAGAATATGTATTGGCTTAGAGGTTTCTGGGAAACAATGGGAGGAAACTACTTGTATGATTTAGGTATCTGGTCAAGGAGATAAGAAGGCATCAGAAGTCCTTTTTTTTAAATTTTTTCCGAGAATATGTGAGAGAGACCATATATATATATGATTTATTAGCTAGTATAAAAGAACAGTAGAGTTACAGATGGAATCCAAAGTCAAATAATGTTAAGAACATATACCGTGGTGGACTGAAAAATTTTAGATTGTAATGGTGATTTATATCAGTTACAGGTCTGCTAGTCTGGCACAAGGAAGTCATGTGACAAATTCCGATGCTTTATTATTTTGATTTCGAGCTTAATTCTTTATTAGCTTTTGAATGTGAAAGATATCTGAAGAGGTTATATGTTACATAATATTTTACATCTTTGAATTAATTGAACCACATGGGAACATCTCTTAAAACTGTCTTCCTATTTGTGGGTAGCCCCCTTTCTTCTTCTTGGATTCCCCTGGGGTAGCTGAAAAGCATCTTAATAACAAGTGCTTCCATTGGAATCACAGAAGTGTCATGGAATAAAATAATTCATTTGGCTTGCATGACATAAATCGATCAAGCCAATGGATTTAGAATTCCACTTTGGCGCGTAAAAGCAGAAGCTTCCATCTTACTTTTATGGAAAAACTACTATTGATCCTCTTATGGCAGGACATAACCTTGATTCCCTTCTAGGGTATTTGTAACAACTCAAGACCTTACCCAAAATGGCTAGTCAAAAGTATTCTTCAGGTTCCTGGATCCTGTATAAGGACCCAAGATTTACCCAACAAATAACTAATATGGGACTAAACACACGCCCGGGTCCTCACATACATGCTTTCTCCATTTAAGCCCTAACGTCCTCATCAGGCTAAAAGTTTAAATCCACTCAAATCTAATCACAAACACTACTATTGGCCCATGATCAGCCCTAATGGGGGTCTGTACTACAGTGTCTTTTAGTCTACATAAATTATGGGTCGAGTCCGCTCTGATACTATTTGTAACAATTCAGGATCTTACCCAAAATGGCAAGCCAAAAGTATTCTTTAGGGTCATTAATATTGCATAAGTACTCAATATCTACCCAATGAATAACCAATGTGGGACTAAACACACGTCCGCACGGATCTTCACAATATCTCATATCTTAGATCCACAAACATCACCAGAAAAGTTGGCAGCATATTTGATACCAGTGAAGATAAATTACTTTCGACTCTAGCTGCATACAAGATTTACCACATAGCCTTCGTACATAGGCCTTATCGTAAGAAAACTCACAATGAATAAAATACCAAATATAATATTTCTACAAAGATACTTTTTTGGACCAATAACAATAAAAGACTTATAAAGTTCTCCCAAAGAAAAATAAAGAGAATCACTAAACTAAATGACCTTTACCAACTCCTGAGGAAGACTGTATAGGCAGGAGGACTTGCTTTGGATGCTAAAGAGAGCGGAGGAACTTTCTTGCCATGCTCCAATGGCCAACTCTGGCCAATGGATTGCACTTTCTAGAGAATCCACAGCAATTCTTTTGACCGCACCAACCCTGTTAATCTAGTGCTTACCCTCAGTCATTCTTTGCACACCAATACCCAATTAAATTGTACTAAAGATTCTTGTAATTGTCAACAAAAAGCTCGATCTTGTTTAAAATGATCATGGAAGGCTTAAAAATTTGGCTATATTTTGAGTTGCAATAAGAGACAATACCAAAGTAAGTCAAGAGCAGCAACTAATTAACAAAAGGAAAAGGAAGGAACCGTCCGATCTCTGAGACCATGTAATCTGCTGCAATGTTTGGGAAGAAACCGCCCATATTGGTCAGAAAGTCTAAAGCAGAAGACCCATGTCTGTGGCATCTTCATACGGTTCTACCCTGATGGACTCTGACCGGGTTTTCGAAGCATTCACATTAATCCCATCGGTCTGGAATCAATGAAGGTTCCATGCATTCCCCTGAGCTCAATGGAATTTCTTTCTACCATAAATCTTAAGCCTCTACCATCCACCCTGCAAGCAAAGAGAAGCTCCTCCTTTCAAACTTATTACAGAGGAAAAGCCTTTCAAAGAGAAGACAGAAACTAGGAATTAAAGATGGGAGGAGGGAGGAAGTCCTTCTTTTCTTTCTTCCGCACCAAGAAGACACACCATAGGGGCCATGAAGCAGAAATGGAACCAAGGCGTCCCAGAAGGATTCGACCGAGCGACGAGGACCGGAGGCATTGGGTTGCCGAGCCCGATATCGACAGGAAAGCTAGAGAGTTCATCGACAGACAGCACCGCCTGATGGTCCCCGAGCAGAAGAATCCTAGTGCTCTTTTGATCCCCTCTTCAGACTCTTAAAGTTGATGGCATTAAAGGGTGATATATATGGCTTGGTGATCAGTCTATGTTTTGTTTCTTAATTTCTATGTTATGTAGTAGGCTTGGGTAAGTCTTTATGTTTGCCAATCTTCGTTTTGTTTTGTTGGATGTAAGTCTTATGTTTGTCAATCAGCTTTTAAGGAAGCAGGTTTGAGTAAAGAACAGTTATGTTGGTAAACTTGCTGATGCCGAGCACAACTATTCAATGAGAAAAGTGTCATAAATTATTTTCTGAAAATTATTATATCATTTTTTATAAAAGAATAATTTGCTAAAATAAATTTAAAAGGTTGAAAAGAGCTTGTCTGAGTCGAGACGTGTGATATAAACTGCCCTAAGAACGTAATTCGCCCTCTACGTGCGGGTTTGCAGCGATCTCGTTCCTAAGATACAACAACCTTTGCTCAACCCGATCCTTCTCTAACGAGCACGATCGTTGGAAGCTTGATTCGACCGACTTTTTCAGTTGTTCAAAAAATAAAAAAAATAGAAAGTAAAAAAGTTGAAAAACGGCTATGCCATATTGCAACAAAAATAAAGTTTTGGTTGCTAATTGATATATTTTAAGCATTTGGGGTCTAAGTGTAATTGGCCAAACTAGAAAGAGTGCCTTTATAATTTATTAAAAAAAACTAATATATAGTTGCATGCAAAATATTTGGTAAAGCGAAAAATTTGGAATCTACACAACCTATCTATCCAAGTAACGGAGTTACCTCTATAATACTTAATTTTGTATGTGGGAATTATCTATAACATTCTTCATGTTAAGCCTAACCCAAGTCTCGGACACGTCAAACAGGGGAACCAGTTAAATTTCAACACAAGTAACTCACCCGAAATATCTATTTTTGGAAGGGGTTTATCTGGAATAATCATTCACATCGTTTTGAACTTGTTCCCGTAGCCGAACACCCGAACAAGTTCTAAGTTTGACGCATTGAACTTATCCATAGTACTAAACTTCTACAGAAACGTTTCACTAATAATCCGTCGCCGAAGTTTGAAGTATTAACGTTCCCAAACCCCGCTATTAGCTCAAAACTTTACCTCGTGTATTACATCAAAGACCCTTAATTTTACCTGGAATCCCGTCCCCACGCGACCCGATCTCCTGGTCTTAATAAACGCTAACAATGGCATAAGAGCAAACCAGTTCCAGCTCTTCCCCGACGGCCGCGGCCACCAACACAGACGAAGGGGGAGGGGACGATGCGGCCGCCGGCAACACAAAGGAATCAGGGAATTCAAGGTTAGGTGTTTAATAGTCGATCTTTGCATCGAAAAGTTCAATTTTGGCATTCTAAAGACCCGTAATAATTCAAAATCGATTTTTTTTGAATAAAATAGAAAAAAATATTTTTTTTCTGTTCTTTTATAGTGATATTGTAACAACCTTGGACTACACTCAAAATGGCTAGCTGAAAAGTATCTTTTTAGGTTTCATAGTCCTGTATAGGTATTCAAGATCTCCTCGATGAATAACCGATATGGGATTAAACACACGTCCGCACAGATCCTCACGTATTCTCTTCATTCAAGCCCTGACATCCTCGTCAGGCTATTGATTCAAATCTATTCTGTGAGGATCTATGCGAGCGTGTGTTTAGTCCCACATCGGTTATTCGCTGGGTAGATCTTGGATACTTATACAGGAAGACACTACAGTACGAATCCATTAGGGGCTGACCATGGGCCGATCATAGTATTTGTAATTAGATTTGAATGGATTTGAACTCCTGACGAGGACGTTAGGGCTTAAACGGGAAGAGTATGTGAGGATCCGTGCGGGTATGTGTTTAGTCCGACATCGGTTATTCACTGCATAGATCTTGGGTACTTATACAAGATCAAGAAACCTAAATAATATCTTCCAGCTAGCCATTTTGGATAAGGCCCTGGATTGTTACATATTCAAATCTAATCACAAGCACCATGTAGCCTATGGGCTGAGTTTATTTTGATATCATTTGTAACAACCCAAGACCCCGCTCAAAATGACTAGCTGGAAGATAATGTTTGATTTCTTAGTCTTGTATAAGTATTCAATATCTTTTTGGCGATAATTGATGTGGAACTAAATATATGCCCGTACGGATTTTCATATAAACTTGGCTCTGATACAATTTGCAACAACTTAGGACCTTATGTAAAGATCCGTACGGGTGTGCATTTAATCCCACATCGGTTATTCACCGAGGAGATTTTGGGTACTTATATAGAACTAAGAAACAAAAAAAAAAAATACTTTCCACCTAGCCATTTTAGGTGAGGTCCTCGATTATTCCAAATGGTATCAAAACGGACTCTGTCCATGACCTATGTAGATTAGGAGACACTGCAGCATAGGCTCTTGAGGCTGACCACAGGCCGATCATGGTATCTATGATTGAATTTGAATTCTTAGCCTGTTGAGGACATTAAGGCTTGAATGAAGAAACTATGTGAGAACTTAAAAGAACTTAGGTACATATAAAGGACTAAGAAATCCAAAAAATACCTTTTGACTAGTCATTTTGGATGAGATCTTGCGTTGTTACAGATATATCGGGACAACGGTCTTGGGTTGTTGTGATTTCTCTATTATTTTTTTGTTCTACTACATGAGTTTTGTTCCAATTCATATTTAATGGATCTTTCTTTCTTTCTTTCCCTTATAAATTTTATATCTTTAGGCTTTTGATCGACGTGTCGGAGTTGTAGTGGAAAACCACTAGTTAAGCACCTGTCATCCATCGTTAATGCACTTAAAATGAGGACAAAAACTGATTCTGGTGTCAATCTTCAAGTTGGTGGAGTGCGCCTTTCCTCAGTTGCGGGAATCTGGAATCCATGCGGAAAGCAATTGCCTTGAGGAATGATACAATCATTACCGGCTAGTTAAGAAGCAAGGTTATACGCAGCATTATTCTTCCAACAAGTGAAATATGCCACTTCCACTTGCAAAACATGTTTGTTTTTTTTTTTTTTTTTTTGTTTGCTTGGACGGATGTATCATACAGTGCGGGAATGAATACATCCAAAAAAGTCGAAAAATAACAAGTTTCGGAGCGCACCGGGTAATCCCCTCTTCCCCACCCAAAAAAATATTTTTGAAATGGTTGGCCAGGCTATCTAATCTGCTGCCCCATTGGCAAATATGTTATTTTCAAGCCTGCATGGGGTTCTACAACTTTTTGAAAGCCAATAATTGTTTCAATTCTTAAGCAATATTCAGGGAATTTTGGAGAAAGTTTTTCCTTCAAAGTCTGCATCATTTGAAAGAAAGGAATCATCTTTATGGATTGTGGCTTCTTCACTGAAGTTTCTTGTTTGGAATCAATTGGTTCCCTTTTGAAACACGTTTTCTTTCGGTAGTGGTTTCTTGGCGAGTTGATTACGGAAGAACCACTGCCATTAGTCGCTAGATTAGGCCTCTAGTCTACCAAAAAAGATTGCATTAGAAGCTAATTGATGCTTTTGCTCAAAAACAAAAGGAGCTAAATGATGCTAAGAATTTGTATAGTGGTATACTGAAAGTTTCAGGTGATAATGATGATTCACATCAGCTACAGTTCCGGCATAAGGAAGCGTATTAGCCCATGGTTATGATCTATGTGTGGTTTTGAACTGGATTCTGCACCAAACTAAACTTTTTTTTAAAAAAAAAATAATTAGACCACATGGGAATCTCTCTCAGAACTATCTGCCAACCTGATTTGTTGCTCTGCTTTCCTTTGTGATAGCTGGAGAACATGTCTATCATGAGCATGTGGGAGCTTTAGAATCACATTGGCATCATCTGATGACGTATATCAGCTGACATGACCCATTCACAAATTGCAGCACACTTGCATTTCACCAAGGCAAGAGAATGGGTTACTTTGTATGACAACTTTCATTCCGCTGTGATTGAACCTGACCTCCATCTCCTTCTGAAACTCTACCCAGAGTTCACAAGTTTCCCAGGACAAACACCTTCTCTTGTTTCCATGAGCTCAATCGGAAAAGGTTTCAGCAAGAAAAACTTGATATCCACTACTATTGAATGCTAACTAAATAGCTTTCACACACAAATGATACAATTCGTTAACAAAAATTAGCTACATCAGGGGAACTTGGAATGAGTAAATCAGCTGCATGTAAGTTCGCACTGGGAGAAGTAAAGAGTGACTAGACTAGATGATTAACATTGATCTAGGAGAACAGAACTATGACAAGCTTAAGCAATGGAATAGCATAATCTGTCACCTTTCCAAAAGCTATGTGAAAAATCTCAACCTTTGATCCAAAGGTTGGCAGAAGGAACGACTCCATTTCCAGGTTCACATCTTCGCCATTCTCTAAAAGTCTGAAGTAGAAGACCGAAGTCGGAGGCATCTTCCGATGGTCCTACCATGACAACCATCACTTCCCTTTCAAAACCAAGCCGTTCACATTACTCGCATTGCAGTGGAATCTGGCTCGACGGGATTGCTTTCTACTATAAATTGTTAAACCCCCCACATCCTCCCTGCAGGCAAAGAGAAGCCCCTGTTTTTCAACTGAACAAAGATCATAAGTTGGTCGCGGAGAGAAGCATAGCAACAAAAATGGGAGGAGGGAGGAAGTCCCTGTTTGCCTTCCTTGGCTTCAAGAAGAGTCACCGCAGGTCCAGGGGTCGTAAAGCAGAGATGAAGCCAAAGAATCCGAAAAAGGAAGCCGAGGCAGGAACAGAGACAAGGCATCCAGCAAGCGGTGGACGACCCAACTACATAGACGTGGAAGCTGAAACCTTCATAAAGAAAGTGCGCAACCAAATGGGTTCCCCCGAGAAACAGGGGAGAGTGATTCATATCAAGTGAGGATATTGTCATCCTTGATCCACTATCACTTCTTATGCCCCTACTTTTGTCACATATAGCTCTTACAAGGTTTCAATCGCTAGAAAAAAGCTATGAAAATCGATATATGGCTTATTAGAAGTTAATATGATAGCAAGAAACAACTGCAATAGGTTTATGATTGTGTAGAGCCCTTGTTGTCTGTCATCTGATAAAGGTATATAAAGCTGGTTTTAAGAGCCTATCTTGTTATAAAGAGCAGAAATGGAGCATGGAGCAGTGGATTTTACCAGAAAAAAGATGTGTCTTTTCTGTATACAGTTCATGCATTAATGGAATCCAGGAATTCCAGTATAAAAACCAGAAGGAATTGATGCATTTGTATTGACAATCTGGAGTGAACTTTACTGGCTTTAGCTTTCCTTGGTTAACTTTTAATTAATCAATTAAGAGTCTCTTATCATAATCAGCATAAATGGAATAAAGCAAAGCTGGTTGAGGAACTAATCTCTATTGTAAAGAGCAGAACTGGAGCATAGAGTAATTATTTGGTATATGAAATTGAATAAGATTTGTGTCTTCTTTGTGTATATAGTTCATGCAGATTAGCAGAATTCAGGAATTACCAGTATAAAAACAAGGAAGAATTTGATGCATTTATATGGACAATCTGGAGTGAACTTTAATGGCTTCAGCTTTTGCCGATTAACTTTTAATAGATCAATTAGGAATCTCTTACCATAATCAGTATAAATGGAATAAAGTAAAGCTGGTTGAAGAACTTATCTCTATTATAAAGAGAAGAAATGGAGCATAGAGTAATTATTTGGTGTATGAAATTGAATAAGATATTCGTCTTCTCTGTGTATAGTTCATAGTTATTAACAGAATTCAGGAATTCCGGTGTAAAAATAAATAAGGAAATCATGTATTTATGTTGACAATCTCAGGTGAATTTTAATTGCTTGAGCTTTTTTTCTGATTAATTTTTAATTAATCAATTATGAAACTCTTACCATAGTCAGTATAAATGGAATAAAATAAAGCTGGTTTAACAGGTTATCTTTATTATGAAATTGAACAAGATGTCCGTCTTCTTTGTATATAGTTCATGCTGATTAACATAACTCGGGAATTTCGGTATAAAAATAAATAAGGAATTGCTGTATATATGTTGAGAGTCACAAGTGAACTTTAATGGCTTTAGCTTTTTCTGATTAATTTTTAGTTAATCGATTGAGAACCTCTTGCCATAATCAGTATAAATGGAATAAAATTGACAAAAAGGCAGACCCATAATGAAAATTAAGGGCATCCTATGTTTTATTCTATGTATGACTCGCGCTCAAGAGGAGTTAATTTTGCTGACGTTGAAATGGTGATGCTATTAATGGTGACAGAGGTTAATGTTAAAACATAACAAAGTTTAGGATTTGTTTGATTCGCACAAGAAGGAGCGAATTCAACAGGAAAAAAAAAATATTTTTTGTTTTTTGCTAGGACGAAATATCTTTTGTTTAGTTGAAGTTTTAAAAAAGAGAGACAAAAAGGTAACATTATGATAGGAATAAGATTTCCATGTTTTATAGAAAAGAAAAATCCATGGCATATATGAAAAAACTACTTTTCCACCGGTTGAAAATTATGATGTTTTTTTATTTTTCAGAACTATCCTTAAACCATCAAAATCTATGGATAGGGTCGTTCCCTTTATTAAGGGTATAATAAATATTTCATACAACTATTTTAGGAAAGTAAATACTCAACCAAAAATAAGCCGCTCTGAATATCTACTTTTCCATGCTCAATCAAACATACCAAAATCATTTTCTTATGCATCATATTCCTAGGAATCAGGTTCTCAAAAAAAAAATTCTAATGAAGAATTTTTTTTTCAGCGTACCAAACGAGTCCTTAGTGGCATCTGGAAGGGTTTTAAAATAGGGCATGGGTGGGTCTTCCTCTCAAGTAGGAATCGATATGCGATGAGGGCATCATAAGATTGGGTAGAAAAAATTGTTATAATCCCAAATTGAGTGATAAAGGAGTGCCACATGGATTTATAAGCTTGGACCTGTCCTCTATCAAAAAGCTTAGGCCCTGTTTGGGGGAGCTTTTGGAGGGCCAAAAAGCACTTTCTGGCCCTCCAAAAGTACTTTTAGATAAAAAATGGTATTTGGTAAAATTTTTGGAAAGTTATTTCAGCTTTTGCGGGAAGCTGAAAACAGCTTTTAGGAAGAAGCTCCAATTTGGAGCTTTCCGAAAATGCTGTTTTCAGCTTTGTCGGAAGCTATTTTTTGGACCAAAATACCTCCATTTAAATCACACTTTTTTCCCCCAAAATCCTTATCCCGCCTCTTCTTTTCTCCCTTTCCCTCTCAATCTTCTTCTTCCTTTCACTCTATTTGTTAGAGAGATAAATGGTCATTAGAAGGATGAAAAATTAATTTATACTAATAATTATAATATTTTATATATTTATTATTGTATTATACTATAAATATAATATTATATTATATTATATCATAATACATTGATATGTTATTTAAATAATTTAATATTATATTAAATTATTATTCTATAATACATAATATTATAGTACTATATTATAATAATATTATATTACATTACATTAATATTATACTATCATATATTTATGTACTAATATATATTATATTTTATTATACTATGTTATATAATACTAGTAATGTCCTTTATGGTCATTTTGTCACATAAAAGTACTTTCTCAGTTTGTTTACCAAACACATGTTAAAGTGCCACAGCACTTTAGAAATATAGTTACCAAACAACAAACAGCCTTTTATAAACGCTCTGCTTCAAACAGCTCTACTTCTAATAGCTCTACTTCCAAAAGCTTTATTACTAACAGCTCCCCAAAACAGGGCCTTAAGCCTTTTGGACCATGATTTTGTGATATAAGCTGTAGAAGGAATGTAAAAAAACACTATTTCGAAAATGAAAACTTCAACTCCAAATGCTCATCACTCGACACATTTATCTTCTGCTTTCCTTCCTTTCTTTCGAATCATGTTGTATAAGATAGTGGAGCTAGTGTAGTTTTACTTTTTCATTTTTTAGGATTATTCATGGATGCTTAGGAACCAGAAAATGTGACATCTTAAGCATCAAATGGAGTGCACTGGAAACCCGCATGAGGGACAGACCAAGATGTTTCCGACTCCGATGTCCAAGGGAATCTAAAACTTGGCCCTTTTTCTCACCGTCGTATGATTAGTTGTTAATATATTCTCCCTCTCACATCACGCCCAAATATATTAAGATACTAGGGGTGGTAATTTCTAACTCATCTTGCCGACCAAATTCATAACCAGCTTACTTTAAATAGGTTTAGATTTGGCATAAATGATTCTAAATCATAAATAGGTTACAACCCGTTATAATCTATTTATTAAATAGATCAGGTTCTTGTTTGGAATATGCCCGTTTAACCTATTTTGACATGTGTAATAGTTGGAATCGGACTATGAAAATAGGTCCCATTTAAAACTTGCCTAATCCATTTCGACCCTTTTAATAGCTCGATCCAATCTGTTTAATCTATTCAAGACTTACTTAATCTATTTCAAATCAATTTAAATCGATCTGTTCTATTTATTAAATGTGTTATATGAATCTGGTCACGTTACCAACTTAATAAAATGATTGGATCCAGATTTAGATCTTTTATCTGTTTAATAAATGATCGGCTAGAATTGACAATTTTTTTTACAAAATCCATATCCAGTCCAGCCAGATCCGATTACCGCCTCGAGTTACGAAGTTAACCAAGGTGATAACTTTTTAATATAAATAATTGGAAGTTTGATGAAGAGGGAAGCAAAGCTACTCGGCCTTTATTAGAAAAGTAGACTTTACAAAAACTATTTATAAAAAAATTGCTAAAAAAATAAAAAAGCAATAAAAAATATGTACAAAAGGTAGTGGTCTGTAAGTAGACTTGTTACACTATTCAGCAAGCTAAACAATCTCATAAGTGATTTGAAGGATCTCTATATCTTTAATGCGCAACTATATAAGCTCTGCATCCTGATGTGAGTCAATCTTTTTCTAAAAAGATAGATCAACGTCTCTCAACATATGGTGCCAAGGCTGCAAGCTTATTTCTAAATTTAAGATGAGACTCAAGCAGCTTCTCTGAGCACAAATACTTTCACCTGAAGAAGGTTGATAAGATTTTCTGAAAAACATAATAGATAGAGCTTGATTTCTTTAAGAAACTTCAAGCATTTCGCTCTTTCTATATTTTCCAACAGATAACAATAATCAACTCATCCGCAGCTTTTCTTATTAGTTGTTGGAATTTTTTGTTTCTCCATTTGGTCCACAGATCACTAATGTTGGTAGACAATCCTCTTAGATTTAGCTGTACTTTAATTGTTGTCTATAAACTATAGACAAATGGGCACTTAATTAGTAGATGGGAGATCGTTTCAACAAACCCTTAGCATATGATGATGCACTCTGAGCCTAATGGAAATGTTGGAGAGGAAGCATGTGATTCATCAAAGAAAGTGTTCGGAAAGAATGCATGCGCTCTGTCTTCTGTCTGCATCCCCCTGTCCTCCATGGCGTGCGAGTGCAAATGGGCATAGTTTGCTTTAAAAGAATGAGCTGATGAGACCTCGAGACCATGCGCGGCAACAAAATCCGAGGTGGTCATGGATTTTGAGGTGGTGATCCCTCCAAAGTTCTCAGAACTCTCCTTACCTTTAATTGGCCGAGACCATTAGTTAGCCAAGACCTTTCTGCTCCCGGAGCAGCTAGGATTGTGTTTGTTTCCTCAGTACTCCACCCCCCTAATTTTCTTAAGATAAACTTCGATGGCAATATCGGCGAGGAAGAAAGCTGTGGAGCCATGAGATAATGATCAGAGACTATGTCGGTAGATTGGTGGTGGCGGAAGGAGGTGGATCTTCGACACATTTGTTGCTTGCGCCGAACTTAGAGCGGCATGGAAAGACATCTTCTTTACAAGGCTAGTGTTGGGCACAAATCGCATACTTCTCAAGAGAGATTCGACCACGGTGATTGAGTGGGTATGGGGTCGGAGATGTGATGCGAAGGAGAAGCTGCTTCTCCACGACACCCGTAGACTGCTGGAGGAGTGTGTTTTTTATCAGCCTACGCATGTATACAGAAAGACAAACGATGCTGCAGACTGGGTTACCTCCTTTACAGCCTATTACTCTGAAAGTTTTATCTGGATAAACTATGGATCAGTGCTTGTGTCCTTATATAGTCTTTTATTTTCTGATTTTATTGGCCATATTCACATCTGCCAAGTGTGTCCCACTATTGTACCTAAAAAAACAAAAAAGAAAAGCCATATCCCGCCGTCACTAAGACCATACTTAACGATGGATGGGGGACTGAAATCTGACACAAACTTTCACATGGGCCGTCACACGGATGTCCGCATAGGAACTCTAAGTACTGTCCTCCATCATGAGGAGGTGTGGAGACCAGAAGGAGCCCACTTGATACTAAATAAATGGAAGGAGATAACCTTTGAATTCATATCGTATCCCGTCCGAAAACATAATGATCGATTTCTAGGTTATATTCATCCTAAACAATGTTATGATTGACATCTCATGTGGAAGGAACATGTATTCCTTCAAGCATCAATACAAAATAAGAAAAATCATTTGAAGATTAGGTCGGTGCCAATCCGTGGATGAATTCAAAACACCAACCGATTACTTTGATCCAAGCGCCAATTACATAACTCTAATGGTGTAGGTTACATTGCATGCAAGTCCCTAGGTGCTCCAAGACCTCCATGTTGTATTATTTTAAGAAACTGAAGCAAAATATATTAGGCTTGCATGTGTCTTGGACAAGTTTAAATTCTTTGCCTTCTGATGGTTATGTGTTTTGCATCGGAGAGAGGTGGATACTGCTCGAAAGCTGCCACATCATCAAATCATGAAGATAAATGGTTGATAAATGGTCGAGAGTAACATATTGTCTATGGCATGAATCTCGATAGATCTGCCACATAATTGAATGGTATGTGGCCATTAAGGACCATACAACTTTTTATAGTATAAAACATGCACCGCAGAGAATATTCCAAACCAGTAATTATATCTATAGCCAATTTATTTTGGCCTATGATGACTTTCTTTCTTGCCTGAATGTCCAGTCCATGGAGGTTATGATGAGGTATCTCTAGGCTGATGAAAGAACTAAGGAGCATCCAAGGTCGAATTTGAAATGAAGGTTGAATCGAGGTGCAACAGAGGAGCCTCAAGAAAATTCAAAGCATTCTCAAGTTTCAATAAACACAAGTAGTCCAACTGCGTCAAGACTCCAACCATGAGAAAACTCAAAGCATTCTCAAGTTACAATAATATATTCTTATTATTTTCTGTCTCCGGAACACCAATGCATGAAAATTATCCATATATGGAAGCTGTGCTTAAAGAAACGTATTATTATATGAAAGATATCAGAGCATTTTGTATTCTTTAATGGATATACGTTCATAAAATAGGAAGGCAAACAGTACTTCTGGTCACTTGGGAATTATGCGATCCATGTGCCCATGCAAGTAGTCTGATGAGACCTCATCTCACGGATCTTGCCGCCTCCTCTGTTCTCCATCTCTTCCTCACCTTTTCCCATATATATATATGTATGTATATGAGCCCAAGGAGAGGCCATATTCACTTCACTAGTTCAGACACGGGAAGCTCTATGGGTTCTTGGGTCCGCACCCTCACTTCTCCCTTCAGAAAGGCTTGCACCCTTCTCAACCCACCTAGAGACAAGAAGTCTCAGACAGGTAGGTGTGTGGCCAACTTCATGTGTTTTTGGGTCATGTTGTAGCCATGGATATGGACCTTGGCCTCAACAGAGCCAGTCTTTTTCTTTGTTGCAGGGAAGGATCACGATGGCATGAAGCTCCATGGTGAGGTGAAGGCATGTTCGTATGAGGATGTTCAGGTGATGTGGTCCATCCTCGACAAATCAAAGCCTGGAGAGCAAAACCGGCGTTAATGGTTTTTTTTCTTTTTGATGAGTAATGGAGTTTTTGGGGATGGGGAGGTATGGACAAAGGTATCTTTTTTTTTTTTCTTGGCATCGTGCTTGAAGGGAATCCCCGTGGATATTGAGATCCATGGTGAGATTTATTAGAGTTATTATATTTTTTCCCATGCTTTGACCCTATATATATATATATATATATATATATATATATATATATGTGCATGCGTAGAAATATTATTATCATGCACATTGTTGTCCAAAGAGCTTAAAACTCATATTAGAACTCTCTGTTGGTTTTTTCTTTGGTTAAACCTTCTGTTCTTTCATTTTTTTTCTTTTTCTTCAGTTTGCTAGATTTATTAAGCCAATCTAGAGCAAATACATCGATGTGAATCAGAAAAGAATATATCAAAAAACTCAGACGAAATATCCATCACAACTATCTATAATGTCGACCCAATATGATTAACTACATATGATGCTACTCAATCTACAGGTCTATTATCCTCTCTGTAACTATGATAATTTTTGTTATTTCTTTGAAAACCACTTCTAAGCAGACAGAAATTATTAGAAATTGTTTTCTAGCATAAAATCTTTCCTTTTATTCTTTTGTTTGCCTGACAATAAGTTTGTATTATTCTTCCAAATGTGAAAAGTTATAAGGATATTGGTTGCCAAAATGTAGGTGTCATTATTAATGGGTGCATTTGGAAACCTAAGTCCTTTGCAGCAATACTGTTCATATGTAGCCATGAGGCCCATTTGGACACATGAATCCATGATACGCCAATGGAATATCACTTTTTTGGATCCTACCAATATTGTTTAGGGTTTTACAGAGGATTTTAGAAGGTTGGTGCTCGAACAATCTTATCGGTGATCGATAGTGAGATTTCAAAATTTTAAAATAACTAGATATTAAAAAATGTTGTGCAATAATAAAAAATCAAAACGTTGAACATCTACCAACATGGCAAAAGATGGACATTGCTACAAGTCCCTTAGGACATCCTCAAGGTGTATACTGGGGCAAGGCACTAAGCTTGACATATGATTAATCTTTTATTAAACAATTAAGCTTTCTAATGGAAGTTTCATAGCAACAACAAATTCACAATGTTACAATCAATGATTGCTTAAAGGAGATTGAGCACAAAATCAATGCATCTTCCATATTTTTAGCTTCTCGTACCTCTCTATTTTGTGTGTTCTGTTTTGTGTATCCTATTTTATTTTCTCCTTACTCTTCTTTCCTCTACCGTGTCTCTCCTACCATTATCTTGATGAAATTTGGGTGATATCTGCCTCTCTTTTTCTTTCCAAAAGAATTATAATCTATTGCTCAAATTGGAATGCAACTTTTAAGCAAAGGAATTCGTCACCTGAAAAACAAAAAGTAGAAAAAAAGGATGATATGATCTAAACATAAGCCCGAACGCCAAAATTAAGCCGAATAGGTCATTTATATTTGGAAAATGCTTCAAGGTGAACATTGTTTGCACATGAAAAGTTTATCGCATCCATAATTACTGACTTGGCAATTTCATAATCGACCGATATTCTAATCATGTTTGGCAACAAATCCACGAGTCTCACTAATTCTCTCTTATTATATGGCAAGACAATTGTTCGTGAGCATATAACGGGAACCACATAGCATTACTCTTTATGTTTGAATTTAGTTATTGCATGAGTATTGCCCCAAAAAGTTATTGCATGGATGCTTTAACCAACATTGGCGAGCCGGTCTATAAAATGGTCGATAACAAGGCAACAAGCATGTCTAAGATAACTCTCAAGCATGGATGAGCAGAGAAGTTGCTTCTTTAGATGACAAACATTAGAACACTGATGAAGAATCTCCATCTACCTTGGAGAGCTGGATGACAGGAAACATTTTAGACATAGGAGAATCCTTCTACCCTCCCAAGAAGTCCTAATATCCGCCAAAGGCACTATATGATTATACAACTAGATAGGCCCAGTAGCCCAAGGGTTTCATATCAGCCCTTGTAAAGAAGTTACCAATGGTTGATCCATTGTCCATGACTGAACTATCAAAGTTTACTTTAATCCAACTAGATTGGGGTGGCTTCTATGATGCATAAAAAGACTCTGATGGAAGTAGGTAAAAAAAAGAGTTAGAAATTAGGGCCACGAAGACCTAGGTTGGCAGAAAATTCCAATGATTTGTAGTACTCCGCTGTCAGGGAGAAGATAGCCATATTAAGTACTCGTTCGAGGGAGGATGATACCTTGTCGAAGACATAGGCATTTCGAGCCTTCCTGATGCAACATAAATTATAGCTGCTAAATATTATGATTAGCTAGATGTCATACATAGCATCAGTCAAAAAATTTGCAGCACGGGATTTGGATGTTGTTGATCAAGAGTTATATGGATTTTCGATAAGAGACAGGGGTGTATCTTTGATGTGGAAGAAGGATTCTCCTTCCATCATTGGATCATCAGCTGCTTACTTTGAGATCTATGCCGATGGATGAATAAAAGAGTTCAGAGTGCATTGAGATCTATGAGGTGGGCGATCCAATGGTGGTTTCACACAGAGGAAGGAGAATTCTTCTTTCACGTGAAAGATGCCACCCGATTTCTTTCTATTAAAGTCAGCATTAATTCTCACTAGATTTTTATACTTTTTTGTTTGAATAATTTAGCATATTATCTTTTATTATTGGATCAAATCATTCTATTTTTAATACAATTTCCTACTAACCTTCATGCCGAAATTAGGGTTTCTACTATATACGCTTCTTTTGTTTCCGAGAAGTAATGAAGTAAGATACTTCCGCCTGCATTATTAACTGAAAGAGTATTTATAAGTACAAGAGAGTTAAAGAAGAGATAATGGGAAAGAATACAAAGTAATCTTGGTAGCAAGCCTTTCTCAACAAAGGAACAAAGAGTTCAGAATTGAACTTTCACATGCCTTTCGCCGCAAAGGTTATCCCATAGCCAAAAGGTTTGGAGGATATAGTGAAGGACCGTATTAATCGAAGCTTTCTTCTTAAGAAAGAATTGAGCATTCCTCTCTAACCAAATTCTTTTCTCCAAGCATAATATGCATTGTCGATTTGTTTCCACTAAGGTGCTCTCAATCCTTTTATTAATTTCCAAGCCTCTTCTACAAGTAAAGATAGATTTCAAATTCTAACGTTCTTAAGTCTCGGACCCCCTTCTTGTTATGACAAACACCATTCTAATTAACAAGGCAGTTGAAGTTACAAACATTCTCCTTTTCTTTCCACAAGAAAGGTTCACATCATTTGGTCAATCCGATACAAAACCTACCTGAGAAGCTTAGAGACAGACATGCAGTAAGAAGAAAGAGCAGTCAACACAAGAATTGATAAAGGCGACCCTGCCCCTATAGAGCAATTGATTCATCCTTGCAAGCAGCTTCATGTTTCAAAACCCATAGGATATAAACAAGTAGGGATCTTTTAAGCTCTAAATTAGGTCAAACTAGGTCTTCTCAAGTCACAAGCATGGTCAACAGAAGTAACGCTAGCAAGATATTGAAATCCATTCTAGGGAGATTTCAAAAGGCAGCATCACCATCACATTAATTGGAAAAAATGTGATTGAAGTCCTCGACGTCCAATTGACAACCTAACAAACAAGAGATGGCATGCCTTGGTGATGAAGGAGTTCAAGGTACTAGAGTACAAGTCCTTGGCTGATGGTATCCTATAGGGATCCAAACCAACATGTCTTAGTCCAAAGAATGAATATGAGGGAAAGAAAGGAAACACCGGGAGATTTGTCTAGGGAGGGATGAACTAGAGGATAGAAACAATCGTTAGCATTTTTTTTATACAAAGCGACTGTTCCAAAACTTAACTTGTGTTATTGCACTTGCCAATCCAAGCTTTTACTATTGCACCAAGCAATGGCTCCTTTATGCCACAACCTTGAAGCTTGATGAACTCGTGGTAAGCAACTCATAATTGTCCTAGTCACCTATAAAACTATATCTGGCCTGCCTCAATTAGCTCCACAAACTATCGTTGTCAAGAATAATGTTAGCTAAGACCTTATTCAACAAAGATAATCTCCATGCATTAACTTGTGGAAGATCAAACCTGCAACGAGATTCTTAGGTTGACAAACATCCTTCCAAGCTACTAAATGCACTCCTTCTACCACCTAAATTTTTTCTTTTATTTAAGATCTCAATTTTTTCAAGATGTCGCCTAAAAGTTGGCAATGGTAGAGGCCGAAAAACATCCACCTCGCATGTAGTTGTAATAATTTTCCAAATATGTGAAGGAAAATGATGATGAATGAGAATGTGGTTGATCGATGTTTGTGTTGCAAGTGTGGAAAGGGTAGCCAATCCAATGGTCTATCATTTTTAGCATGCACTTTTCCTATCAAGCAATACAAAAATCTTGGTTTTTTTTTTCAAATATTTTACACGACCAAAGACCATTGGAGTATAGACATCCTACTATTGTTGAACAATTTGCAGAAAGGATTTCATAGAACACCAAAGGTTTTCCTCTAGCTATCATTTGACTCAATGATCAGGTGGGCTTGCAAAGTTGGATTAGATCATGAAGAAGATTTTTCAAGATTTGTAGTTCTTGCATTTAAGTCATCCCAAGAGGAAGGGGCAATGTTGCATTCTATGTATTAGACCACTAGCTATCACCACATTGTAGCTACTGGTGGTAGATCACAAGCAGTAGACTTTGTATAAGGTGGGAAAGAGGGAAACCAAAGAGTGTTCACCCATCTAGTAGTCATGCCAGAATCAAATATTGTTGTCATTACCAGAAGCAAAGGAAATATCGAGCTTGACTGGGTCAAAGAGTTTAGCATACCTTCCCAAAACCAAGTGCAATTATAAACGAGGCTCTGATTGCTGAAATGTCTATTGGGTAGCAAAAGCTTCTTTACCCAAGGAAAAGGAGGTCAAAGGGTTGCCGGCCAACAATACCATAACTATGTATTCGATCTAATTTGAGATTTCATCTTCACTACGATGCCACAAATTATCTTTTCATCCATGAATTTTCATTTTAAACATATAGTAATATCTATAATTGTTGCATAGAGAATATGTTTATTAAGAACCTTGTTTGGATGTCCGAACTCCGAAGGCCCATACAACGGATCTCAAAGAGAGAGAAAACCAACCATGATGAGGAAAAATAGTGGAATCTAGGACATTGAAGAGCATACAATCCTTAAAATCTATGGTATGGCGGAATCCTTCTAAATGTTATCTCCATTAAAATTAGGCTAGGATTCTCCTTCCTTAGGTATGAAACCACCATTAGATCACCTATAGCATAGATCTCAATATTCTCCGAACTCTATCATTCATCCATTGGCATAGATCTCAAAGTGAGTAGCTGATGATCCAATAGCGCATTCGCCCAAAGGAAGGTGAATACTTTTTTTGCGTGAAAGATATATCCATGTCCGATCTCTAATACCCTAATTTTAGAAACTCTACAAAATAGAGTTTCCTTAATTAGAAATTTTTATCTCCCGCACTAAATAGTCCGCCAAACTGTTTCCAGCCACCACCATATATAGAATATCTAGATGATTTAATGCATGAGTTGGGATCTTTTGTTGTGCTGTTTTGCACCACCAAAGGTTGTGCAATTTTGAATAGCCACCATGTCTTTCATCTCGGATGTAAATAGCCATGGCTCATTTCTCATATGCTTATATCTGGCACTAAGCATGAGGCAACTATTTAGAGCTATATAGCTCTCTGCATCGCAAAACATGCACCATAAAGGATGCAAGATCTTTATCGCACATCCAAACATGCTCTAAAACCTAAGCTTTTCTCTTGTAGGCTGATATTTGTTTTCGATGCAAATAAAATATAAGTGCTATCTTTATAAGTCTCTTCCTCCAGCTCACAGGATATCTTCACAAAACTTTGTTTTTCCACATCCAAAAGTTAAATATATTATTTTTCCATTCATGCTGCAACTTATCAGAGTTAAAAAAAAAACCCAAAATCTCAATTAGCTCCATGAATTATCGTTGTCAAGAACAACGTTAGCTGAGAACTTATTCAATGGAGATAATCTCCATGCATTAACTTGTGGAAGATCAAGCCTGCAACGAGATTTTTAGGTTGACAAACATCCTTTCAAGCTACTAAATGCACTCCACTACCACCTAAATTTTTTCTTTTATTTAAGATCTCAATTTTTCCAAGATGTCGCCTAAAGGTTGGCAATGGTAGAGGTCGAAAAACATCCACCTCGCATATAGTTGTAATAATTTTCCAAATATGTGAAGGAAAATGATGACAAAGGAGAATGTGGTTGATCGATGTTTGTGTTGCAAGTGTGGAAAGGGTAGCCAATCCAACGATCTATCATTTTTATCATGCACTTTTTCTATCAAGCTATACAAAAATCTTGGTTTTTTTTCCAAATGTTTTACGCGACCAAAGACCATTGGAGTACAGATCATCCTACTATTGTTCAACAATTTGTAGAAAGGATTTCATGGCACACCAAAGATATTCCACTAGCTATCATTCGACTTGATCAGGTGGGCTTGCAAAGTTAGATTAGATCATGAAGAAGATTTTTTAGGATTTGTAGTTCTTGCATTTAAGTCATCCCAAGAGGAAGGGGCAATGTTGCATTCTATATATTAGACCACTAGCTATCACCACATTGTGGCTACTGGTGGTAGATCACAAGCAGTAGACTTTATATAAGGTAGGGAAAAGGGAAACCAAAGAGTGTTCACCTATACAGTAGTCATGCCAGAATCTATTATTGTTGTCATTACCAGAAGCAAAGGAAATATCGAGCCTGACTAGGTCAAGGAGTTTGACATACTTTCCCAAAACCAAGTGCAATTATAAACGGGGCTCTGATTGCTGAAATGTCTATTAGGCAGCAAAAGCTTCTTTACCCAAAGAAAAACATGTCAAAGGGTTGCCAGCCAACAATACCATAACTATACATTCGATCTAATTTGAGATTTCATCTTCACTACGATGCCACAAATTATCTTTTCATCCATGAATTTTCTTTTTAAACATATAGTAATATCTATAATTGTTGCATAGAGAATATGTTTATTAAGGACCTTGTTTGGATGTCCGAACACCGAAGGCCCATACAACGGATCTCAAAGAGAGAGAAAACCAACCATGATGAGGAAAAATAGTGAAATCTAGGACATTGAAGAGCATACAATCCCTAAAATTTATGGTATGCCGGAATCCTTCTAAATGTTATCTCCATTAAAATTAGGCTAGGATTCTCCTTCCTTAGGTATGAAACCACCTTTGGATCACCTATAGCATAGATCTCAAAGTTCTCCGAACTCTATCATTCATCAATTGGCATAGATCTCAAAGCGAGTAGCTGATGATCCAATAGCGCGTTCGCCCAAAGAAAGGTGAATACTTTTTTTGCGCGAAAGATATACCCATGTCCGATCTCTAATACCCTAATTTTAGAAACTCTACAAAATAGAGTTTCCTTAATTAGAAATTTTTATCTCCCGCACTAAATAGTCCGCCAAACTGTTTCCAGCCACCACCATATATAGAATATCTAGATGATTTAATGCATGAGTTGGGATCTTTTGTTGGGCTGTTTTGCACCACCAAAGGTTGTGCAGTTCTGAATAGCCACCATGTCTTTCATCTCGGATGTAGATAGCCATGGCTCATTTCTCATATACTTATATTTGGCACTAAGCACGTAGCAACTTTTTAGAGCTGTATAGCTCTTTGCGTTGCAAAACGTGCACCATAAAGAGTGAAAGATCTTTATCGCACATCCAAACATGTTCTAAAACCTGAGCTTTTCTCTTGTAGGCTGATATTTGTTTCCGATGCAAATAAAATATAAGTGCTATCTTTATACATCTCTTCCTCTAGCTCACAGGATATCCTCGCAAAACTTTGTTTTTCCGCATCGAGAAGTTAAATATATTATTTCCCCATTCATGCTGCAACTTATTAGAGTTAAAAAAAAAAATCCTAAAATCTCAATTAGCTCCACGAATTATCGTTGTCAAGAACAACGTTAGCTGAGAACTTATTCAATGGAGATAATCTCCATGCATTAACTTGTGGAAGATCAAGCCTGCAACGAGATTCTTAGGTTGACAAACATCCTTCCAAGCTACTAAATGCACTCCACTACCACCTAAATTTTTTCTTTTATTTAAGATCTCAATTTTTCCAAGATGTCGCCTAAAGGTTGGCAATGGTAGAGGTCGAAAAACATCCACCTCGCATATAGTTGTAATAATTTTCCAAATATGTGAAGGAAAATGATGATGAAGGAGAATGTGGTTGATCGATGTTTGTGTTGCAAGTGTGGAAAGGGTAGCAAATCCAACGGTTTATCATTTTTATCATGCACCTTTTCTATCAAGCTATACAAAAATCTTGGTTTTTTTTTCCAAATGTTTTACACGACCAAAGACCATAGGAGTACAGGTCATCCTACTATTGTTCAACAATTTGCAGAAAGGATTTCATGGCACACCAAAGATATTCCACTAGCTATCATTCGACTTGATCAGGTGGGCTTGCAAAGTTAGATTAGATTATGAAGAAGATTTTTTAGGATTTGTAGTTCTTGCATTTAAGTCATCCCAAGAGGAAGGGGCAATGTTGCATTCTATGTATTAGACCACTAGCTATCACCACATTGTAGCTACTGGTGGTAGATCACAAGCAGTAGACTTTGTATGAGGTAGGAAAAAGGGAAACCAAAGAGTGTTCACCCATCCAGTAGTCATGCCAGAATCTATTATTGTTGTCATTACCAGAAGCAAAGAAAATATCGAGCCTGACTAGGTCAAGGAATTTGACATACCTTCCCAAAACCAAGTGCAATTATAAACGGGGCTCTGATTGTTGAAATGTCTATTAGGCAGCAAAAGCTTCTTTACCCAAAGAAAAGCAGGTCAAAGGGTTGCCAGCCAACAATACCATAACTATATATTCGATCTAATTTGAGATTTCATCTTCACTATGATGCCACAAATTATCTTTTCATCCATGAATTTTCTTTTTAAACATATAGTAATATCTATAATTATTGCATGGAGAATATATTTATTAAGGACCTTGTTTGGATGTCCGAACTCCAAAGGCCCATACAATGGATCTCAAAGAGAGAGAAAACCGACCATGATAAGCAAAAATAGTGGAATCTGGGACATTGAAGATTATACAATTCCTAAAATCTATGATATATAATGGAATCCTTCTAAATGTGATCTCCATTAGAATGGGGTTAGGATTCTCCTTCCTTAGGTGTGAAACACTATTGGATCACCTATAGCATAGATCTCAAAGTTCTTCGAACTCTATCATTCATCCATTCGCATAGATCTCAAAGCGAGTAGCTGATGATCCAATAGCGCGTTCGCCCAAAGGAAGGTGAATATTTTTTTCGCGCGAAAGATATAACCATGTCCGATGTCTAATACCCTAATTTTAGAAACTCTACAAAACGGATTTTCCTTAATTAGAAATTTTTGTCTCCCGCACTAAATAGTCCGCCAAACTGTTTCCAGCCACCACCATATATAGAATATCTAGATGATTTAATGCATGAGTCTGGATCTTTTGTTGTGCTGTTTTGCACCACCAAAGGTAGTGCAGTTTTGAATAGCCACCATGTCTTCCATCTCGGATGTAGATAGCCATGGCTCATTTCTCATATGCATATATCTGGCACTAAGCATGAGGCAA
Source organism: Phoenix dactylifera (assembly GCF_051530095.1). Taxonomy (NCBI): domain Eukaryota; kingdom Viridiplantae; phylum Streptophyta; class Magnoliopsida; order Arecales; family Arecaceae; genus Phoenix; species Phoenix dactylifera. Next base: position 57,856,868 of record NC_143191.1, read on the forward strand.
CTATTTAGAGCTATATAGCTCTCTGTGTCGCTAAACATGCACCATAAAGGATGCAAGATCTTTATCGCACATCCAAACATGCTCTAAAATCTGAACTTTTCTCTTGTAGGCTGATATTTGTTTCCGATGCAAATAAAATATAAGTGCTATCTTTATAGGTCTCTTCCTCCAGCTCACAGGATATCTTCGCAAAACTTTGTTTTCCACATCCAGAAGTTAAATATATTATTTCCCCATTGATGCTGCAACTTATCAGAGTTTAAAAAAAAATCTCAAAATCTCAATTAGCTCCACGAATTATCGTTGTCAAGAACAACGTTAGCTGAGAACTTATTCAATGGAGATAATCTCCATGCATTAACTTGTGGAAGATCAAGCCTGTAACGAGATTCTTAGGTTGACAATCATCCTTCCAAGCTACTAAATGCACTCCACTACCACCTAAATTTTTTCTTTTATTTAAGATCTCAATTTTTTCAAGATGTCGCCTAAAGGTTGGCAATGGTAGAGGTCGAAAAACATCCACCTCGCATATAGTTGTAATAATTTTCCAAATATGTGAAGGAAAATGATGATGAAAGAGAATGTGGTTGATCGATGTTTGTGTTGCAAGTGTGGAAAGGGTAGCCAATCCAACGGTCCATCATTTTTATCATGCACTTTTTCTATCAAGCTATACAAAAATCTTGGTTTTTTTTTTCAAATGTTTTACGCGACCAAAGACCATTGGAGTACAGATCATCCTACTATTGTTCAACAATTTGTAGAAAGGATTTCATGGAACACCAAAGATATTCCACTAGCTATCGTTCGACTTGATCAGGTGGGCTTGCAAAGTTAGATTAGATCATGAAGAAGATTTTTTAGGATTTGTAGTTCTTGCATTTAAGTCATCCCAAGAGGAAGGGGCAATGTTGCATTCTATGTATTAGACCACTAACTATCACCACATTGTAGCTACTGGTGGTAGATCACAAGCAGTAGACTTTGTATAAGATAGAAAAAAAGGGAAACCAAAGAGTGTTCACCCATCCAGTAGTCATGCCAGAATCTATTATCGTTGTCATTACCAGAAGCCAGGAAATATCAAGTATGACTAGGTCAAGGAGTTTGACATACCTTCCCAAAACCAAGTGCAATTATAAACGGAGCTATGATTGCTGAAATGTCTATTAGGCAGCAAAAGCTTCTTTACCCAAAGAAAAGCATGTCAAAGGGTTGCCAGCCAACAATACCATAACTATATATTCGATCTAATTTGAGATTTAATCTTCACTACGATGCCACAAATTATCTTTTCATCTATGAATTTTCTTTTTAAACATATAGTAATATCTATAATTATTGCATAGAGAATATATTTATTAAGGACCTTGTTTGGATGTCCGAACTTCGAAGGCCCATACAATGGATCTCAAAGAGAGAGAAAACCAACCATGATAAGCAAAAATAGTGGAATCTAGGACATTGAAGATTATACAATCCCTAAAATCTATGATATATAATGGAATCCTTCTAAATGTGATCTCCATTAGAATGGGGTTAGGATTCTCCTTCCTTAGGTGTGAAACACTATTGGATCACCTATAGCATAGATCTCAAAGTTCTTCGAACTCTATCATTCATCCATTCGCATAGATCTCAAAGCGAGTAGCTGATGATCCAATAGCGCGTTCGCCCAAAGGAAGGTGAATATTTTTTTCGCGCGAAAGATATAACCATGTCCGATCTCTAATACCCTAATTTTAGAAACTCTGCAAAACAGATTTTCCTTAATTAGAAATTTTTGTCTCCCGCACTAAATAGTCCGCCAAACTGTTTCCAGCCACCACCATACATAAAATATCTAGATGATTTAATGCATGAGTTGGGATCTTTTGTTGGGCTGTTTTGCACCACCAAAGGTTGTGCAGTTCTGAATAGCCACCATGTCTTTCATCTCGGATGTAGATAGCATGGCTCATTTCTCATATACTTATATTTGGCACTAAGCACGAGGCAACTTTTTAGAGCTGTATAGCTCTTTGCGTTGCAAAACGTGCACCATAAAGAGTGAAAGATCTTTATCGCACATCCAAACATGTTCTAAAACCTGAGCTTTTCTCTTGTAGGCTGATATTTGTTTCCGATGCAAATAAAATATAAGTGCTATCTTTATAGGTCTCTTCCTCGAGCTCACAGGATATCTTCGCAAAACTTTGTTTTTCCGCATCGAGAAGTTAAATATATTATTTCCCCATTCATGCTGCAACTTATTAGAGTTAAAGAAAAAATTCCTAAAATCTCTTTCAAGTTATTTCTTGAAAAGAAGCTTTTTTTTTTCTAAAAGGAGATAGGGTTGTTTTTGGTAAAACTAGCTATCTTGAATCTCGTACATTTTTAGGAGACAAGCAGTGTATATGAAACAAAATAAGCATCTTCAAAGTTCAACATCCAGAAAGGGATAACTTTATTACATTGAGAGAGCTCGACATGACAAAGAAAACTGCAACATTTGACGAGACATGGCTTTGATAAAGACATGCCACTCATAAAGACAGACACCAACAGAGAAAGAAAAAGGACGCATGCACTCGCAAGTACGAGCTAAACAAGGAGACACTCACAACAACAACGACTGTAACAACGACGATGGCGACGACGACGACGACGACGACGACGACGAGAGACGACATAGATGAACTAGCACCGAAGATGAAGACACGACACAACCCAGGATATAAAGCAAACAACTGAGACCAGAACGAGCTACCAAGCAACCCCACACTCAGTTGAACGGGAAGGATGGGTCCGTCCATGGGCTGGTGTGGTCCACAGAAGCAGGTGGAGGAGGCTGATAAGGATCCATCGGCTGCGAAGCTTGGTAGAAGTCCTCAGGCCATGGACTCATCATATCCACGAACCAGTTCTGTCTTTGGAGGGCTTCCATGGCCTGCTCGACCGGAGTCTTCTCCATGGGCACGACCGGCCCGGTCGGAGCAACAGGAGGATAAGGAGGAGGAGGAGCAGTAGGAGGAGGAACCATGACCTGCGGTGGCAGTGCTGGCGGGGGGGCGGCGGCGGCGGCGGCTTGTTTGACAGCCAGCTTACTACTTATCTCATCCAGCTTATCGTAAATTTCTTTGATCTTCCTTTCAAGCATCCAGGAGACGCAGGTGGCTTCCTCGATGCCTAGGTTGTCGTAGCTCTGTCCCCTGAGCCCCTCGCGGATGAGCAGCTTCATCTCGATCTCTCTATTCTCGCGCTCCTGCTTGCGGAGCTGCTCCAACAGCTTCATGGCCCGCTGGCGGAGGAACCCTTCCTGATTGACCATCTTCCGCGTCTGTTCCATCTCGGGCATGCTCTTGAATCGCGCGATGACGCGGGCCGCCTCCGGGGGCGTCGGCCAGACCTCCGGCACGCGGTCATTCGGCCCGTACACGATGGCGCACGCTTCCACGCCGCACAGGATGCTGAGCTCCTGCACCTTCTTCAGCAACCCCTTTCGCCTCTTCTTCAGGGTGGCGCGGCGGGTGGCGTCGTTGGCGATCCAGGCGAGCTTCACCTTGTTACGGGCCATGGCTTCAGACAAGGAGAGCGAGCGAGCGAGCGAGAGAGAGAGGGTAAAGGGACCCAAAGAGAAATGTTAGGAATGTGATAATTTCTTTCCTCGTCGAAGGCTGTGGCCCTTCACTCCTGGCACCGGGGGTGTATTTATGCGCAAACCAAGGGGTGCAACGCCGTGATGGATATCCGGCCAGATGGACTGCACCATAATTTTGAAACTCATACCGGGGGCGAAGATTACGATCATTAAATTATGTAATTTCTGGACAATATTTCCGCATTAAATGATTCTTTTGTCGCCCTATATCCGTTTTAATGGATTTAAACCCCGTTCTATTCGGTTCTGCTTACGTGCTAAGCATCCTTTGGCTGCCTCCTGCTGTATTTTGCTGTTCGGACGAGGTGTCTGATCTCGCTTACATGTATGCTCTTGCGTACTGTGAGGGAGAACAGCTGTGCAAGGTGTGTCTGGACATGTATCGTCACGCAGATCAGACGGCCTCCAGGAGAAATCTTCGTTGGAGTCCCCAGTCAAAACCGGCTTTAAAGTTGGGAAAATGCATCGAGCCCTGGAAATCTGGCCCGCGGGAACGGATGGATACGCTCCGTATTTAGTTCTGCCATCTGGTCCCATTCAATGCATCCACCGTTCCAACCCGGCCGGGCCCCACCGGTTTCTTCTGCTGCATGTAATGGAGCCCACGACATCCATGCATGCATGCAGCCCACAGTGTGCATGCATGCAGTCGCATCATGACATCATGCTTTGATGGCATACCATATTGACGTACGTGTGAGTGGGCGCATCTGTATATAGTAGTTCCCACGTGCCTTGCTGCTGTTAGGAAGTCGGGGTGATCACAACCATCCATGTAATGTACCAAGAGATTAAGGAGATGGATGCTGGTTGTAATTTGTACAGACTCTGTTGGGGGGGAGGGGGGGGGGGGGCACCCGAATTTAGTCCCACATCGGCTAGTAGCGGAAAGGTTCTGTGCCTTAAATGAGAAGTGGAAATCCTTTCCTCTCGAGGGCCCTTTTGTGGGACAAAACCGTGAGGGCACCAGTCTCCCCCCGTCTGCGCTGGACGCGCGGGCCGGAGCGCCTAAAGCGGACAATACCTCGGGAGGAACGCAGTCCTCTTTCTCTGCTAGCTTAATGTGGGCTAACTGTTGCGTGAGGCTCCGGCCAAAGCGTCCGTCCCCGCAACAGATTGGCGCTAGAAGGAGGGCCGCGCCCCTTGCCGCAGACTACCCCCTAGGACTGGGAGGCGCCACAGGAACCTTCCCGCTAGGGGGGCTATGTTGTGGGGGGGGTGCACCCGAATTTAGTCCCACATCGGCTAGTAGCGGAAAGGTTCTGTGCCTTAAATGGGAAGTGGAAATCCTTTCCTCTCGAGGGCCCTTTTGTGGGACAAAACCGTGAGGGCACCAGTCTCCCCCCGTCTGCGCTGGACGCGCGGGCCGGAGCGCCTAAAGCGGACAATACCTCGGGAGGAACGCAGTCCTCTTTCTCTGCTAGCTTAATGTGGGCTAACTGTTGCGTGAGGCTCCGGCCAAAGCGTCCGTCCCCGCAACAGACTCAATTAGGTCAATCGAGACCGTTCGAGTCTGAATTTTCGGTTCAACTATATTTATATGTTTATCAATCATATTTAACAAATATAGATTTATCATATGAATTTACTTGTTACAATGTTGAATATTGTCCTATGCTACATAAAAGACAGTATCTATATGGTTATTATTGATTTGTTATTCTAAGAAACTTGTTTGCAAGAATATCAAGGAAGATTATTGTTCCCCTTGAACAACTAGTACCGGTTTGAATGTTTGGCTTAATCAATTTCTAATCTATAGTTTAGAGGGATTATAATCTTTAATTTTGTGTATTGTAATATAGGCTTAAATTGTTGAAATTGCACAAACCTGTAGAGGGGTATTGTCATCAATAGCTCATCATGATAATATTCGAGGAGAAAAAAAAAAAAAAAAGATAGAAAAGCACCAACCCTTGAGATCAACATTGTGGCTACACTTCAATTCTGAAGCTTGTGGATAGACAGATCGATGATAATGCACCCTAAAGATTTGCACAACTGAGAGAGAGGGCACTAGTAGTCTATCCATCTCCTTAAGCTAGCCATTTATATACGGGATTTTAATTTTATTAAAGCAAAGTTCGCAATAGAATCCAAGCATGCAAAGGATTTTTTTTCCCATAGTGCGATTGGACCTGAAATCTTTTTACATATAATATGGTGGGTCGGGGCATGTTAAGAACACCCTTTTCTTTTCTTTTTTATTTTTTTAATATATATGTACGTATGTATATACGTATGCATGCATGTATGTATATCATATAAATAAATAAATATTCATCTTCATTATGAATAGCGATTATATGACCAATCATTGTGGGCGTAATGGTAGATATAGATTGGTTGGCGAATATAGTATTAGTTATTAGGATAAATGGAGGGAACAAGGATGTAAAAGAGTAGGGTTTTGACTGAGTTTGAGTTTGTTCCGATATTTTGTGTACGAGGTTAGCTTGCTAAGCTTCCTCTTTTGCATCCACGAAGCGAGCTCCTCTTGTAATGATATGGTAGTGAACCTCTGATCCATTTTTTGTGCTCTATGAACAATGCAAAAATAGTCAATTTAAAGTCGTAAAGAGCACATACTTTTTTGAAACACTAGTAATTACTGCTCTTACCATTCTTCGAGCAGCACCCCCTCCATGGATCGATGTATGTATATATGTATGTATTTTGATGTTATGTCAAAGTGCTATAGTAACAGGATTTTTCAATATGAATCACAAACAACCTTTATAGATATCAGACTGCAAATCTTCTAATTGCCTATTGGAGGGTATATATATGACCTACTTCATCAAGAAAATCTCTAATTATGCAAATATGGATAGTAAGAGAAGATGTTAACAATTTATTAAAAATGCTTTGGTAGAAGATAGCCTGTGCATGAGGAGATGTCTAAGATTCAAGTCTCGATTTATTTTATTCACCTATACCTGCGATAGCTATAAGGAACAATGGTAAAGATAGAAATAAATAGAAAACAAGGGAAAAAAAGAAAAAAAATGATAGCACATCACTCCTTAATGAGAGATGTTACGATAAAAATCTGCCCATTGATCCCTAATGATAGTACACATCACACTCTGCATTCATGTATAGTGAACATCAAAATAAAATGGAAACATGTCCCATGAGGGAGAGAAGACAGGATATAAATAGGTTTTCAGAGAGTGTGAATAAGAATAACTGGAAAATAGATAAAATCTTAAAGATAAACATGGAAAGCTTAGTGAAATAAGTAGGCATAATTTCTTTCTAGCATTTGCAATAGTATGTTAGTTGAGCAAAATATTTCAATAAATATTTACTTTAAAAGACTAATTGAAATTGATAAACCCATGCTTTATTATGATATAGAACAGGGGAGAAAAAAAATATAAAGCACTCTACACTCCCATCTATAACAATATATAGTACAAGTTTACCATGAAAGTGAATGTGCTACGTAATTAATTATGTATATATCCTTGCAGAAACAACTTATTACATATTTACTCTTCTAAAAATCACTATTTGCCTGTACAGAACTTTTAATTTTTAGCTAACATTATTAACAAATAAATATTTTAAATATAAAATTAGATCATTACCCATTTATATAAATATATATTTTTTTAACACAAACTAAATCTTAATTTTTAATCATATTAATGTAAAAATTAATAATATCAAATCATACTCAAACTAGCTAGTTATTTGTTAATTTGAAAGCTAATATCGACAATGGTTTATAATAATTAGAAGGATAAGATATATGCAAATAACATTTTTTAGAGGGTAAATATATGATGAACCATATTTGCAAGGATATATTTTCCAAATATTCAAAAAAACTAGTCCACCATAATAGGAAACTATTACCAGTTTTTCTTGAACATATTGTACCTCGTTCCTTTTGACTGCATTTGATACAAAGTCTTTGATAATGGATATCATTGAATAATTCATCATTTATCTTGGAACAAGTAGCTTTTCTTTCATAGAATTTTGTACGGAAAATTAGAGAGTAAAGACCGCAAACAATCTACATGTCCCATGTTTAACCTATGATCAGGCATTAATAATAATTTATATTTAATCTAGAGATATAGGGCTTATTCCTTGAAGGGTAAAAACCTTATTCAGAAATTTATATTTTTCTAGATAAATATTTTTCAGGTACCATTTAGGTAGAAAAATAATTTATCCATGATCTTTTATATGTTGAAAAAAAGCTTTGGAATTTATTACCCATATTCTTCTACATTACTATTTTTTCTGGATAAGTTGCTAAGATTTATTTATATTTTTTACAATACATTTTATTATATATATATATATACATTATTATATATAATAATTATATTATATTATATTATATAATAATACTATATATTTCAATCTAAATAACATTTTATGATAATATATTATATATATGTCATATAATATATTATATTATAGTATAAAATATTATTCTATATATGTTATAATATATTACACTATAATATATTATTTAATAATATAATAATAATAATAATATATTATTATTATTATTATTATTATTATGGGGTTAGGAGTATTTTATATATTATTAAAGTAATTTCTATCTGTTTTTTTGGTTGAAAAGAAAATAATTTGTATCTGACGCTCTATCCTCTGTAGAGAGAATAATCTTTTTAACACGTACCATGAAACCCGCAAGCGATTATAATTAGTGGTTCACTTAGGGACGCGTAATCAATTTTGGTTTCGTAATAAAATTTCTCGTTCCTCCCTCGCTCCTGCGTCTCGACCCAAATCCGAACCCTTGCTCTTCTCAATCCTAGTCTCCGTCTATAATCCCTTCGTCTCATAATTCCTAATCCTCTCAAAAACCCTGATCTCCTTCCCAAGTGAAAAACCTAGGCCAATTTGGAATGGGTACAGTGGAAAGCCGCGATCTTGGCGCTGTTCCTCGCTGTCGTGAGGCAGTCTTCCTCTCCGATTCTGGTGAGCTCTCGTTCGAACTATTCTACTGATTGACCAAAACTTGCAACTTTAGGAGTCGATTGGATTGACGTTCTTTCCAATGGATCTGAGTCGATTGGGCAGTCCAAATTAATTGTTTGATTTGTGGGTTTTTGTGTTCGAAACGTGGAAAATGATTCAAAAGTAGATTGGCATTTTTTCGTGGAAAGACGCCATGTGCGTTTTCTTTTGATGCTTTTTTTTTTTTTTGTGATAGTTTCTTGATCTATCTGAGAACTAAGGGGATAGGATCACAGTTGTTTGAAAATTTAGAGTCTTTAATCTATAGGGTAAGTGAATAATTGGCATGACCTTTGTGAAGATAGGTCTTCAAGCTCTTCTTATTGCCATCAAATCACGTGGGAAAAGAGGGAAATTCAAACCCTAATCAGGTTTTATCTTCATTCTGAGTGTCTTGTTTTATTTTATTGTTGGCATTCAGAGTTACTTTCTCTTGTTTTTGATTTCTTGAGCAGTTTATTTTTGTTTTGCAGGAGCAATAATGGTTAGATACTTCTTATCCTTCTGGTTGTTTTTTTCCTGCTTTTTTTTTATAAAAAATTATGAAAACTAAACCTTCAGAAGCAATTTAGCCATTCTATTTTGGTCCCTCCCCTTTACGTAGAGTTTTCTCAAATCTCTGCTCTCTCAAATGTTGGACCAGCTTCTAACAACAGAGTATGCCACCTTACCCCTCCTTCTGTCTAGTCATGCTTATAAGTGGCATTTTCTTCTGCATGAATTATGAATGTCTAGATGAGATTATCTGATGTAATATAGAAATTTATACAATTTAGTCTCTAGGTTGGATTTTGGGTTTTCATAGATATGAATCTCAATGCCTCCCGAATCAAAATTTTAATATCATTGCTCTTCAGCTTTTTTGTTCCCCCCCCTAATGAGTCATTGTTCTTGTATGGATGAATGTGAAGATGCTATTATCAATTTATAGTCCCGCCATTTACAATCTAATATCTTCAATCTTGGTTTTTGGGTTTATATAGAAAACTCATTGCCAACTGATTCAAAAGTTCAGCTTGAATGTAATCAGTGTCATGTTTGCACTTGTCGAGTTTAGAGATTTGTTTTTTTTATCAGCTATGGTAAAAATTAATGAATTTGATGCTATAATTGATGTACCTTGGAAAAACAATGTATGCATGGCATGCTGTGGCGTCATGGACATGGGATGCATAAGACGAAACACTTGGGAGTTGTAGAATGATATTTGATGGATGTTCCCTGATTGTACAATCCTAGGTGATGACTGCCCATTAAGTAAGTTTGCATAGCAACTTTTGTTTTTGTTTACTACAACTGCTTGGTAATTAATGTTCACATTTTTTTGTTAAGTTATTGGTGGTTTTATGGCTATACTTAAGCCATATATGGCAGCTTTGATGTTGAACATCCCCGATCTCTACATTCTAGACATTTAATATAGTTTATTTAATGAATCAGAAGAATCTTAGAGTTAGAATAAGGGAAATATTGACTGCCATAGATAAGATAAAAACTAGTATTTTGTTATTTGAGTTTTTTCAAATAGTTATTCACTTATAGAAGTATATCTCAAGAACTATATAGCTGTACCATAAACATGTGAAAACTTTCATAGTCTCATAATAACCCTCTTTAGCATACCCCTATTAATGTTTTAAATATTTACAAATTTTTTAAACCTCTCTTAATGCCCCGAAACTTCCCAGTGCACAAAACTAAAGTAACAGGAGAGTCCGGAGGCACTGGTTAAAAATCTCAGGGCATCTCTAGATTTCTTCAAGCCTAATGCCTGGTCTTGATCATGTGCACTCGATAGGTTTTCAATAATGATAATTTCATGATTGAACAATTAAACACCTCATGTTCAACTAAAAATGCCATCAATCCTCATCTCCTTTTTGCTCCTTTCTCTCCCCTCTCTTGCTCCTGCTTTCTCTTTGTTCCCTCCTTTCCCCTGCTGAAGTGACATCATTAAATCATTCATCGTCTCCTATGCAATCAACACCATATTGGATGTTGAGGATGAGGACATGGGTCTCTGCAAATAATTGGATTGAAGAGCTCAAAACACCAGTAGTTGTCCCGTCCGCAATTTATTCTTACAGCTAAGGGTTGAGTGAATGTAGAATCTCACGCATTTATGATAGTCGACAACTAAGTATGGATGGCATGCTGTGGCTTGATGGACATGGGATGCACAAGATGAAACATGTGGGATTTGTAGAACGATATTTGATGGTTGTTGCCCTGATTGTAAATCCCCAGGTGATAATTGCCCATTAAGTAAGTTTATGTAGCAACTTTTGTTTTTGTTTACTACAATTGCTTGGTAATTAATGTTCACATTTATTTGTTAAGTTATTGGTGGTTTTATAGCTATTCTTAAGCCAGAGATGAGAGCTTTGATGTTGAACATCCCCGATCTCTACATTCTAGAAATTTAATATGGCTTTATGGACCAATCGGGGACTGGTACGGTTTAGCCAGTAAATTTGAGATGCCACTAATGGTTTAGCTTGAGGTCTATTAAACCCCTTCAATTTAAGCTGTTAAACCCCCGATTCATGCTATTGAGAGGTTAAGGCCTTGATTCATGCTTATTAAACACCCCTCCCCCCTCACACACCTGCTTGCGATGATTTTCCCTGCCTTCGCTCGCGATTTCAAGAGAGCACCCCTTCCCACCGCTCATGTAAACCCCCCTTGCCCCCCTATGGCCACTCGCGATAGTACCTCTACCTTTCTAGTAAACCCTTCATCCTTCCCATAGCACCCCCCCCCCCCCCCCCCCCCGGCCCTCTCTCTTGCTTCAAGAGTTAGGGTTAGTGTTTCCCTCAGCCCTTTCCCCATCCTCCCTTCTGCTCCCTCTCCCTCTTCCTCCCCCTCTCTCTTCCTCTCTCTTTTCTCCTCCCCCTCCCTCTTTGGCTCTCTCTCTGTCGGCACACCTTGGAACATCATGGTATGGAACCATATCGTGTCGAAATGGTCGTCGGTCGATATACCCTCCGGTATCGGTTCGGCAAACCTTGATTGAAATTCTTTATGCAAGATGAACCATTCAAAGGCATTTGCAAAGAATGTTTTCATTAATCAAAAATGAAAGTTTAAGGCTCGAAGATGATTAGATATCGTCCTAGTCTCCACCATAAACGACGTCGACTAGAAATTTTTGGATGTTGCTTTTAGGACTCCGTCGGCACCTTTTTGAGAAAACAAAGTTTTCAGGTCCTAGGGGGCAATGATTGTAAGACTGAAACTTAAAGGAAGTGATGGAAGGGCACCATTAGTTGTGGAGCATGCGACTTAATTTGACTCAATATGGGGAAACTTACCAAGTCCAAACATAGCTGACAAACTGAGGGCTCTTTCCTGACTCTATGGGTGGTGGTGCATGGTCATTCTTAGTTGGCGGTGTGATTGTCTAGCAAGCCAGAGTACGATTCTTTATATTAGCTTTATATGTTGAATCATAGTCTCCTGAACTGCAAGATTTCATTCTGTGGTTTCCAATAAATGATGCTATCAGATTCTTTATACTATGACAAAAGGTTGGGTAACAAAATATTATTTAATATAGCTGAAGCTATGATCGTAGCAAGGTTTGAGATTTCAGATTTGGAGCCAACCAGATCTGTGGATGTATAATTTCAGTAATCTTAGTGGTTTTGCAAGTCTCACTTTAAGTTATGGAGCTTCCGTCAAAAAATAAAGAAAAATTTTAAAAGGTGAAAATATGGAAGAAAATAAAAGAGGAAAAAGAATAATGTTGTTACTCAACATCTTAAAGTGTTTTATGTTACTTAGCTTCTTTATTTGTGTAATTCCAAAAATTCATCATGTTTCTTTCTTACTATAACTCATAAATATGCTGAATTTGGGTATTCCTTTTCTTTCATATTTTGAGATTAAGTGACTATTGATTTAAATGCATGCAGTTATCCAATGTTATATTTTTTTTTTGCATATTTTGTGAAGTGCCTTATATCTAGTTCTTTATAATACTCTTTATAGCGTATTGTGTTAAGGGTTTTTCCCAAGGCCTTGACCTATCAAGTGCTATTTTTTTTGCTTATCTCCTCTTTAAGTCAAGAAAAAGAATGAAAATCATTAAAAATTGATACTATATAGCCTATGTATTTAAATAAAGAAAGAAATTACTCCAATGCGAAAATAGAAAAAGAATCTATGGCTATTCGATAAGTTTCGGAAAAAATGGTTGAAACCATTGAAATTGGAGCAAACACTGTTAGCTTCAGCTGAAACTGACTGACATCCAAAACTGAGAGGTTACTTTCAGTTTGTGTTTTGTCTAAACTTGTTTGATTCTTTGATATCAATTTGGCTACTATTCATTTATGCAATATAAGTGGAAAATGGATTACTGGAGATGATTACTGGAGACTACTTAAGTTTGTTAATTGTTATAGTTTCTTAGAAAGTTGTTAGTTATCCATCTAATCCTCAACACTTTACTCCTATACCTCTTGTCCTTTACTTTGATCATGGTATACATGCATCCCTTTGGTTGTCGTTCTGCCTTAAACTATGTTTTGCCAAGTAGGACTATAATTGCCCAGCTTGGTGCAAGTCTTTACCCTAAAAAGTTGCCTTATGTTCTCAAGAGGAAGATAGGTAAAAAAAAAAAGGAAAATGTATCCCGAATCCATATAAAAATACTATTCATGATAGTACTCATGCTAAATTCTCTGTAAGATGTCTTACATAATCAAGACTGCTATTCAACCAAGACTTGCCTTATAAAGTTACTGTGCGTCATCTTGCACGGAAAGTTAAATGAAATAGTCTCTATGTCATTAAATTTGTCATGACGGAACATAATTTCTATAGAGTACTCGAGTTATGGTGCATTTAGCTCTAGTAATTGCTATAAAAATCTACTATTTTGAGAAAGTCCTTTGGATTTGACAAATGTTGCACATTTGCCCAGTGCACCAACTACCCCATTTTTTCTCTTTTAATATGGTTGAAGTTGTCTTTCTTCCACTAAATCAATCCTTTGTTGTGCTGAAATGACCATCTAGTCCTTTTGTTTGCATTTTCTCATCACCTTCTCTTTTGCGAACCAATCCTTCAAAGTTAAAGGCCTTAAAGACATGCCAATGCTATTGGGTGTATGATATCTATCCTGCCCCTACTAAAATTCTTCAGGCTTTTTCCACGTATACCCTTCAAAATTTCTGATTTTGCATATTTGCCCTTGTAAATTTACACTTTGCATGATTGCCTTTTAAATGTGATTTTTTTCCATAAACGCAAAATACTGCCATTAGCTATTGTGTTGACCAAATTCACGGTTACATTTGTTTGACCATGGTTTAAACTTAAACTTATTTACATCATTACATATACGTCCTTTAAAAGAATTGCTCTTGGAAATCAGTTAATGCTCAAGAGTGCTGATGTCATTTCACCAGGAAATGGCTAATTTTAGCACTCGTGCAAATTGCAATTTTACATGGATGTACATAGAAAAGGGGAAGTTTTGAGGGATATAAATGCAAAGAAAAACACAAATCTTTGCCCTCTCTATACAATTCTTCATAGAAAGTCAAACATTTAACAACTTGTTGTGACTGAGCAATATAGATTCAGCTTGCTGCGTTAGCTACCTTATATAAAGTAAGCTGTGAGCCTTTCGCCTCTTTCTTGTCTCTAATTTTTGTATTATTTTTCTTCTCAGCATGCACTGAAGTGGGGATTGGGAAGAGGCACTGAACCCTATCAGGCCACCTTCGCCTCGAAGGGTTTCTGAAAACACTGATGCGAGGAGTTTTGGGGAGATTGCTAACTTTAACATTCTGGTCTCTCTGATGGGCCCAAATAATGGCCTAGAGTAGCATATGGACCCCTAGTATTTAAGCATGTGGCCCTTTTACCACTAAAGAGGCACTAATCCAATCTTTTAAAAGACAAAAACATTAATTCAAGTATTTAAATTTTCTGAGTGGGATATTGTGTATATATATATATATATATATATATATATATATGTATCTTTGTGTGTTTGTGTGTATGTACAATATCTTTCTGCATGTCATATATGTAGAGCCATGTCCATGCATCCAAGTTTTCTCAGGTTGATGTGTCAGATAGTTCAAGATACACTTGAAACTGTTCCTGTGCCCTGGTAACACTGCTTATTCTTTCTATAATTTGTAACATAGTGCAAATATATTCAAAATCTATCTTTCTTGCAGTTTTTTAATGCAAGACAACTTGATGAATTAAGAATTTGGTGATCCGTGTGGAAAACAAGCATTACCATATCAGGCAGCACACCAATTTTGAAAAGCACTCAGTGATGGCTGCTAGAATAAGTACTAGAATTTACAGGAGTCAGTGACATATAGCAGCCTATTTACTGAAGCTGCACGTGCTCTTTCTTTTTGGGGTAAGCCATGCTTTTGTGATTCCATCTAGTATATGGATCTTGTATATTTTTTAAAGCTTTTCAGCTTAATGGTATAAAACAGAGTGCGGAAAAATGGTTGTTTTTCATTTCAGCCTGAATCAAAATCTAGCTTCATTATAAAGATATCTTTTTAAATGAAATTACTTAGGTAATTATACTTAAGTAATATCTTCGATAATAAGTAATATCTTTTTATCGAAGATCAACTATATACAACCCAAAGCATAGGTAATATTAATTATAACCAGACAATTAGTGTCAGCTGGTAGATATACCATGTCCAGACTGTTAGCTACTAGATTTTGTTTTATATATGTGTTTTAACAAATTATCCATATGGAAATATTATCAGATGCCTCTGCATCCATCATGATCGCCTGCTATTTGTTTGCTAAGAACTTGTATATCTTAGTACGTGGTGAAAGTTGCCTACAGTCTGGTGACTAGGCCTAAATTTGTAAAGCAGAGCAGGTGAGAGATCTACTGGGACTTGAATTCTGAGAACTACCAGTGGTGCTAGATTATTTCTATTTTAATTTTTATAGTTAGATCCGGTATGCATGATCAGTTTGATATTGATTTGTAAAGAGGGCATTGATTTTTTCCACAAGGACTTGTTTTGTTCTTTTTAGCAAAATCTGTTTGCTAGCATGCCTTCCAAATTCAGTTTGTTTTGGTGTATTTAGAGATGATTGCTATCTCAGATTGTTCCTAGAGTTTATTGGATTTTATTCTTCCATTTCGGGAGCTTAACCATTCATTCCATCTTCATTGCATACGCAAATGGGCCATTCACAGACTTCTTGGACACACTGTCCCAACTGCCGGTGGAAATGACAGTTTAAAGCATAAAAGATGTACTGTTCTTGTTGTTTCTCTTATTTAAGATTTCTTTTTGGTGCATTTAGAGTTTAATGCTATTTCTGATTGTTCTGATACTAGAGTTTATGAATACTTGTTGGATTTTATTTTTCCAGTTTGGAAGCCTGGAACCTTTCATTCCATCTTTTTGGTATTTTTGGCATGCTCAAATGGGTGAATTCAGAGACATCTCAGCCACGCTGTCCCATGTGCCAGAGGGATGACAGTTTAAAGCATAAAAGATGTACTGCTCTGAGCCCCTTGTCCTTATTAAACTTTCTTTTACTTAATTATTGTGAACCAGAAAATGATAGCATGTCTGCACCATATCTAGAGAGGATGAAGCTTGCAGGTTCTCATATATATTTTTTTCCTTCTGCTTTTGTTCACAGTTGGGTTAGGGAATAGAATTCTCATGTGATCCAGTGGAGGACTTAATACTCGGTTGGACTAGGAATGCATGACATTTCTAGGGCCAATAACCCCCTCTTTCAACCAAGGATGCCACTGTTCTTACCTCTGCTCTCCCAGTCCACATGCCCAGAGTGCAGATGAAAGAACAGGGTGAGCAGAGATATGAGAAATAAAAAAGAATCCATTTTTGAATAAACTTGCATTGGACATTATGTCACAGCAATAATGAGCTTGAAACTACAACAATAAGGGGAAAAAATCTCAGAAAACTCGAACAATCTCAAATCAAAATTCAGAACAACTACCACCTTAGGGGATGCGAGAACAGAACCTAGGAATAGATCCATTTAGAGAGTTACAGAGTGAGGAAGAATCCAGGCTCGATTGATGGACACTGTTATCATTATTCTCTGCCATCATCACTTCCTTCTATAAGAAAACCAGTTTTTAATTAGATAAGGAGACTACTGAACTTTAGTTTGGATGGTACACCTCTTACTGCTTAAGGCATGGGGCAGGGGTTCAATTCCAAAAGGCATTGGTCCTCCTTCTGGACGCTTGTTACTCAGTACCCCGGTTCTGTGAGCTTTTGGCTCGGCCTGCCAGGGGGCCTGGTTTTCAGCCTAGATGGGAGGGGGATGCAGGTATAGGTCCCCCGGAGGGGGGGGGGGGGGGGTGGTTAGCTAAAAATAATGAGACATGAGGAAAAAAAAAAGGAAAAAATAGAATTAGTGCAAAAAACATTTAATAAAACAATAGATTATACACCAAATCTCATTTTTTCCTTCTTTTATCTTTGAAAAAGTTAGCCTACTTGTTAATGGCATAGATGGTGCGGATCATTCCAATCAGGTACCATAAAGAACATGAGTAAGAGGCAGATCCAGAACTCAACCTACCCTAAAAGATCAAGTTGTTGCATTAAAAAAAAATACAAATTCATTAGGTTATATTGGAAAAAACCTAATTTATTATCATTCTAAAGAATGTTAAAATTAGTGCTGCAAGTGGATGGGAATATATCGACTCTAATTGGCCTTGGGTTGAATTAGATGCAGATCCAGGGCCGGCCCGAGCCTTAGGCGACTGAGGCGGTCGCCTAAGGCCCCGGGCCAATGGAAGGCCCCGGGAGGCTGACCAAAAGGAAGCAAAGGCCCCATATAAACGGGATCAGGAGCTGGCTCTTCTCCCCTCCATCGGTGGAGAGTTTCCTGGCCTGCAGAGGGGCAATTTGGAAGTTGGGGACAGTAGTTTTGTTTTGGGTGGGGGGGGGGGGGGAGAGAGAGAGAGAGGAGGGATTTGGTTGGCTTGATAGACGCCTGAAGCCACTCTTACCTTTCATCCCTTCTCTTTTTTGGTTTTGGTCTTGGTTTTCCTTCCCTCACATTACTCCTGATCCAGCTGGGCCATCCGGAAGAAAGATGGGGGGATTGGAGATGGACGTCTTGGAGGGTGGAGATTCTTTTAGTTTTCTCCTCTCGGTTTCTTCTCCCCTCTTGGGTGGTAGAGAGAGAAAAGGAGGGAGGGGGTTGAATGGCTGCTGTGCCGTGATGTTGCAGTTGCTGCTTGGGTACTCACTTGAAGGGGAGATGGTGGAATGGGACTTTTATTAATTTGATGGAGTGAACTTCCCATAATGACCCTACTTTCTCTTATTGAGAGATTTCTTTATGGACAAATTCTTTTCTTACCTTGACCATGAAGTGCCATGGGATGACCTTTTCCTATCCGGCTCTTGCTTGACATGGTAAACAGTATTGCCAAGTATTATCTCAATTATTTAATCAGTTTCATGGCCCGTCATTTAGAATAATTACTTTTATGTGCTTCCATTCAAGAATTATATTAAATTGAAAAGGCTTCTTGTCTATCTTTGTTAGATTCATGGTTGAAATAGTGTACTTGATAGCTATCTATTTTCATATATTTTTTTAAGTATTTTATATTTATTAAAAAAATTATTATTAAAAAAAAAAAGGCCTCATTCATTGGATTCGCCTTAGGCCCCAGAATGTATTGAGCCGCCCCTGTGCAGATCCAATGCATTCCATATAGTTTTTTGGGTTTGGGCGGAGTGATCTGTGGACTGGTAGATCAGGTCCAATCTGATATTTGGTCATGCCATGCCTAATTCTGTGAGATCATTGCCCATGCCAATCACAGTTCAGGTGTTATTTCGTGACTCAAAGGTTGATTTTTGCATACAGGTAGGGTAAAGGTCCGGTTAGATGAGGGTCAGATCTGGCTGACCACATGCACCTTGTCAAAGATAAGGAAGAAGACTTAAAAATAATGCTCCAAACAGAATGGAAAAGAACTTAAAATTCTGTGGATTATATAAATCAAATAAATGGACATGCTAACCAACTGTGCAGCCAAACATGAAGTTGATGAACACCCAAGTGGGGCTAATTAGATAAATATGAAGTTGGCTGATCCTTGGTCCACCATTGCCTAAGGGCAGGGGGGGAGGGGTGAGAGAGAGAGAGAGAGAGAGAGAGAGGGGGGGGGGTCCTTTATTTAGTACCTGTATCAAGGAGGATGACACATTTGCTATGGGAGAGTGGTAGGAGAAACTGATATGTTTGCTTCATTTTAACTCGAGAAAGTGGATGCGTCCCGATGCCAACATGCTATGGGTTGAAAGTTGAATCATAGGATTCCGAGTCCACATGTACAATTTGATTTGCACCACCTACTCCTTCACACGAGGGTGGGCAAGCTTTAAAATTAGAACCATTATAATGTTATGATGATGGTTATAATGGTTCTAGAGGGATTCTGCTACACTACATCTATATATTAATGTGTACAAGAAAAATCAAATTAAATTATTAGGATAGTTCACTTGCTAAGTTTTGATGATCTTCTTATGATAGCAAAACATGACCCGAATCGTCTCAAATGCCCGCTTAAATACTCCTAAGCTATGAGAAAAATGATAAGGCTCTAAATAGTTAAGCTGGGATTCCTAAACTCCACTTGTAAGAAGCTAATTTAATGCAATTTTACATGCATCAGTTGTGTGCGCTAATCATGTCAAGCTCTAGATGTAATTAGATGCAACCCCATGTGGCATATGAATAGAGCATGAGCCATAGTAAATCATTCTATGTTAATCTGGTTGGCATCATTAATTAAGGAGATTTCCTTGATGGCTTATAGTTGATCACTTTGCATGTATCATTCTTGACATTTTAGGGCTGGATTAAGGGACTAAAAGAGAAGTGGTGCCACTCCGTGTCTAATTACCACCTCTAAGTGATTATGTGAGGAGTGTTTCGACACCATTTGCTCAAAAATATGGAACCGTAGATGCATTCCACATCATCATCGTCGTCATCGTCATCTTTATCATTCAAATATAGCTTTTCCCTCAGATATGGGGTTGGTTATGGTGCACAGCTCATTGAAAAGATTCTTGTGGCTGTAAGAGCACTTTCAACCACTATATTTCCCCAAATATTCTTAAACTACCAAATGTAAGTTTGTGTTATTCCATTAACTTTGTAATTTAATTCCATCAATCCACTAGCCCATTCATAAGTATATTTGAGCACACTGCACAAAACTAGGGCTTATGTTCTTGACGTGCACTATCCTGTCTGTTGATTGTGCTTCCATGATCTCAGGTCAGATGGGGTTAGAATAGATAACTAAGGTATTATTACATTCAAGTTTTTGTGCGAAACAATGATGATACATTTTCTCTAGTTACATCCAACTTAGATATCAGATGTCAAAAGATTGAAGACAATGAAAGCAACCACCATCCATGTCTAGAATGAGTAATATATTTGTTAAGAAGAGGACCCACCAGGTGGATTGTAATCAATTTGAATATTTACTTGCATCCACCATTTGGCATATATCTAGGAAACACTAATTAAGCTATCCCACCAACATATTTAATAACCCTTTACATTGTTTCTGATATGCCTTCTTTCTGAGTCATTTGTCTTACGCAAGCATGATTCGTCCTCTTGTGATTAGACAATTATTTTAGCTCTTTGCTTAATCAAGCTTGACATGCTATAACTTGAGTAGGTATACTGCTTGGTTAGTTCTTTGGCCCTCATGTTGTGTCTCAAAGCTCATAAAATCAAGATCATTGAGTTTTCATGCGAGCAAGGGGCAGAAATGCTTAGATGGACAAAAGCTCCATTTACTCGACAAAGAGGCTCATGCAGTGACATGTTGGAGGAGGACCGCACCAATTTGCAAAGCAAAAGAACAGGGATGAAGAAAAGATAAGTACAACTTCTCCTGATTTTTCTTTGGTGGCTTTCTTTCCTTCATTTTGATCGGTCAGTTTAGGACCCATTCATAATTACATTCAAGGGGGTCGAAAACGGATAGCATATATTTACAAAGTAAAGGTGCAGGGAAAAAGAGAAGCGGCCAAGAAATGGTCAGTCTAGATTCACCTTAGATGACCACTTCTCCAGTGTGGAGGGTAAGTTTTAACAACTTAAAATAGCTTCAGTGGCTTTCATTTATTTGGGAGCTTCTAAAAGGCGAGTTCTGATTTGTAGGAACTAAAAATAATGGGGCAGGAAAAATAAAACAGTTATAGAAGCTACATTCACTATGTATGTACATTTGAACCTTGAAATAGCTGCTATATAAGCTTCTTATCACTCTCTAGGTATAAAGGTTTGTGGGAGGAACACTAGCATTTATCTGGCTTGGCGATCTTCAATCTCTTGACATTGTTGAGGAATAGCCTGTACAACAATATGTAAGCAAAGGTTAGGACAGATGCCAAAAAGGGTGCCCAATAGGGTTTGTTATTTGGGATGGAAAGAGGGACAAAATGATAGGAAGCTTACTCCCATGGAACATCTCCCACCATCATCCAGTCTCCTTCCATGTCTTCATATATTAGCTGATAGGTCCTTCTAGGAAACACTTGAGCAATTCCAGGGCCTGTATTAAGGGGAGTTATTAGAAAGGCAAGTTCAGGGCCACATTCATATCTCAATGGCATAAACGTTGGAGACTCAGCTGTTGGAAATATGTTTTGTCTGTGCTTACATGAAATGTTGGTCCTAAACATGCAACGTAGTGTTCTGATCAGGGAATCATAGCCGTCGAGTGCAATCAGATCCAACTTTCTGCCAACCGGAATTCCTTCCATGTGAACCTTGACAAAGAAACTTGCTGGGTGATGCCGAATTCTTCTGTCATTTGGTGTGCTCCGAAGGAGTCGTTCGGTCCGTGGTGGCCGATCGGAGTGTTGTTCCCTACTGCCCAGGAAGGGTAGGAACTAAAAAATTAGGTCATAAGTTTGAGTGGATGCTTCTCAAGTTTGTGGCTGAAACTTTGAAGTCAAGTAAAATGATGGTGTAGTAAATTGGAAGGACTTGCGAGAGAAGACAATAGGAGAAAACTGGGTGTGATCAATTGTAAAGAGAACTCGGGAGGGAGAGGAGGAGATGGCACGAGCATGTAGAAGATGTTAAGTAGACAGAATTAAGGAAAAAGTAAACTGAATGGATGACAAGATGACAAAGTGAGAGGCTGAAATGGATCATAAAAGAGCAATAGAGGTATATTTCAAGTTTTTGGAACAAGGAATGAACGACAGGTAACACGGTAAACTGAATCCAAATTGGCCTTTGCTTCCTTTCAGAAAAATAAGAGAGAAGGTAAAAAGGAGAAGAATAAGAGTCCTAACGGGCATGATAGAGAGATTCAAAGCAAGGGGAGAAAAGGAGAGGTTGCTTAAGGAGGGGTGAAGATATTTGTTGACATAATGAGTGGGGGAAAAATGAATGAAAAAGTTGAGATATCCTGTGGAAATGCATATAGAGAGGGAGAAAAATAAATGCTGAAGAACTCCCAATATCCGTGGTTAAAGAAGGGCAAACTTTACCTGAGATTTTAAATTATACTACGATGATCATACTTTCTAACATGAATGAATGAATAGAGAAGGAAAAGAGGACTTGAAGAAATATAGATGACAGATCTTTGTTGGTTTTGGTTCACGTACCTTGAACTGGAGGACGTCTGAGAATTGATCGATAAGCTAAGCCCAAGCTTTAATTCAGTTCTCAAATCTCCTGTACTTGATTGAGAGAGAGATGCGGTGGAAATACAAGCATGACTGCTGCTCTCTATGGAAGTAGGGGAATCGCCTTGGTCTCCCATTTCAGAGGAGGGAGGGAGAGAGAGAGAGAGAGAGAGAGAGAAGGCAAGGGACATGAGAGACTAGAAATTGGACAGGACGAAGCAGAACGACACAAGTTGTTGTCATTGATCAATAGGTAGTTGTCACCGCAGGACGGGTTCAGGGCGCTCAGTGCAATGGCTTTGGAGAGGATCGACAGGACCAAGCACTGAAAGGGAAATTGAAATGGACTCAATTGAATGACACCAAGGGTTAGAAGGCTTTATCATCATGATTGGTGGCCTCCTTGGCTCACCAAGGAATTTACCATTTTCCATCATCATGGATGTCTGCCCATTAAGTGAAGGCCAAAGAGCCTGTGACTCTGACCCTCCAACTACTGCTACTTCCCCAATTTATTCATTTTAGTACTGGGCCATCATCTTTGGTCGGCCAGAAGGCCATTTTTGCAAATTGGTTGCCCTCCCTCCAAGACCCAAAGCTAGCAAGATCATCACAAACAATGCATACTTTTCTTTGTTGAAGTTTAATGAATCGTATCCATATATTAGAAGAAAAACACATTGTAATGAGCGGGCTGTTCACTTTCTTCTTCTTTTTTTTAATAAAATTAGAAAATAACAAGTCTCGGAGTACTCTAGCTAATTTTTCTTTCTCGACTCGTAGAGTACATCCGGAGTGATAGGTCACATAAGAAGTCACTCAGTCTGCGGCCCCATTAGCCTTTGTGAATGCACGCCAAGCCTGAAAGGCCATAATATCACTCACCAGGGATGTCTCCCTCCATCACCATTCAGACCACACTGAATCCAGCTAATTACGGTGGTCGAGTTAACCTTCTCTATTCTCTATTGATCTATTTATCTTCCGCGTGCTTTCTTCACCTCTTGAAGAAAAACTCTTGTTGGAAATTTTGTACTTCCACCGTACTAGGATCAGACCAACAAGAGCAGCATGTTCGGAAATCGAGTACACCTTTCAGCAGAACCTAGCCAGACCGAGCTGTCGTTCTTGGAGAAGTAGTTGAAGTTTGTAGATGAAATGGAAACACTTGAATCTGCAAGGCGGAAAATGCGGGGGATTAATGAAGACATGCAATCAAACCATGACTTCAAAAACTAAAAACCAAGAAGAATGAAACCAAACAACCCTTCTCAGACCGATCACCAACCTTCTGTTTCCACCGTCAAGTCCATGTCCGTCATAATTACTAGTTTCTTGGCTTACAAGTCCTCGTGCATCAGTGAGAACGTCCAACCACCTCCACAGAGGACCCCTCCAGTCCCGCCCTTCACAAAGTGACGGTTGCCCCAGTGATGGGATCCTTGAGAAGGATGTGCGTATCCGTACATATCCATTTCATTAAGGTTACGAAGTGAACTATAAAAACGGGAATAAAGTTAAAAGCATAGGAGCTTGCAATTGTTTTTTTTTTTTTTTTTTTGGTACATCTCATACCAACTGCGCATGAGTACGTCTAGCCGTGTCAGAAAAAGAAGACAACTTAATAGAGGCGGATCAATAAAAGGTCTAAAAAAACTCGTCAGAATGATGAGCAGCATAAAAAGTGCCCCAGTCAGCAATTTTGTTCATCTTACGGTAAACATGGATGGCCTGAAAAGCATCACACTCTTTCACCAACCACATGAGCTTAAAAGAACAAATGTTCATCTCGAACCTAGAGGGAACACAGGAGACCAGTGGGCAGAATACTGCTGTTGGAATAAATTATTCTTGATCCTTTTTAATCCAGTTACTCTGAAGAATAAATATAATAAGCCTACATTCTCTTCGGCTCAGAATTTATTCCTACTGCAGTTAGGTCTAAATATTGTCCGGTAGGAAAAATGGAATAACAAAATTAAAGGTGACTTGTATAAAGTTCTTTATGGTGCGGTAATAGCATTACTATTTTAATAAAAGATAAAGTACTAATTTGGAATCACATAACTGCAAATAAAAGCAGCAATGGCCTACCCGTGCCATCCATGATAAAAGTTAAACAACACGGTAAAACGAATATTGAAAAATTTATCAGTATGGAATTTTAAAATTAATTAAAGAACAAATATAAAAGAATTAGAGAAAATTGTTGGCTGATTTATTCAGGTGAATAAAAGCATGTTCCGGACGAGCAAGTTTAACTTCTCAAACAACACATTGATAACCATACAGATTTAAATAAATAAATAGAAGGGGGAAGAAGAGGAAGAAGATAGATCGAGGAGATGAGAAGTTCATGGACATAATTTAGATAACGTAGTGAGATGACGGAGATGGGATCCTCGACTCTCTCGGCACAACCATGGGATTAAGTCCTTTTGTCGCATTTGGTTGGAAGGATAGGTGGAGAGAATAAGGGAATGCATCGGTTTTGTGATGGTTTGGATTTTATTATACGGACAAAATTGTCCTTCCATTTTTCAGTATGTTTAAGGAGTGAATAGGGCAAAATCGTAATCCGAGAGGAAAAGTTTCTTTTATCCGAATAAGATAATTTTTTCGGACTTATTCGAGTTAAACTATTCCATGACATTTTTTATCATGTTTGGGATAGCATCCCCCTTGGGGGATAGGCCCTACTTATTCCTCTACCAAACGCAGCCTGTTACAATTTCAAGTTTAAGAGAAACTACCAAATGGCTTCTGATAATAAATCCAACCGACCCTCCGCTACTTCCAGTACTTCTTAATCCTCTTTTGCCCCAGTATTGTATTGATGGATGAAACTTATGTCAATACGAAGAAATTGGATGTGAGGATGAAGCCATGGTTCCTAGGCCTTTGCACTTGGGAATTAAGGATTCACGAGCAAAGAATCTTTTGAGTCAAGGACATCAATAGTCCTCAGCTGCGGAAAAGGTAGGAGAGGGACTAATTAATATAAAAACTTATAAAGAAGAGGAATTTACCGTGTATGTGCGCGCGCGCGCGCGTGAGAGAGAGAGAGAGAGATTATGAAGGCTGTTTTCCTCCCAATTGGTATATTCAGTGCGAAAAAAATGATCAATGTTCTTTTGCAACATCAATCATTGGATCGTACCTTGTACAGATCTCACAAGACTTTGAATTTTCATTTTTATCAGCCTGTATAGATCTTGTAGCGCAGCTATTGCACGATCTAATGGTGCACAACATGAAAAAAATGAAGCAGATAAGAAACAGAAGCCAGGGGAATGTTGTGTCGGTGAGTCCAGAATGTGTCCTTCTCTCTATTAGCCAAAAGAGTATCCATGCGGAGCTCCAGATCTTGGGAGGAGGGCATCTTCAGAGCATACCTGACTTACCATATTTGGTTGGAAATGAATGCTGGCATTTTTTAGGGTAGAAGGATGTCATCGAGGATAGTGGTTAACAGAGCTATATTACAGTCCGGGAAGGTTACTGCAGCCTCTGCGTTATTCACTGGTGAGATGGCCAGGGACATATGGGGCACTTTACTCGTTGTCACAACGCTCAGGTTCGCCCTCATTTCTTGGATTCCCCCACCCCTTGGTCATCTCAAAGTGAATTTCGATGGGAGCATGTTGGTGGATGGTGTATTTGGAGGGGTTGGATTTGTGTTCAGAGACTCGGATTGTGGCAGCAGGAGGTCAGCACACGATGAGACTTACAGTTGTTAGGGCAGAGCTTCGAGCTGCATGAAAGGGGTTGTCATTTGCGAGAAGGGTCCTCGGTGCCGAGTGGGTGCTTCTTAAAGGGGATTCCTCTATGGTGGTTAACTAGATTCGAGGTGTGGATAGATATGGAGATGACCATCCCCTCATTAGAGAGATTCGGAGACTGGCTCAGGATTTGGGTGGCTTTCAGGCAGCCTATGTATTTCAGGAGGTAAATAGGGCAGCAGACTGGGTCGCCTCCTTCGTCACCCAGCATTCCGGAGAGTTCCTTTGGATATCTATCGAAGATATTTCTTTCACTTTGTACTATTTACTTTCTCGTAATTTGGCAGGTGTCACGCCCCCGCCTGCGCGAGGCACGTGAGGCACCTAGTGCCCATGTGGGAGCCACATGAGGGGGACCGCGGGGCTCCCCTGCCAGATATTGTCCGGTTCTGGGGCTTCACGCAAGCGTCCTTCACCCCTCCCCGGTTTTGTTTTCCATCCAAAACGCGTCTGCAGGATTAGGAGACACCCGCCTCATATGCCCAGGCTCTGGAACGAGTCTTTCCGATGTGGGACTATTGGGCCTCACACCCTTCCCACCATCGGACAAAAGCCGTCCTCGGCTCTGATACCAAATGTTACGCCCCCGCCTCTGCGAGGCACGTGAGGGTCAGATTGGCTATCCCTATGCTGAAGGGGAATGCAGAGTTCTGGTGGACAGCCATTGAAGCTGCACTCGAGGGTGAGGATGAGCTACCGACATGGGAGGAATTCAAGAAGATATTTTATGACCAGTATTTTCCTGAGTCAATCAGAATATCTAAAGAAAATGAATTTTTATCTCTGAAGCAACCAAATGATATGACTGTGCTAGAATATGCTAACAAATTTACTGAGCTGGGTCGATTCTGTCCTCAGATGATAGAGGTTGAGAGAAGCAAGGCTAACAGATTTGAGCAGGGCTTGAGGGACAAAATTCGATCCCGGTTGTCAGTTCTGATTTTTACCAGCTACGGAGAGGCCCTGGAGAGAGCACTAAAGGTAGAAGCAGATCTAAAGAGGTCAGAGAAGGAAAGAGATGATCCAAAGAGATCCAGAATGATTGAAAATCATAATGTCAGGCCAGGGGACACTGAGGGTAATGCAAATAAGAAGAAGAGATTTGAGGCCTGTACCTACTGCAGCAAGCCTCATGGGGGGCCTTGTCTTAAGAAGATGGGAGTTTGTTTCACTTGTGGTCAGCATGGACATTTGGCACGGAACTGCCCAAATAAAAAGAAGAAGGACTCGGAACCTGTTGAATCCGGTGCTCGGCTTTTACATTGATTCAGCAGAATGCTAGTGCAAGTGATCAAGTAGTGACAGGTAATCATTCTAAAACAACTCTATACATGATTATGCTTAATTGATTCCTCTACTCCTATGTAACCATTAAGTTTCTACCTCTTTAGAATGCATATACGAGGAATCAAATCAGTCTTTAACTGTAAACATCTATCTTAAGAAAGTTATTTTATAGATGCTACGAAACTAGGGCTAATACAAATTGATATTGAGGTTTGAGCCTCCAAAGAGTTGACTAGATCAGAGTGCGCAGCGGAAATATGGTAGAATGTTAAATAAAAGACTAAGTATCTTCATTTGTTTAAGAATTAGGAAACGTCAAATTTCGAGGACGAAATTTTTATTAAGGAGGGGAGAATGTGATAACCGCCCCGTTCCAAGAGAAACAGAAGGAGGCCATTACACCATGGTACAGGTATTTGTAACGCCTGGTGGTGGACGGTTACAATCGTCCGCCTCCCTCAGCGATCGTGGACTACAAGAAGCTCCGTTCGGCTAGGCATTTCACCACTCTTTCCTCCTCCTCCACTGTCTGTCTCCCTCTCTCACGATTCTCCTCGTTTGTCAAGACCCGGTGTTAGACCCACGCCACCGGAGCAGAAGGCCGCATCGCCGGAGTAGGAGGCAGGCAACCACCTTCAGAGCAGGTAAAGCCCTTCTTTATAATTTATTTTTGTAGATCTAGCTTAGAGATTAAATCTAAACAAAAAAAAGAAAGAAAGAAAAAAAAAGGGGGCGTCGGCCGGGGCGGCCGTGAACAGCGTCGGCCACGGGTCACGGCGGCCGCAGGCCGTCAGCCGCGAGCACCAATTGCAGCTGCGGGCGCGGCCGCAAGGGCGGCCGGTGCCACTGACCGGCCAGGGAGCGCCGCCGGTTGTGGGTCGGGCCCTCTTCGGGTCCGTTCTCTCCTCCACGGGAGAAGAAAGAAGGGGAGGAAGAAAAAGAAGAAGAGAGGAAGAAGAAGAAAAATAAAATAAAATAGAAATACTTACCGGTGGTCGATCCACAGGCGCCGACCTCCGTCGCGGGTCGTCGGCCGTGGGACGCAGGACGCCGACGCGGCCACGGGCACGACCGCAGGCACAGCCGCAGGCGCGACTGTGGGCGCCGCAGGCCGGCCGCCGGGCATCGTCGGCCGTTGCCGTCCCTCCCGAGCCTCCTTGCCTCATGGGAGGAGAGGAGAAGAAGAGGGGGAGGAGATCGCGGTGGAAATGGAAGAAGAAAGGGAGAAGCTTCGGGAAGGAAGAAGAAAGGAGGAGAGAAGGAAAAGAAAAAGAAAAGAGAAGAAAAGAGAAAAAAAAATGGTGGGCCATAGTTGAACTTAAATGTGAAATTGGGTTATTGGATTCAAAGCCCAATAATCCAATTTCAAACTAGAAAACCCGAGGAAGAAAGGACCTCCATGGCCATGGGCCGAATTATTGAAGTAGGCCCGTAATCAGACTGGGCTCGGTCCGAGCCAAGTAGTTGTGAACTCGAAACTAATTGGGCTGAAGGGCACAAACCTTAATAGAAAGCTATTGGGTCCAAACCAGAAGATGAAATTGGCTTAGACTTATGCCAGAAACTGAATCAGACTTGAATTAAATATTGAATCAGGTCTGAACCAGAAGCTGACCTAGACCTGAACTAGGTTAGGGACCTAAGAATGAAATTGAGTTCTATAGTTGGGTTGTAAACGGATTAATTAAGAAAGAATGTAAATAAATGAAATTGAACATGCAATTAACAGGTAATTTGATGATGATGATGATAGGTAATTGAAGAATTGGCACCTAAACCTAGGAATTGGAAAGCAAATTGCAGTAAGTAACCCCGGCACCATCTTATTGATTTCCAATTTACTGTTTAATTGTAAGTATGGAATTATGAAATTGTATTTGATATGATATATTTGTTGGGATTTGTATCCTAAATGTCAATCGTCAGCATATTAATGATTGAATTTTGTAAATGAATTGACAAATTAATAAAGTATTATTTGGCATTATTCATCATTTCATCTTCAAATGAACTCTTATATGATGAAGTCCTTAGGACTTATGTTATGATAAAGGAGGATTTATCTTTGAGTCCTTAAACTTGTTCGCGACCAAATGATATGTTGTTACTAGGACGACAGCATTATCGAGATTAGGTCGTTGTGTGACATATACATTGGTTGTCCTCTTAACCAAGGAGTGTGGAGACACTGGTATGCCACACAGATGAAGTGTAGGAGTACATTTCACTGAACGTGACCAATTCCGGAACGCTCTACTGTCGAGAGATGTTTCGAGTGGATATGGGTATAAGTTTGGCCCTCTGACCTGAGACCGCAACATGTGACTAGCAAGCAACTCACTGTACTTTGGTACCGGACTACCTGAATTTCTAATTCAGTGACGGAAGGTCACTGGGTGCAGTCAAGTACTTGCGTAGTCAGTTGTGAGTCAAGATGGAATTGACCCCTCCTGAAAACAGGAGATAATGTCTTGTGATTAATTTAGCAAAACCTTGGCCAGGGTAATCCCAGTGAGGAGTCACGGAATATCTAAAGTTAATCACATAATGGATGTACTAATTATAGGGTTGACAGTGAGCTCTAAGTCATCCTGGCATTAGGAGTCAAAGGGATTGAATTATACAGTAACCATAGTTCAGGGTTCCAGAATATTTGCTTCGCATATATTCGGCCTATCCGGACGTCAGGTACCATTGCTAGATGGTCACATCGATTAGTGTAGAGTTGTTCCTATACTACCGGCTTAGGTTCGAACCTATGAGGTCACACGCATAGAAGATTCCTGATTGATCAAGAAAGCTGATGAATGATTAAGAATCATTCATGAATAATTTGGTCAATTTGATTAGCAAAATATCTTATAAAATAATTAAAGTAATTATTGAAGGATTAATTAGTGTTGCCCAGTAGATACAACCCAAGAGGGGGGGTGAATTGGGTCTTTCAAAACTTTTATGCTACTTCTAAAACTTTTTGATTAACTATGCTAAGTTGTATAGATGCACAGTGAAAGTTAAACTTAGCAAGGGTTTGATGTATAGACTTCGACTTGATTAAATATGCTTGCAACTAAAGGATGTGCGGATAAGAATTAAGCAAGCAATTTATCTAAGTAAGTAAGTGTGTTAGTTAGACAATAACTAGAGGCATTACAAACACAAAGGACATATAGTGGTTCGGTGCACCCCAGCACCTACATCCACTCCCCAAGACCTCTTGGGAATTTCACTATAATCCTCAAGATTACAGTCGGTTGTTTTACAAGCTCACAACCCAACTTGTTGTTTTACACCGGGCTAACAACGAACCCTACAATCCGGTAGTTTTTCGAGTGAACTACCCAACTCGTTGTTTTACCCCGGGCTAACAACGAACCCTACAATCCCCCAATTTTAACTTAGGCTTGGGACCCCTATCCCTTGTTCCAAGTCCCTTGACTGAAACAAGCTCAATATTCAAACGTTTTACAAAAGATTTGAAAGCTCTTAAGAAGCAAATATAACAATGAGAAACAATAAAATCGGAAGAACCCTTTTTGCCGTTGGAAGCGTGGGAGATGTTGATTCTTCCGATGTGGGACGCGTATGGTTGGGTGTGAGCTTTGAATCCCGAGCACACGAGAGTGGTTGAGCTTGAAATCGCTTGGGAGACTTGAAAGCACTTGATTTCCTTTCTTGAATGCACTCACTCCCTTGAGCTTTTCTTTCTAACTTCCCTCTTGAATGATTTTGCTTTTGGTTGGTGAAGAGTTGTTGAGAAGCACTTAAGACCTCCCTTTTATAGCCCAAAAAGCAAATATAGCCGTTAGAGATAAAGTAGAGAAGATTTGAAATTCAAATCAAACCTGAAAAGCTGTCAGTCGCGTCCCAGGCGCTCCGGGGACGTCTCCGCGCTTTACGGGGACGTCTCCGCTTGTTTGCGCTTTTTGCATGGGGATGACTCCGCTGCTTCGGGGATGACTCCGCGCTCCGGGGACGTCTCCGCGCTTTACGGAGACGTCTCCGCTTGTTTGCGCTTTTTGCATGGGGATGACTCCGCTTTTTCAGGGGACGTCTCCGCTGCCTTATCTCCGAAAAAATCATTCTCTGGAAAACCCTGAGAGAGCCGTCTCCGCTATCTAGGGGACGACTCCGCTGGTCTGCTTTTTATTTGCGGGGACGACTCCGCAGGTACCGGGGACGTCTCCAGACGTGCCAGTTCTTCCTATTTGTGCCAGAGACGTCTCTGAGACAACCCGGAGACGTCTCGGCTGTCCCTGATCTGTTTTCTTCAACTCAAAAATTCTTCAATAAATTCATAAAAATTATGGGAACTTGCCTAGACATTTCTTAACAATATTCTTAATTAAACACATGAAATCCTCAATTAAATTGTTAAGATAAATGAAATTATACTCTCGTGTTTTGTATTCATCAAAATCCATTAGGTGGTCAACAATCTCCCCCTTTTTGATGATGACAAAACACTGAGTATATGCAAAATTTAAGATTTAAACATATACACAGTATTTGAGTATGTGCAATATAAAATATATTGTGTTCTAGAACTAATGCATAGCTAAGTTGCATGAAGTAGAAAGCATATATATTTAAAACATACTTCATGATAATGCTTTAGATTTAATCAGCTTAACACATTTCAATTTCAGCTGATTTGTATTCAATTCAAAAACACAAAGCATTATGAGCATATACTTAAATATTTCTCCCCCTTTTTGACAACATCAAAAAGATAGTGAAACATTAAGCACAAAGATAAGAATACTCAAATATTTCTTATTGTACTCTGATTTGCATGTCAAATTATTGCAAGGATATGAATCATATAACTCAAGGCAATAATATTAGAATCAGATTAATGAGCATAGATCAGAGCCAATTAAGATAATTTCAGAGCAGAACACAGATAGTTTTCTAATCAAGTGTAGGTGGAATCTTCCTTAAGTTAATTCAAGAAGTACCACAAATGATATTCAAGAAAAGCACGAATGGAAATCTAACCTCTCTTCAATAATAAGTATGAAAGCTTGTGCATTTAAGATCTTTTGCCCAATATATTAAGTATTTTATCAACATGAGAGCAATTTAACTAATTTTCAGAGTATAAGAGCAGTATATTAAGTATGATTGCAAAGTTCTTTTATGGTGTAAAAATATTGTGGCATAAATGCCAAAAACATGAATTCATGCAGTTTATGATATATCTTAGAGCATACATAAAATTCAAAGTTTTGAAGGTTCTTATAAAGACTTTAATCCTTTAAAAAGGAAACACATTTTGGTACATATAATAATGAATTGGCATAAAAATTGAAGTTCTAGAGACAAGCCAATAAGAATTCATCAGTAAATTCCAAAAATTGGTTTTCTAAGAGATACTCAAGGAAATTCAACACATTATTCTCCCCCTTTTTTATTAAGTTAGAGGCTCTTAAGATCAACTGTTTGAATTGCAATTTGGTTCATGATTTATGCATAAGATATATTAACCAAATAATAAGCCTCAAGGTGTATCATAAAGATTTTCAGATTTAAATTTCAGATGATACATATTGGAGAGCATTAGGATCACTTTTCATTTAGTATTCTTTCCCTCTCCTTTAGTTATAGATTTATGCGATTAAGTTCCATAAGGTCTTTCCTTCTGAAATTTTCTTTCTCCCCCTTAATTGATCATTCCATTTTAAGAGTTTAGAATTTATAGATAATGTTCAATAAAATTGTCAATCTCAAAAATATGTTTTCTATAAGTTTCAGCTTATTTTCATAAGACTCAAGGTTTGAGATAAGACAACCTTTATAGAACTCATCTTAAGGTATAAACTTATAATTAAAGCATGTATTGCAATATAAGGAGGTTCATCAAAATCAATCCATAAAATTCTAAGTATGCATCAAAATAAAGTGTCTTTGGGATAGGATACTGAATATCTAAAGCTCCCCCTCAAAAGATGCATTCTTCTTTAATCATTTTAATTGTTGAATTTCAGATTTTAGTGATAAACGTGAATAACACTGAAATTCTGTAATATCAAGAATGTAGAGTGATCTAGAATTATTCAGAATTTATAGTAATCACTCTTTCTAATCCTTTAAGAACAAGTTATGCTTTCTCCTAATTTTAGAGAAAATGTATAAAAGTATTAATCAGAAAATGATTCAATTGAAGCTCAATTTCTTTCAAAAGCATTTACATTTTCTTTCTTTTAGAGTCATTTGAGTGAACTGAAATATTTCTAGTTTTAAGATCATTCACTCTATTGATGGAAGTCTTTAATAATGTAGGGAAGAAAAACATATAGATGATCATTGAGGTATATATATTTATAGAACTCAATTTCTTAATCATAGTTTTTCAGCAATGTATACATGAAACACAATAAATCCTTTTAATATCAGACTAAAATCATATATTTAGAAATTTTTGTTTGCAATCAAGATCATCGAAAGACACATCATTTGAACCAATATTAGTATACTTTGAAGATAAGAAATGATATGTTTCGGATGCGTATCGGAGCAATCACCAAAGGCATCAAAATTAATTCTGTTTTTCCTAAAGTAAGACTTTATTTAAAAAATCACATTTAGTTTAAGCTTTTATACAAAATCAGATTCTGAATTACATAGGATTTTCAATAAAGGCTTTCAAAATCACATTATAGCTCATCTTAAATGATTACGATTGAAAATACATATTTCAAACATATAAGAGCATATTCAGAATCTTTGTATTAAATGTTGAGTTTTGGTACTAAATGGAGGATTTTTTAACAAGTATTAGGGTATTATGTATCAAAGTTAAGCAAGTTGATGGATAAGACAAACTCAATTCATTTTGCCTAAATAGAGATATCCTTCTCTTCTCTCTTTTTTTTTACAAATTTATTTATCTTTCAGATTTTAACGATGATTGTGAATAACAAATCTGAATTTTCTTTTCAATAAAACCAAACAAAAGATGTTATGTAGCATTTCAAACATTCAATCAAATTGTCCAAGTATGGGGTACTACAAAAGATATTGAGAACCCATAATTTAAAATATCATGCCACATGCAAAATATAGTGTGTGTTAAGTCATACATTAAAATATTAAGAACAAGCATGTCAAGTATCAAAATCAATTCTTTTCAAATAAACTCCCCCTATTTAAATATAATTTTGCACTGATTTCATCCTTAAAGTGTGTTTCCATGTGACTAAAAATTTGAATTGATTCTTTCTTGTATACTTTCATTTACTTTGTCTTTCTTTTAACTTTCTTAAGCTCTATACTCTATTTGCTCCCTATCCGGTGGAGTTGGGAAGGGGCACGAGGTACTACCACTAGCCTCCCTCTTGTGCCGTCCCTAATATGCCCTACACCGAATAGTTGGGTCAAATAGTGCCGGGTACTACCACTAGCCTCTCCATTGGCACCATCCCTATGATGAGCAATATAGAAAGGTTAAAATGTTTACTTCAAACTCTTCCTGTTTGAGTGTAATTAATTATA
Source organism: Phoenix dactylifera (assembly GCF_051530095.1). Taxonomy (NCBI): domain Eukaryota; kingdom Viridiplantae; phylum Streptophyta; class Magnoliopsida; order Arecales; family Arecaceae; genus Phoenix; species Phoenix dactylifera. The sequence goes on from NC_143191.1 coordinate 57,891,799, forward strand.
GATTTTATCCCTTCCAAATGTGCCGAATATATTATGCTTGTTTTGCTTTTCCTTAAGATTGAAGTACTTGCCTTTGCTCAGATTTTTCATCTCTTGAACAATGTCCATTTTCTTTTCTTTATCTCTCTCTCTTTTTGTTATTCTCAAGTAATCTACATGAAAGAGCAGAATAAAGAAATAATGAAATGTATCGTATAGAGGTATATCATGCAAACACTATTTTCATTATGCCCAAGAATTCGTAGCTTCTCACAAGTCATTTTAAATCAAAATTCTAAGTATAAACTTGTGTAGTTCATGGTTATGACATAGGTAAAGATATATTTTAGTTTGGGCAAACCATGAAACAATTTCTAAAAGCACAAGTCAATCAATACATATATAGACATGATATCAAGAAATTAATAATTAAAGACTTTAATCATGCCATAGTAAGATTTAAGTTAATGACTTTGCTCAGCTAATTTATGAGAGAGGTATCTAAAATTACCGAATCATTCTGCATTCTTCAAGTCAAATACCTACTAGATTTCTTATGTGTAACCTTTTGGCTAAAGAAAGTTCTCTCTCTTGTTTGCATGTGAATGTTTATTGTACCTTTTATGGAGGTGTCCTTCAAGTTGAAATCTCCCATTTTCTTGCTCAAGGATCCTGCAAACTCCTTTTCTTTCTTGAAAGAAAGTCATTAGTTTCTTCAAGATACAAACATTCATCTACCATATTTTTAACTAGACGACTCAATACAAGATATGACACTAGTTGAATGTTGAGTCACTTTACTCAAGAGATTGCCTAAGTATAAGCAAGCACATATCACTTGAACTAAAGAGATAGTTTCATTAACCAAGATGGTTCAAGGACAAGCATGTGAGGCAATATGAAGATTTATCAAGGTCAAACCAATTTCTTATTTTCAAAATCAATTTAGTTTAGATTTTATTTGCTTAAGATAATTATCAATAAGACACGCTAGCTAAGTTTTAATCAATTTATCTTAAACAGTTGTTTCTATCAAAATTCAGATTATGATTTATTTGTTATCAATAAATTATGATTCATTAGAGTTAGATTGAAATCTTGCTCATAATGAGCATACAATCTGGTCTACTAGCTGTATGATAAAATAAGTATTCTATCATGCTTCAATACAGCTTTAAAAACAATAGATCTACCTTGCTCATCCTTTTCAAATTCTACAAGATGAGGTCATAGAATACCTTCTTCATGCCAATCTTCTATAAGAGTTTTCTTGTGGACTAACTTTGGTCAATGAAGATCCTCTTTCTTGTTTCTCTTAATTTGGAGTTTGAGAGAAGATGTTAATTCATTCATCATACATTTTTCAAACTCACCTTGCATGAGCTTAGTAAAATCTTCATATAAATCCTCGTTTGTAGAACCAAAAAGTGATATCATCAATGTATACTTTGAGCAAATAAGATATCACAAATTCTTCTTTTTGATGCATAGATTTATCACTATTACTTTCTATCAAAAAGTTACTCAAACTTTTATATCATGCTTTTGATGCTTGTTCCAAATCATATATTGCTTTATTATATTTGTAATGAGTGTTTTCAAATATGGTGATTATTTAACATATATCTTCTTTAATAAAATAAGCACCTAGGAGTGTATTCTACACATTCATTTGATAGAATATAAAGCTCATAAAGCAAGCAAATGATAATGGTGATCTTTACTTCTAATCATGCAAGAATTTCATCAAGATCTATTTCATCTTTTCTTAATTTAGTCTTTTAGTAATCATCAATTTTACTTCATTAAGTGTATTTCTGAAAAACTCAATTTGGTTCTAATTATTAACAAGTTTTCAGATTGTTATATGTAAAAGATTAACCATATACATATATAATTTAATTTTAGTATCTTGATAATAAATCATTAGTCTCATAAAGAATAAAATGAGTTGATATTTCTACAATTCGAATCTTTTCATTGAATGTTCTATATGCATTGCTTGATGAATGATATCCAAAGATAGAAATATCTTTATCAGATTTGGCATTATTTTCAAAAGAACATATCAAGCATAACGTGTATGACTGAAAAATATGAAAGATATGCAATGGTTCATTTTCCATTTTTCAGAAGATCAAAAGGAGTTTTCATAAAAAAAATAGATCTAATAGAAATCATATGTATGACAAGCAGTGATGATAGCTTTTAAAAATTATTTAAGTAGATGACTATCATACACAATTGTCTTTTTCATTTCTTCAAGAATTCTATTAACCCTATTTTACTTAAGGTGTCCTTGGTGCTGAAATAATTAATTTCTATATAAACTTTATCAGGATTTTGGTTTTCAACACTGTGCCATGATACCTTCACAGTTTGGAAACCTTTATCATTTGAAACACTTTTACAAGATTTAGCAAATACAGAAAATATTTCAATTTTATTTGCCAAGAACAAATCCAATGTAAGCTTTTGAAAACTTAGTGATGGAAACAACATCTTTAGATCTAGAAATTGATTCTTGTTTGTTTCCTTAGTTAACATGCATAGCAAACTTTGACCTTTCAGAAGATAATCTAAGTAAGGCAATGGCAAGGTCTTTTGAGATTAAGTACATACTAGCATGAGTTGATTTTATATGCCAAAGATGGTTTCTTTAATCTTGGTATTCATAGTGCATATATTCAAAAGCATACCAAGTACACATTATCATATCTATGATCAATAAACAATAATGCCATGGATAAAAACTCTCAATCAAGCATATAGAGAATTCATAGAGTTATTCTTAGGAGAATTGATTTACCAAATTATCCATCTATAAGTAAAGCATAATCTAGAAAGATGGAGTGATTTGGATATATTTTCTTTTCATATCAGAAATATCACTTATATCACAAGAAAAGAATGATTAATACTTGCAAGTTATGTTTTAATCAACTAATAAAACAATTTCAGTATGAGAGGATGCAAGAATTACTAATTTCATTATTTCTTCCATTTTAGTCACTTTTCTTAAGTGTATTTTAAGTTTCACTCTTTAATATATGTCTAGAGCACCCAATGTCCAATTTAACATCTTTTGTTGGAGCCTTGAGTGCTAGACACACCTGCAGAAAATATTTAGATTTTCAACTTAGGAACCCAAGCTCTTTTGGGTCCTTGCATGTTAGCTATTATTGTTCCTTTTGGAACCCATATTTTCTTAATAGCTATTTTGTCCATAGGCTTGCAGATTTTAGGACTACAAGAAGTGTATTTCTGCATCTTCTTATTAAATTTAACAAACATGGATTTAACATGAGTGGTAGATAATCCTTCAGTTTTCTGTTTTTGCCTTTTAGGTTTATCAAATTTGCAATGTACAGATTTAGGAACAGAAGAGATTTTGCATAATCTTTGTTCCTGTTTATCAGCAATATAAGAATCTATTTTAAAATGATTAGAAACTGTTTTAACAAACATATTATTGAAAGATTTTTGGGTGTACCAAGGTTGACATCCCAATTCAATATTATCAAATTCAGCTCTTTGATTATTTATCATTAGATTCAACTTTTCAGAGCTCAAAGTAAATCTTTCAACAACAGGTTTTAATTTGTCAACTTCTTTAGTTAATCTTTTGTTATCTTCTGAAAGCAATTCATTATTTTTCTTAAGTTTATCATGGCTTTCAGTGAGAAGTTGGTTTTTCTGATTTAGTTCTTTATTTTCCTTAATTAAGATTTCAGTTTCATTTACTAGGATTTTCTTTTCATTCTTCAGGTTCTTGTTTTTACAAATGAGTTTCTTATGTTCTTTCATTAAATCAAGAAATGCATCATGTAACTCATCAAGTGTAAAATCATTTTCAAGTTTATCATATACTTCATATTCAGAAGAGGAGACACTTTGCATTTCAATACATACCTCGTCCTTGTGTGCCACAAGGCATAGGTTTTCAATATCACCTTGTCTCTCTTTTTCTTTAGAGCTAATTTCAGATTCACTAAAAATGTTAGTGCTTTCATATTTAGCCTCTAGCATATTCCACATGTCTTTAGCAGTTATGCAAGAAGATATGCAATTAAACTCATTCCTATCTAATGCACAATATAATAGGTTCATGGCTTTTGAATTTTGTTGAGCCATTTTCTCATTATGACTAGTGTTTGTGTGTGTTCCATTGACTATAACTCTCCATAAATTATAATCAAGTGATTGTATGAAAATGCGCATGCGTGCTTTCCAATGTGTATAGTTTATGCCATTAAATAGTGGAGGTATATCAATTAATTGTCCTTCTCCTAGAAAACTATCTATTTGAGTTGTCATGATCTTTGGCTCTTGATCGTGAGATCAATAATTAGTCTTAGAGCACCTGCTCTGATACCACTTGTTGCCCAGTAGATACAACCCAAGAGGGGGGGTGAATTGGGTCTTTCAAAACTTTTATGCTACTTCTAAAACTTTTTGATTAACTATGCTAAGTTGTATAGATGCACAGTGAAAGTTAAACTTAGCAAGGGTTTGATGTATAGACTTCGACTTGATTAAATATGCTTGCAACTAAAGGATGTGCGGATAAGAATTAAGCAAGCAATTTATCTAAGTAAGTAAGTGTGTTAGTTAGACAATAACTAGAGGCATTACAAACACAAAGGACATATAGTGGTTCGGTGCACCCCAGCACCTACATCCACTCCCCAAGACCTCTTGGGAATTTCACTATAATCCTCAAGATTACAGTCGGTTGTTTTACAAGCTCACAACCCAACTTGTTGTTTTACACCGGGCTAACAACGAACCCTACAATCCGGTAGTTTTTCGAGTGAACTACCCAACTCGTTGTTTTACCCCGGGCTAACAACGAACCCTACAATCCCCCAATTTTAACTTAGGCTTGGGACCCCTATCCCTTGTTCCAAGTCCCTTGACTGAAACAAGCTCAATATTCAAACGTTTTACAAAAGATTTGAAAGCTCTTAAGAAGCAAATATAACAATGAGAAACAATAAAATCGGAAGAACCCTTTTTGCCGTTGGAAGCGTGGGAGATGTTGATTCTTCCGATGTGGGACGCGTATGGTTGGGTGTGAGCTTTGAATCCCGAGCACACGAGAGTGGTTGAGCTTGAAATCGCTTGGGAGACTTGAAAGCACTTGATTTCCTTTCTTGAATGCACTCACTCCCTTGAGCTTTTCTTTCTAACTTCCCTCTTGAATGATTTTGCTTTTGGTTGGTGAAGAGTTGTTGAGAAGCACTTAAGACCTCCCTTTTATAGCCCAAAAAGCAAATATAGCCGTTAGAGATAAAGTAGAGAAGATTTGAAATTCAAATCAAACCTGAAAAGCTGTCAGTCGCGTCCCAGGCGCTCCGGGGACGTCTCCGCGCTTTACGGGGACGTCTCCGCTTGTTTGCGCTTTTTGCATGGGGATGACTCCGCTGCTTCGGGGATGACTCCGCGCTCCGGGGACGTCTCCGCGCTTTACGGAGACGTCTCCGCTTGTTTGCGCTTTTTGCATGGGGATGACTCCGCTTTTTCAGGGGACGTCTCCGCTGCCTTATCTCCGAAAAAATCATTCTCTGGAAAACCCTGAGAGAGCCGTCTCCGCTATCTAGGGGATGACTCCGCTGGTCTGCTTTTTATTTGCGGGGACGACTTCGCAGGTACCGGGGACGTCTCCAGACGTGCCAGTTCTTCCTATTTGTGCCAGAGACGTCTCTGAGACAACCCGGAGACGTCTCGGCTGTCCCTGATCTGTTTTCTTCAACTCAAAAATTCTTCAATAAATTCATAAAAATTATGGGAACTTGCCTAGACATTTCTTAACAATATTCTTAATTAAACACATGAAATCCTCAATTAAATTGTTAAGATAAATGAAATTATATTCTCGTGTTTTGTATTCATCAAAATCCATTAGGTGGTCAACAATTAGTAATTAAATTACTAATAAACTCAATTTGATTGAGTAATTGTGCTAAGGATGAGCCAAATTGAATTGGATTCAAGTTTGGGCTCAATCAGGATTTTGACCTGATTGGATTAGGTTAGAACTAAAAAGGACTTAAGCTGATCAAATTAATTTTAAATTAATTTGTTCTTAATTGGGGATTGACCTAATTGGATTAGGTCCAACACAAAGTAATTAATTCAATTTGATTGAGTTTGCATGAGCCAAAATTGAATTGGATTCAATTTGAGCTCAATCAGGGTCTGACCTGATTAGATTGGGTTCAACCAAATTGCTTTGTTTTAATTTGGGTTTGACCAAATTTGATTAGGTGCAACCCAAGGGGATTAGGCTCAGATGATGTGGCAATTATTGGTGACATGGAATTGGATTTCATGAATTTTAAATAAACCAAAATTATTGCATGGCACATGGACCCATTGCTTGACACATGGCGACATTGTTTGTTATTTGAATTTAAATTCAAACATTAAGCAATGTGTTAAATGATTTTAATCACTCAAACCATCAGCCAAGGTGGCGTATGAGTTTTTGAATGGATTAAATTCGAATTTCAAGAGGTGATTTCGAAATTATGAAGTGTTTTACCTTGCCGCATGGATTTCAAATTCCTTCCCTCTTGCACATGTGTTTAAAATTTGAATTTAAATCAGATTTGGTTGAGATCTGATTTGGGTTGTTCCTATTCCTTTGCATGTGCCAACTAAAAGAGGTTTTCTGAAAATAAATTTCGAATTTTGAATGAAAATTCGGAGGCCATTAAAAGGGGTCAAACATGGGCACCAAAAACACATCCATTGCAGCCTTCTTCCTCACCCGCCTCCTCTTCCTCTTCTTCTCCATTTTAGATAGGGTTTTCAGGGTGAATATCTAGAAGATTCAAGATCAGATCTGAGTCCTCTACTTTCCTTACAAACCTCATCTCCATCTGCTTCAAGACGATTGATCAAGAGTTGATTGAATCCCGACGGGCAGATTTCAGCTTTCAAGTGTTCTGCAACTGCAAGCACTGTTGCGGAAGAAGATCCTTCAGGACTTCGCGTGTACTTCTCGTAGAGGCCATTCGTGTGCGTGGCTGCGAAGTCAAGAATCAGATTCACAACTTTCATCCATCATAAAAGGTATTAATCTATCATTAATCATTTATTATGGTGTCAAGGTCTAGGTCCGATTCCTCGAGGTTTTACCCTCTTTTGGGGCTCCTCACGGAGATATCTCCGGAATCCATTCGATGGATATTCGGAGATTAATTGGAATAGAGTTCTTAAGTTTCAGATCTGATAGTTAATCATGCATAAAAGTTTTAGCATAATTGTTTAAACGATTCTGGCATAATCATATGTGTTCTTAATGTGCTGATTTCTAGATTTGATCTTGTAAGCATGCATGAATTAAATTGTTTGATTCAATTTTCCGCTGTATTTTTGAAATTTTAAAAGAACTACGTGTGGCTTGATTCCCCTTGTGAAGGGGTACGTAGGCAACCCGATCAGGTTCAGCCATGGTTTTCAAAAAAAAAAAAATTCAGCATGCTAAACACCGAAGAACCTAGGAAAAACTTTCAATATTTTCTCAAAATTAGGATCAAGTATATGATTGCATATGATTCATGAATATGATTAAAGAGCATCCTTCATGAATATTTAATATTGTATGAGTTATGAAATTATGATTATGTTAGACTGTATGAAAAATGATATTTGAGGCATGTTTATGCATTTTAAATTATATGATGACATTTATCATTTTCCAACCTATTTATGATGATTATGATTTATGAAAGAAAAAGAATAATGATTTATAAACTCTCAGATTGTTATGTACGGCCCTCGCCAGCGGGTTATAATAGCTCAGCATACGGCCCTCGCCAGCAGGTTATAGTAGCTTGGTGTAGACCCTGCCAACGGAAAATAATTGTTGGCAAAGATTATGGCCCTCGCCAGCGGGTTATAGTAGCTCGGCATACGGCCCTCGCCAGCGGGTTATAATTGCTTGGCTTAGACCCTGCCAACGGGGAATAATAGTTGGTAAAGATTATGGCCCTGTCACGGGTAATAATAGTGACCATAGCTGCACTATTATCTGAGAGCACGGATTTCAAAACATGAATCATGATAAGTACGGATTTCAAAGCATGAATTATGATAAGTACGGATTTCAAAGCATGAATTATGATAAGTACGGATTTCAAAGCATGAATAATGGCAAGAATTTTATGTGATGCATATTCATATTTATGAACTTTCATGGATAGAACATGCATTGCTTTATGATCTGATTTGTATATATCATCTATAAAATGCTTTATTTTGCCATAACTGTTAGCTTCTTAAACACTGCATTGGCATAATTATGCTTAATCCAATAAGATAGTACTTGGTTACTTACTGAGATGTGTAGCTGATATCTTTTTATCTACTTTTTCTACAGAGGAATAAGACTACTAGGAGCAGGGAGCTTGGTGTTATTCAGGGTTGGGGTAACTGAAAATGATATGCAATAATCAAATTTTAGAAGCTCTGTACTGTTCCAACTTCATGAATAATGTTATGACATTAGTAAATGAAACTATTTATTTTTATTATGAAATTTTAAGTGGCTTCGTGTTATTGTGTGCATAAGATTGCAATAGCACGGCCGTGTCATGATCCGGATTTGGGGCGTGACATTTAGTGGTATCAGAGCCGAGGACGGCTCTTGTCCAATGGTGGGAAGGGTGTGAGGCCCAATAGTTCCACATCGGAAAGACTCGTTCCAGAGCCTGGGCATATGAGGCGGGTGTCTTCAAATCCTGCAGACGCGTTTTGGGTGGAAAATAAAACCGGGGAGGGGTGAAGGACGCTTGCGTGAAGCCCCGGAACCGGACAATATCTGGCAGGGGAGCCCCGCGGTCCCCCCTCATGTGGCCCTCACGTGGGCACTGGGTGCCTCATGTGCTCCGCAGAAGCGGGGGCGTGACAGCAGGATGTATTCATTTTAGAGCTATATAATATGCCCTTGAAAAAGAAGAGAATGTTCCAACTAGGATCTCGGTTGATTCTGTGATTGGCGTTATCGAGCATTATTAGAAGTGGCTCCATCGATGGGGAGCTTAAAAATTTGATTCACATGTTGCAGACCAACTTTCTTACGGTTTTTTTTTTTTTTGCCCGGTCTTTTTTTTTCTTCGAAAAGCTAAAGTGATATTGCTATTTTGGTTTTTGAAATTTTCTAATAAATTTTTTAGACCTTTAGCAGCGCACATTTATTGCTTCAAGCCAAGCTTTTAAAACAAAACAAGAGATAGCATAACTTCCACACAAACTCCATCTACATATCAACTTCTATATAATATTTTACTAATTTATAGACAACAACAAGGACAAAAAGTCCTTAGCTTGCCAGTATGGTTGTACTTGCATGAGCTCAGTTTTAGGAATCAAAGGAACCCAAGTAATCACCAAGACATGGAAATGGAGTTATCCAGTAGGGCATGAGCCGAGCCATGGAAAATTCCAAAAGCTGTAAGGATGTTGGGAGGGTACGTACAGTCTCTTCATGTTGGAACAAGCTATATTGACTCGTTAGATCAAATAAAACAACGGCATGATGGTGTGACGTATAGGATCCGGGACATACAAGCAGCCTGAACCTACAAAGGATAGCTGTGCCCTTTTTTATATTTAATTTTTTTTATAAATATCCTTCTAAATATCAAATTTTGTATAAATATTTTTTAAAAATTAATATTTACAAATATATCTTCGATTTGCTATTCTACTTTTTTTTATTCTATATATTTACAAAATTAATGGTTTTAAATTAAAATGCATATTCACACCCGTCAGGTGTGAGCCGCCGATGTACTTAAAAAAAAAAAAAGGCTAACTATAACCAAATATTTGAGTACATGAAATGCATATTGGAGGACATGGATGCCTATAATTACATAAAAGAAAATATCGATAGTTGGAATTTTCGTCTGATAAATGTACTCACTTCTTTTATTCTTCTTTGAAGGGAATTGTCTCTATCATTTTCATTTAGTGAAATAAAAATAGTACATACAAATACAAGAGGCCTGTCTATGGGCTGGGTCGAGCCAGATGGGGCCTAGGCTTGAATCAAGCCGTTGTTCAAATCTCAGGTCTGGGCCTGTTCCGGATTGGCCCAGTCCCAGCACCATCCCAGGACCTATTTATTTTTCATCAAATGAAAAATATTTGGGTCCCTGTTTCTACGCCCGAGCCCTTTTTTCCAATAAAAAATTTGTTGAGGTTTCTGTTTGCAAGTCCGAGCCCTTTCTTCCAATAAAAAATTTGTTGAGGTTCCTGTTTGTAAGTCCGAGCCCTTTTTTATTGGGTCAGGTCTTCAGTCTGTTCGGGCCGGCCTGGTCCATTGAGAAACCTACATACAATGTCCCTTAAGAGAGCAACTTATTTATATTGTGACCCGTCATATATAATATCATACATCAAATGGTACTTGCGGCTTTGACATCATTTTCCAGTCATACGTGTTTTAAGACAACTGCTTTGGGAGGAGCTTGTATGGTTCTGAGGATGTGCATGCCATATAGGTTTCAAAAGGTTTTTATCCTTAATCTGCTAAAATATTGGACGTAAGTCGAGCCACGTACCCTATCTTCTTGCATGTACGTTGAATTGTCCAGAGCATTAGAAGGAACATTGGATCTTTTTTTGGCCCTGTAACAGGAAGTAGAAAACCTATTAAATAAGGCAAGCAAGATGAGAAGGAGAGCAATCTAATGTTCCTCCCATCAGCTATACCAAGTAGCTTGTTTAAGTTTGAGACCTACTACTACTACGACGACGACTACTACTACTACGACTACTACTCACCTACACCGAATCCGCCTTCGAGTGCAAAAAATCCAAGGCCTGTACGTGGAGAAGATATATAGATCTGGATCTAGGATCGACAACCATGCAGGGACCGCTCTACTGCAACAATGAAAGAACCGGTGGTCCAAGAGCTCTCGGCATCTTCATTCCCACCGCGCCATGCTGAAGAAACCGCTGAAGCTCGAGACCAAGCTTGCCCGAAGCCATCTTCCACCGAAAGTAGCGCACTCCCATACGAGTTCTCACCTTCCAAACCCTACTGATGCAGTTGATAACGACATTGGAACCCAGCCCGCACCATCATGGTCCATGGAATGCTATTAAATAAATAAATAAAAAAAACCTCCCATCCCATAAAATGTCTACAAATCGGCCATGATCGATGCTAGAGCTATACTGCTAATTAGAGAGCAATTCGGCGGCAATCATTGGCCTCGGATTATGATCTGTGGTGGGATTACTTTGTAGATAAAGTATGTATATAGAGAAGCCAACATAACAGCAGATTGGATGGCGTCATATGTGGCTAACCATTCTGAAAATACTCTTTAGGTGGAGGAGAGAGCTACCGGATGCATTTCGGGATCTATTATTTTTTTATTTTTTTTTTTTTTTGTTACATTTGTATCCATAATATATGATATATTTGCGGTACCACGGCACCTTGGCAGGCAATCACGTGAGGGCCTTAACAGCACGTCAAGTGCACGTGTGTCACCCCCAGGTGTCGCATCAAGGGATTGGGACGGATTTGGTGGGGGCTCGCACGCATGACAGCTGCGTGCACCTTCCGGGACACGTCGTGGAGATGGCAAAGATCCGAGACACAGTGGGTGGGGGGAGTTGAATCCTGGATAACACTCCACTATCGAAGGTAGAGTTAAAGTAAAAGGGTAGACCCGTGCGAGCGATCTCGTAACCAAAGATTTCCCACATGCCGTGCCAACCACATCGCCCTCCTCTTTTATCTTCGAACTGTACGTAGTGGACGCAGGGCCTACATGAACAGCGTCGCTGAGCTTGTGGTTTAAGATGCACGAAGCAACCTACCAAACCCCTCCAAGTGGCGACCCGGCTTCAAGTCTTTTTTTCTTTTTTTTTTCCCCTCCATTTTTACTGTACCCATATAAAAAAAAACAATATAGATGGGTGCCATCTCATGCTTCAAGACATCTAGGCCATGATTAATGACAGGTGTGGCTTTTTAGATCAAGCATGTTTATAGAGAAGCTAATAGAACCGTGGATGGGGTAGCCTCGTATGTTGCCAGTTACTCCAAAAAAATCTACTGAGTTGGGAAGGAGTTGCTTAAAACGGTCTGAAACTTGCATTTCTTTAATTTTATTTAGATATATCCATACTAAAATACATTGCTGAGGTTGTGGTTTAAACGACACGAAGCAACCTACCAAACCCCTCGAGTGATGACAAGGCTTAAAGTCCTCTCTGTTTTTTTTTTGCCTCCATTTTTACTATACCCATAATAAAAAAACTCTAGGTGGGTGCCACTCCATACTTCAAGACATTCGAATTATGATTAGTGGCGATATAGCTTTTCAAACCAAGCATATTTATAGAGAGGTTAACCGGGCTGCGGATTGGGTAACCTCGTATGTGGCCGATTAATTTAAAGGAGATCTGTGGGTTGGGGAGAGAAAATTACCTAAAGCACCCCGAGGCTTACTGTTTTTTGAATTTTTTGATGTATCCGTGCTAGAACTATATGAATCATCCATTTTAGCAAAAAAAAAAAATTATTGATAGAAAAATATTTTTATACATTATATACATTTTTTTTTCGAAACTTGGAGGTAAAGAATACCTAGATCCAACAATCTTTTTATTCCAGACTCTCACTTAGAAAGCTAGTCAACTGTAGTAAAATGGGAGGTGCAGGGATAAGCCATGATTTTATTTCTGATTGACTTGGATTCAAACAAGCTGATCACCAGAAATTTTAATCACCATAAATTATTGGTTGCCTCTGTGGACTTGTGCGATTTATCAAATGTTAAATAGTTCAAAATAAAATATATTTCTCATATTGTTATATGCCAATACAAGCCATTCATGGGGGGGCATGTAGCAAGTGACATGTATTAGAACTGCATGTACAGGTGAAACTATTTACCAGCTTTATCATGTGGCATTGAATGAGCTGCCAGAGGCTTATGTAATAAAGATTTGAAAATAAAGGTAATGCTGGAAGTAGCATTGGGTTTATTTGTTATTGCTGTTTCTGAAAACAGGGGTTCATAGATTAATCAAGGTGTAACATTCTAGAATCTGGCACATCTTGGTTTCTTCATACTAAAAGAATTATGCTTCCTCAAATAAACATATAACTTGTTGAGGAGAAAACATATAAATCCATGCAACTTAGTATATATAGCAGTGTGTAGTTTTATGACATCCTGCATATTGAGAACACCTAGGCCAAGGACATTTTAATGGATACCTTCCAAGAAGTTCCAAAAACTACACCCTGCTAACTATGATGATACCAAGCATGGGGGTAAGGAAGCAAAGTTCTAGAAGCCTAATAGTTGAAGCTTATCTTAGTACTTTTATCATCAGCTGCCAAACTTCCAGAATACTTGGTTGATTGTTCATCTGGAAAAGAAAAAATAAAAAAAAAAAAAACTTTGCTGGATTTGTGTCAATGGTGTCTTTAGTGATTATAATACACATATGCACAACCAAACAAACAAACTTCCAACAATCCAGCCCCAGAGAGAACATAAAGGGGGTTAAAATAAGCCTGATCCTAATGGAAGTCAATCACCTTCTTAATCCACAATCATATTTTATATAATGAAAGTACCAGCACACACTGTAGCCCAGTTTGGAAATAGAATAAGGAGTCTAACCTTCAATGGCACATGTTGGCTTCGCTTGATATGAGATCATGAAATATTGTTGGCTTTTGGAGATCTGTTCTTCGTGTTGGTTGTGATGCTGTTTGATGTTAAACATCGGCTTTGCATGATCTGTTATAAGTATCTTTGGGTCTTATGTTCTTATATTTATTTATGGCTCAATCTTACTTGATATGACAAAATAAAAAATAAAAATAAAAACTATGCATAAACCCCCAAAAAAATGAGAAGCCGCGAATTTTTTTTGGAAAATGGTGGAGTTCTGCATCCATTCTTGATATCTATGAAAGATTTGTATTGTGAGAGTCGTATCTTCTCTCAGCCATTGTTTTTTTTTTTTTCGTTTCTAATAAATTGATTGTCTCGAATAGTTTGTTAGTGGCAATGCTAATGTGATGCATGTTATTGAAACAATATGGTTTTCATCTTATGAAAAAAGGACTCGATAAGTTTAATCCCTTATTTAAAGGGGGTTATATCATTGTTGATTGGTGTATGTTGATGCAGGACAACTGCAGGAAGGAGAAAGAAGAGGGAGGAAGAAAAGAAGAGGAAAAAGAAGAAAAACCAGGCTTCTCACCTGGCTCTGGCCGTGGCTTCATTCGATCAAGTGCATGGCTTCTTATAGAAATAGAACCTATCAAAATTCCTTTTAATTTGAATTATTGGTGGCATTTGTTATCATAATTATGGATTTAAATATTAGTTGGCTGCTAAATAACTTGTTATCTCATTTAGGGATTGTCTTTTTATAACTTACTATGTAGTGACTAAATTAGCTACGCTTTTTTATAGCACCGGTGGAAAAGAGTCGAGAAATCCTCTTTCTCTTGTAGTATACAGAATTCATCAAAAAATCAAAGTAAATCTGCCTAACTTGTTGTTGAAGTTATTAAAATTCAAGGTAATTTTCAGGTTTCTGGCTGCAGAGGAAGATGTTCTTGGAATATTGAAATGAATTCCTATTAGCCTTGTTTTCAGATATATGAAGTTAGCTGTTTGTTAAGTATGTAATATATTTTTTGGGAAAGGAAAGTTAAGTATGTAATATCTTTATCGTCTGGTGGACTGGATTGCTGAAAATACATGTATGCGCTTGTTCTTAAACTTCAAATTACTTATTAAATTTCTAATGAAGTTGCTATTCATGATTGTGAAATTGAAGGTGATGTGTAGTTTATAGCGAGAAACGAACATTTGTCCTATATTACAAAGGTCGAGCCCTAATTCTTTTTCGAGAAAATTGCTCATACCTTTAAATTCATTATGAACTTAATACTCATTTATTAATTGAAACCTGTTATGGAGCTTGGTATAAGATTTATGATTTTTAATTACTTGACAGTGATATAGATGCCATAAAAGTTCTTAAATTTGTCGAGGATATTAATGTATTGCTTCATATACTCTAAGTTATGTGAAATACTAAATAAGATATACAATAATCATTCACCTTTTATCAAAGTTACTTGATACCAATATTTTTTCATGCAAAACTCAGCGTAGGCCTCTAGGCATTATATAGTTTGTTCTAATTTGGGTTTACTTCTACTACCAATCCGATAACTCTTATAAGGCTGCTTTACATTTTTCATTATCTTGTCATGTTCACTTCGACAATATAGCAAACCATCCAAACCATATGATTTTAGCCTGATATCATTCAAAGAATATAAACAGAAATATTATCATATGACTAATCCATGTCCATCCTCTCAACCATTAATTTATAATATTATTATATGGTACCCATAAAACCTTATCGCGATTACATTTCTTAACTAAGTACTAGGACTTAGCAAAAGTCCTTGCAAAACATGCATTTGTTTTATTATTATTATTATTATTATTATTATTATTATTATTATTATTATTCAGCACCATTTTTATAATTTTTATTAAGTTTATTATTGCTTCTCCTAATTTGTCAGGATCACCTATGGCATGCCTCATGCTTTCTCACTCATCAAACTTGCACTGTTTTTATTTTATGTGCATCACACAAGCATTAGTAGCAGCCACTAACTTGCTCATGGTACTCATTTCGAAACAGCCATTTTTTTTTGTCCCAACAGCTCTCAACACTTTGTTCCAATTTATCTTCATTAATTTCTCATCATTGTTATTTTTATGTTCTATCATATTCAGAGATTATGTATGCTTGCATACAGGCTCTATACAAAAAAATAATATATATTAATATAGGATCATACTAATAATAAAAAATATTACTAATTGATACAAATTGTTATATAATTTTTAAAATTATTTTAATAAAATCATACTAATAAAAAATAATATAAATTAATATTAAATCGTGTTAATTAAAAAAAATATATTATGATGGTGCAGATTATTATTAATTTTTTAAATTATGCTGACAATAGCATTTTAAAGAAATCTGCTACACAACTTGCCCAATCCCATCAAAATCACCATCCCATTATTGAGAAAGGATCCAAAGAGTACTTTCAATACTCGGGTGATAATTACTAATACTCTAATAATTGCTATCACCCAAGTGACCATTTTGCCCTATTCCTACTGATCCTTTCTTATTTCAGAGCTATTTGCATCCATCGCAGATGGGTGAAAATTATTTCAGAAATTCTTATCCCGTTCCCAAACGGGGCTAGAACAGCCGTGATTTATTTGGATCCAAGACCGCACTCTCTCCTAAAAATAATTGCGCAGAGGGAGACAACAGAGGAGTATATTTATCAATTGTTTTCCTTTTACTGGTAACTTTTTATAGTGGTCAAATGCTCAGAATAAGGACAGTGAATCTTATCCTTTTATTCTAGAAAGTTCCAGTCGCCAGGAACAAGTTTAGGCCATGGGAAGGATAAGAACTCTGGTTGGTCCCTTAGCCGATCATTGCTGCCGGGAGGAAAAGGGAAGGAAAAAGATGAGATCTTTAACCTTAGCATCAACTTTTTCTCTTGCCCCACTAAATTAATTTTCTTTGGATCCTGAGGATGAGCCCGAAGCTTGTGAGAAAAATTTGATCTTTTCTCGAAAGTCTGTGCGGAGACCATCTTGTTGTTCCAATTGAAGAGGAACTTCTGCTGAGAAAAAGCTGTGAAGGCATCAGGGAGTGGAGCGGGGGAAATGGGTACTCTGTTCCTTCTATGTTCCCTTTGGTGATTTCGTTGGGGGGGATTGGGAGACTCCTCCTCGAGGAAGAGCTGGATTTAGACTTTTTTGCTTGATGAGCTTTTGCCTTAACTGGTTTTATTGTGATAGAGAGTACATCTTGGTTTGAATCTTTTTTTTTTTTTTTTTGCTTCAGTGGGTTGATTCCCTGTTGGAAAGTACCAAAAAGATTGGATTTTGATGCAATTTGGAGATTTCCCTAGGAAGAAGAAGATCTAGATTTCTATCTTTGTTTTTTATCAGTGTTCCAAGTCAGAAAAAATGATCTTTTTTTTTGGAAAGAAATATTGACTCTTGGTTGGAAATTCTCTGCATCAGCATATGTTCTCGCTGGAAAGCTTCAAGTGGCGTTACGTGGTTTTTAACTTTTCAGTGCTATTAGATTGGGTCTAATAGGCTGCGAGGAGAATTTAATCTTCTTCTTTGGGTAATCTAAGGAGCGAGCCGTAGATTTCAGCACTCTAGTTATAGTCCCAATCTGGCTCTGGAGTCTAACTGAAAAAGTTTCATGAGCTTTTGAAATCATGCCTCTCTCCCAATACCATCAGTATGCAACAAAGGATAAGCCGGAAGCGACACAATCAAGAGCGAACAATTGCTCGGCTGATCTATTCACCATGTAAGTGGGCTTGCCTTATTCTCTGTTCCCATTATTTGTTCTATCCTATCGGTTTTATTCTTTTTAATTCCTTTTTGTGAATCATTTAATTCTTCATGTAATGGCTTATTGTTAGTTTCACTCATTTATACTTGTTCTGAAACATTATGTTCATGGTTTGGGAATTAAGGCCTGATCACGAATTTGCTGAGCTACTGTGGGAGAATGGCCAGATTGTGATGCAGAGCCACTCCAGTAGGCCTAAGAAGAGCTCCTTACCCACCACCTTTTCTTCCCAGGCTGCTGGAGTTCGTGAGAAGGATGGAAGGGATGCCGGCAATCCGAGGGCTTCACGGTTTGACGCAATGGAACCAATGGTTAATGACTTCTCGCCTTCGGGACCTTCTGCTGATATTGGTATCGATGCTCAAGATGATGATATGGTCCCATGGATCAGTTTTCCCATTGAGGAACCACTCCCAAAGGATGCGCTCCAGAATGATTACTGCTCGGAGTTCTTGAATGAATTCCCAGGGGCCAATCTGAATTCTCCTTCTGCTTATAACAAGCGCACAGCTGCCGATGGAAGCAGCGGCTTAGGCCAAGATATCAGGAATTCACACAGTGCGGAACATGAGCATGCTTTGAAAGCATTTGCAGAGAGTTCGGAGCCTAGTAGGGTTAGGACTAGCCAATTGTTTCAATTCTCACAGCATTGCCAGAGTTCAGCTCCAAGTTCCAAATCAAGAGCTACAGACACTGGGATCGGTGATAGCACTAGAACTCATTTGCAGAACCAAAATCCTTCAAGTGCCAAGCCACCGCAGCTGAATGGCGGCATGCTGAATTTCTCCCATTTCTCAAGACCCGCTATGCTTGCTAAGGCCAATCTCCATGGTGTTGATGGAAAGAGAACCAATGAGAAGGCGTCTGCTCCCTTGAATATTAATACTGTGGAGTCAACGTTGATCGAGTCTGCTTGTGTTTTCGAGAGTGCTACAGGGGTTCAAGGCCAATCAGTTTCAGTTCCTCCCGGGATGGAGTTGCGGTCACCTGTCAAGCTTCCCCAAGAGGTGATTCCTGTTGAGCATTCAGAGGCTATTTGTCAACAAGATGCTTCAAGGAAGAATGATTCAAATATCCTTCATAACAATTGTAGTAAACCTGCCGATCAACCTGCTAGCTCAAGTGTCGCGGCAAGTGCGGCCTTAAGGCGGCACAAAACTGAAAAGGCTCCTGAAGTAGCTGTTGCATCCTCTTCTGTGTGTTCAGCTAATAGTGCAGGAGCAGCATCTAACGATCCTAAGCAGGGAGATAAGAGGAAAAGTCGTGAAGGAGAAGAATCAGGATACCAGAGTGAAGTAAGTTGGAGATAGAGAACCCTATGTAATTTCTTGCACAGGAGCTTCTTTCGACAAATTCTTTTGACTGATTGTTTCCATATAGGATTTTGAAGATGTGTCGGTGGACTTAAGAAAACCCGCAACCGGACGAGGGATGGGTGCAAAGAGAAGTCGCGCTGCAGAAGTACATAATTTATCAGAAAGAGTGAGTGCACATGACAACTTGTATTCTTAGCTTGAAATTGTTATCTTTTGATTTGAACTGGTAATTTAAATTCGCTATGTATAATTTTTGTTTCGTATCAACAGAGGCGAAGGGATAGGATCAATGAGAAAATGCGTGCACTACAAGAGCTTATACCCAATTGTAATAAGGTAACATACTTTTTTCTTAAGCCAGTATGATTGATGTTATCAATACAGTAGCTGACATGAAAGAGCTTGTGTCGTTTTAAATCACACAATTTTGAAGGCGGACAAAGCTTCAATGCTTGAAGAGGCCATTGAGTATCTTAAAACACTTCAGATGCAAGTTCAGGTAAATGCTTTGTGGTCATGCATGTTCTACTTCTTAGGTTTTTCTCAATGTGATCCGCTTGCTGAAAAATTTCCTTTCTTCTTCGAACACAGATCTTGTCCATGAGTAGCGGATTATGCATGCCTCCAATGTTGCTGCCTCATGGTATGCAACATATGCATGCACCAGCCATGGTTCGGTACTCGCCAATGGGTGTAGGGATGGGAATGGGTATCGGATTTGGCTATGGAATGGGAATGTATGACATAAATGGCTCCCCCAGTTGCCCGATGATCCCTATGCCACCAGTGCATGGACCGCAGTTCCCTTGCTCCTCAATTCCAGTGTCGCTGGGCTTGCATGGCATGCCTGGATCTGTCAACCATCAGATGTTTGGAGTCCCAGTTCAGGGTGGCCCTTTGTCGATTCCTCGGCCATCTCCATTTGCTTCTTTATCAGGGCCTTCTTTTACAGCAAACTCAGTGCCTGAGATTACAGTCCCAACAACTTGTCCAATTTCGGCTTCAGACACAGCGCCTACTTCAATTTCTGCAGATCAGCAGCAACAAAACATAGAAGCATTACATGGATCAGGCATCAATGACTCACAGATTCAGACTCCTGATCAGGTATGCACATTTTTCCTCAACCCACATTTTCTTGCAAAGTAATTGTACCATCTTTAATAGTTTAATGTCTTAGGTTCACAGCCTACTTAATCGATGTATCTTGTCAAATTTATCATACCCTCCCAATTAATTGATAGTGTTTCTTGCTGTCAGGCAGTGAAGAAACCATTTTAACGGACTGCTTTTGGTGAAAATGAGTAATAAAACACAGCATGCCAGGGAAAATGGACATCTCCACCATATCTCTGAAAATGGGATTGCACAAAAAGTGAGTTCAGAAATGTTTAGGTATTGGTAAGCACTTCAGTGAAGTACTATATCCTGACTTCTCTATCATTGCAGGCTACAGTGGACAAAAGCTTATGGACACTGCCTGATTGAGATGGGCATTGCTTGCAAAATTTCTATGAAAGATGCAACCCAACTGAAGTCTTCCACCATGTGGAAATTCACTTTTTGATACAAGACACTTCATGGTACCTAGAAGTAACCTTTCGGTTTTCAGTAGCAGGGTGGGCATAACATGCAGAGTTTTGTAAATTGAGATTTGCGGGATCCATGCAGTGACCACGTGTCAGGGAGGATGAGCTTTCAGAGTGTACTATAGAAAGAGTTGTTTCCACCTCTGTAAACATTTCTGACTTGATGTAACAACCTATAATCTTTCAATAAAGTAATTTTGCTTAGAGCTTTCGGTGCTTGATGTAAATTTTCTTGAATCACTTTCTAGAAATTCTTTTATTGGGTCTGTGAATCTGTGAATGATAAACCAATGATTGCATTTTATCCAGATGAATAACATAAACAGAAATACCCGTTAGCTGCTTTTAGTAGTTAAGAACGGTAAATTATAAGGTATGGCGAGTGATTATTATAGATCACATGCCACTTGTTGCAATGTATATATACCGTTGAAAAATGCATACAAATGCAGAACAATTTTTGATCTCTTCTTGATACATGGTTATTACAGTTTCACCCTAGATGTGCCATCCTGATAAATAGTAGCAATTTCAGTTTCATGCAGAGTCCTGAGGTTGAAGTATCGAGGGGTGATGAGAGAATATTAGGGACAGAGAGCAGGGACCAATTAAGAGATTGATTCCATTTTGAAGGATATAGATGAGATCCAGTGGCGGCGTTGGACCTGTGAACCTGACCACAAATAGATATGATCAGGTTTGTTGCTTATGTCTATGTTTTTTCGCCTTAAGGAAGGACAAATGCATTTTAGCTGGATTGCTGGTGTTGGCTCACTTTTAAGAGGGGGATCGATGAGTGTCGGAAAAAGCTGTTGCTTTTAATCTGATTGCAGCACCCTGTTTAAGTTGCTTATATTCACAGAGATCGTTCCCTTTCCTGAATGTACTTCAGTATGACATGCCAGTTTGATTTTGTTTTTCATTTTAAGTTTCTTAATCGGTTTCCTTTGGCACATGCAATTCTCTTTTCTTTGGTTGTCACTGGGCTTTGAGATGGCCATTCAAGCATACCAATCGTAGCTTAAGAGCAATTCAGTGAGGCAGCTGGATAGTCTTGTCCTAAGCTGTTTGACTCTCGCCTTCTCTATAAATTCTGGTAATCATCAATCCATTTGCACCCACTTTTGCTGACTTCCCAGCTGCTGCTTTTGCTCCTTTTTAAACATAAGAGACATCCCATCCATCAAGTAGGATCAAGGATGCCTTTGTGGGGTAGCATAGATGTGCATTGTGATGGTCATCGATAGGTGCAAACAAAAGTATGTTACCACAAATCAAGGCTAGTAAGCTTTAGGGAGATGTATAGAAGAAAAACTGATGAATGTTGGCCAGGTGATGGGTGTTATAATCATAAAAGTATTTGCTACTCCATAGGAATTGCATGGAGACTCAGTTCACCTTTGCAGGAGGTGAGGTATGATAGACTGCTGTGGCAGGGATGCGGATGAACAGAACTTGGATGGAAGTGCTGATTTAGGCCATGGGACGGTGGAAAACAGAAGAAGATAGATGAAGGCTCATCTAATTAAGAAATTTTTTCCTTGTTTAACTGATGTAAGAGGAATCTCTTTTGGAAATGATAAGAGAGGCTACTCTGAAAATGAAAAAAATTATATAGGCCTTGCATGCGGGTCCACTTGAGAAATGATCACTACACATGATGCAGTTGATTGCCTTGCCATCCATGTTGGTACCTAATGTATTTCTTACCTATTGCATAAATGTACTTCTGTCATCTCTCTGGAATTTGCCAATGACCTCATTAAATATGCAAAATAATATCAAAGAACGAGATAACATGCTATGTGCTAAATGTGCTCTGAAACTTAAAAGTAAATATACTCTTCAGAGCAGGTGCATAATTTAAATATTCAAAGGGAAATGGCAGATGTGAAAATCTCTTTGGTTACTATTAAAGTTAGAATCTTATATAATGGTTGGCAAAGCATTAGGTCAATTTTTCAGGGCATAAGTGAGAGGAATATGTAGTTGATGCTTAGTCATCTTCCCTTATTCTGTCCTATCTTTTCTGAACAGAATTGTAAGTCAATCTTTTAAATCACTGGTTCCTGTAATGAAGTCAAGCTCCTCAATCATCTCACAGTTAAGTAAGCTCAGGTTGGTTACTTAAACTGCAGAAAGGAAATGGTCATGCAAACCTTATGATGCCCCTGTTACTTCAATATTGCTACTTCTCTAACACACCCAGGCATTAGCATTATATGCCTTATAAAATACTAATTCAATGTAGCCAACCATGGTTATCTCAGCCCCTTGGCACCCCTCTCCTCTATGGAGAGGTTCTATAATCGACTATAAATGGCGGCAACTCATCGAGTTTCTCAAAGATTTCCAAATAAATAAAATATAAATAGGAAATTAGTTATATTTCTTGCTTGTCAATTAAACAAAACATCCCAAACATTCTTTGTTCACAGAAATGCAGTAATTTTGCAGATATTTTATGGCTGGTGCAGATGCACTAGGGTTGTAAGCATACCTTGACCAAACTTTTAACATCCATACACAGCTAGTCAGCTGTCACTTCCAATTGTTCTAGCATCAATTATTAGCATAATTTTTTTATGTAATCTACTCGATCCACTATGGTGTTCTTAATCTACGTCGTCAAAGAAAATTCTACATGTATTTGTCTAAGATAAATTCTATCATAAAGTCTTTGTCGCCATTCTGGAGTCAGCAGTTGCCTCATCATACATCCTTCTGAAAGTTGACTTGGCCTGAATTTTACATTAAAATTTTCTCTAAATCTTTTATGTTTTAGCTACTTGAGCTTTTTCCTCTTTCCCATATTTAGAAATTATGCATTTCCTCTTGGCTCTAACAAAGCAATAATCCTCTGTTTCAAGAATTAAGTGTATCTGAAAGAATATAGGCTTCATTTTTATCAACTTGAATATATCTGAAAGAATATTAATGTATCTCCCCATCCCTTTTTCTCATTAAAAACAGAAGGATAAATTCCTAGACAAGCCGTGAGATCATATTATTATCTAATTTTTTGCTCTTCACTTTCCTTTGTTCTGATTTATACTTGGAGACAATTTGGCTCATGGTTATAGCATAATGTACAAGAACAATGAAAGAATAAATTTTATTCTATTGACAATAGCTATTAGCGGACGTCGTTCACATGCTCTTGCAGGTCTCCATAGAGGTATGGAACTGGAAAGTACCATCATCTGATACCATTTGCACATTGGAACCCAATTTCTTGTCTGACGGATTACTTGAGGATTACGTATATATTTCTAAAGGTAATGCTGACTAATGCATGTTTGCATGTGATAATGACATGAAAGTGGATATATCGACATACGAGGTTAACATGGAATTAACATCATTTCATGAACATTTTATACAATTGTTGGACGTTATTGCCTTCATGCTTGGGTCAGTGGACTTGCATTGATGCATTAACTTAGGAAACCAACATGCTCATGATTATATCACTGGAACACTCTCCCATTAACATGATGTTGAATTCAGGCATCTTTATCGTATCACCACAATGCAGTTGCATCACAATAAGTTACAAAATATATATCAAGTATACGTTGATTATTATTCATGAGACTGAACAATACACGCATAATCAACAAAAAGAATGTCTCGCCAGGTCTATAAACACAACCAAAATATAACCAAGCCACACAAAAGCACACCATCCCGAGAAATAAATAACACTTCACTGAACTGATACTGTTCAATTCCTCATTTCTACCATCAAGCCAAGAGGCACAATTTCAATAAATCTTTCCCTGCAAGTGTCATTGCCCCATTAGCTCAATCCTCCTAATTGCATTTCTGTTCATCCATTCACACACATATTTTCTCTCTCACTGGGCACCATGTGGAAGGCACACCAGCGCAGGCAGGATGTGGATGCAAGAATGACCTTTAGAACATATATGTTGCAAGAGCCTATAACAAATGACACAACCTTTTTAAACTGAAGAAACCTCCTGCTCTATTACTTCACTTCAATGTCATCGTTGGTTCCTGCTGACATGGTCTTTGAACTTGGTGATTTACCAAGGATCACCTTCTTTGCCTTGACAATCAAATGCTTCGTCTTTGATAATATGCTACTTGAATGGTGTCGAGAAGCTTTACGAACGTCTTGTTTAGGGGCCTCCTTGTCTTGCTTTGTGACATCACCATCTTTGGAGGGCTCAACTATGTTTCCATCATCAGGTTTCCCAGTCTCTGCAATATCTTTTGCAAGTTCCTTATCCTTCTCAATCTCCTCAGAATCATCAACTGGTTCTGCAGCAGATGCAGAGATAACATTCTTTTCCTCCATATCATGCTCTTTAAAAGTTTCACCAAGAGTCTTCCTTGCACCTTCCAAAGCTTCATTCTTCTTTTCATTAATCGTTTCAGCACCTTTAGGAGATTTCTCTTTCTCATCTTTCTCCTGAACCATTTCGGTACCACCAGATGTTTTCTCCTCTGCTAATGAGACTCCAGAAATGTCACCAACAACATCGAATTCTTTGGAGGTCTCAACCAAAGTTGGCTCGTCACCTTCTAGAGTGTTATCCTTCTTATCTACCATTTCTGCAGCTATAGAAGATTTCTCATCTTTGGATGAGACGGCAGCAGCATCAGAACTTTCGGAGGTATCAATTGTTGTTGTCTTATCACTTTCCAAGCTCTCTTCCTTCTTCTCTGCCACAATTTCAAGAATTCCGGATACTTTTTCCTGAGATGAAAATTCAGCAACTTCAGAGGCAGCATCGAAATCCTTGGAGGTCTCTAACCCAGATAGCTTCTCATCTTTCAGACCCTCAACCTTTGTCTCTTCAAACACTGCAGCACCTTTAAAAGCCTTCTCTGCCTGGGATGAAGCCTCTGCAACTATGGAAGCAGCATCAAGATCTCTGGTGATTTCCTCTTTACCTTTTAAGTGTTCGTCCTTATCCTCAACCATATCAACACCTTCAGAGACCTTCCTTTCCTCGGAAGAGACTTCATAAATTTCAGTAGCTGCCTTGAGATCTTTGGAGGTACCTACCAAAGTTGGCTCATTACTTTCCAATCTATCATTCTTCTTCTCCTCAACCTTTTCAGTACTTCCAGAAACCTTCTCTCCATCATATGCAACTGCAGCAACTTTGCTAGCAGCATCAATATTACTTTTCTCACTTACATTTGGTTCTTCAGCTTCTGTAATCTTTTCTTGCTTTTGTTCTTCAACCTTAGCTTCTGGCTTCATGGAATCTTCAGTGATTTTGATAACTGAACTTTCATCGGCAGCCTCTACCAGTTCTATAGCAGCAGGAGGATTAGGCTTGCCAGCATCAACTGCAACTTCTTTCACCACCTCTTCGACTTTACTGCTCCCCATTTCTTCTTTTGCAGATTCCTCGACATCTCTGCTAGCATTTAATTCTGCATCAGTCTTTTGGGGTGCATCAGTAGCCTCAAGAGCAACAGCCCCTTTTCCAGCTTCTTGAAGCTTCGCAACATCTGTTACCACTGCACTCAAATTTTCGAAGGCAACAGTCTCCTCAAAGTTCTTGTTTTCGTCTTGGGAATTCTCAGCACCTTCTTCAGTACCAAGGCTTTCAATGCCATCAGATGCAGGCGCTTTGGCAGTGGGTACTATCGGTGGCTCCTTTTGTTTGTTTTCTTCTTCTGAAATTGAACTTGGAACAGTTGAAGGCTCTGTAACTTCACCTTTCGCTTTTTCAGTCACCGTTTCTGAAACTGCTGGCTTTTTTGATGCTTCTGATTCTGGTTCTTCAACTGAAGATTCCTCAAAATCCTCCTTTGGTTTTTCAACCACTTCACTTGGTGGCACAAGAGTATTAGATACATCTGGTTGATTCTCTAATTCTTCTTGGGTACATTCGGCTGCTGGTTCTGACGTAGCAGAGGTTTCAGCTTCCTTTTTAGCATTGTCCACCCCTTCCACACCATGACCAACTAAATCATCTGAACCAGAAGCCTTGTCATTATCTTCTTCTTCCTTCACCTCAACTGCGGAATCAATCTTACCTTCTGGCTTTTCTTCTGATTCAATTAAAGCTGTTTCAGTATTTGTTGAATCCTCTACCTGGAAATTTGCTTCCTCATCCTTACCTTCAACTTTTTTTGGTTGGGAAACATTCTCTCCATCAGTATCTTTTGTATTGTTGACCTCTTCCTTCTCAACAATCTGCCAGTATACTAGTCAGGTACCAACCAAGAAATTTCCAGAAAAAGAGATTATTTATGCATCAAAGCAAGAGAACTTGTATAAAACCAAAAAATGATAATTATGAAAAATCAATAAAAATGTATAATGGATATAGATTTTTCCTTTTTTTTTTACATTTTCTCAGAAATGGTGACAAGGGAAGCAGATAAACGCTTATGCATGCGCATGAAATGATCAGAAATAGAAAAGCAATTATATGGGTTTTGATTATCAAACTAATAATATTAATATACCTGTACAGAAAAAAAAATTCTTTTTTTTAAAATAAAAGTAGAGAGTGAAAGAAACTTGAGCCAATTAGTATATGTGCATGAACATTAATGCTTTCTGGATGCATATGCACCTAAAGTAACTCGATTGGAAGTCATCAACAATGGATAAATAGTCATCTCAATATCAAACACAAACATGGAACAGTAAATTAGAACAAGTTTCTAATAGAATAACATACAGGAGCTAATATATTGCTCGATCATCTGAAGGTTTTTGCCAATTGGAAAGAAACTAAGGTAGTTTGAAATTCAGCAATCTTCATTCTGTTTTCTTGAATTTATCATATTGAACTACTCTGTCTTGTTAGTATGACCATAGACCAAAAACTCTTGCTCCTGCCTAATTCAACATCTCGAATGGGCTTTCTACAATATCCTAATAACTGGTCTAAATAACATATAACTGATATTTTTTGTTAAGCGGATTGACAAAGTCATTCTTTCTTAGGAAGTTTTTAAGACCAATAAGTATTGTTAAAAGAAATTATTCCTTGAGGTATTTTACAAGGACCTGCTTTCCTCTCTAATCAGGTACATTAAAACTAGTTTATATGTATGAGAAATTGAAATTAAATTCAACACAGGTTGAACCAATTTTCCATGAGCACAAGGTGCGATGATGTCCAACTTAGGCTGCATCTATCTTCTAAGTTAAAACCTGTACCAGATTATCTGGTAGCTATATATGGACATCCATATTTCTGGCACTGCAAGTGAAAGAGAGAAGATAGTGCATGTCATGAATTTATCATTATGAGGGACAGAACCAAAGGAAAATAAGGCGTTCCAAATTTGAGGAATCCTTTTTCCCATGACAAGTGATGAGACTTGAAACATGATAGAAAAATGAAATCAATTTAATTGTTCAACATTTATCAGGTGGAACCAGTAAATTCTCCTCAAAATCATGGACAATTAAATTATTTCTATCCATGATAATATATGTACAATGCTTGTATTTATATAAGTTTTAAGGAATAAACGTACTGATTAATCTTGTGAATATAGAAGAAGCAGCATCTAAAAGCAAAATCTTAAGAGCCAATGCTCTCGTAATTACAAAACACATACTCAATTTTTTATACTTTAGAAACAAAAGAACCTTATTTTCATGTTTCATGAAGACCAGAACAAGAGATGGACGAGCAGGAAGCCGGAGGAGAAAACAAGAAAAAGAAAGAGACTTTCTTAGCCCTCTAAGATCTTTATTTTAAAGCAAAACTCAGATGGCTCTTCTTTTACAAAATCTGCAGCACTGGCTGGAAAAGAAGAAGAAGAAGAAGAAGAAGAAGACTGATCAAATTATCATATCAGTTTTGCTTACATCTGATCCCTCCACCATGATCCATGAATGCTAGAACTGGTTCTGCTGCCCAAAACAGTTTGCACACACAATATGAAGGGGAAAAGAACATGAAAAAGGCCTCACAACAGAAAATTTTTAGGTATATCTTGCTCCAAATTCCTAATCCTAGCAGGAGAGCCCAAAAAAAAAGAATATTTCCATTTTTCAGTTTCATGAGTTCTTTTACAGTTGGCGGTAGCCAAGAAAGAGAAACACAAGATAGAAAGGAAATGAAAATAAAGAACTAGGAAAAAAGGAGAGAAAAAGGAGCGTTTTCTCTGTTACATACTTTGTCATCTGTTTGATCGTTTGACGAAGCCTCAGAAGCCATGGATTCGAGATCGGCCACCTCAGACCAGCTCTCCTTTAGCTTAGAGAGGAGGGAACAAGGAACGCAGGCAAAGAAGACAAGAAACAGAGCAGTGTCTTTTTGAACGAGGAGGAAACAGAGCACTGTCACAGTGATGCAGCCCCCCACAAGCTAAATTTGGAAGAATACATGCTATGAGCTGGCATCAGCTCAGGCACATGCATGCTGATACCACCAACGAAGGAAAGCAAAGACCAGGAAAAAAAATTAATAAAGATTTCACAGAGACTTTCCCTTTTGGCCATCTGCACTCCCATGGTGTCCTCTTTTTCTATGGCATGTTCCAGAAAGAGAGAGAAAAAAAAAAGGAATGTATGTATCTTTGAATGGAGTGTAATTATATGTACCAAAAAAAAAAAAAAATGCAAGCATTTATACTTTTTATACAGAATATGGCTGTGGGATGATCAGCTTACCAGCCTTTTCCAGGGTGTGATTCTGTGAATAGGTGTGGGGGGACCGAATGGCATGTGGGGATTGGGCATAGACTGCAGATATTGGAAATGAGGGGTCTCTAATCTCAGCAAAGCAACAGAGGAGCTTTCATTTTAAAAAGATGTTAATATTTAATCGTTTAACAATTTAACTTGTTTCGTCCTGTTCTAAATCCAATTTTGATTACCTGTTTAATAAATTGGTCAAGTTCGGATTGACAAATTTTCGATCTGTATCTGATCCGACCGGTACACCCTAACTTTTTATGGCCTCTTAACACTATCTTTTCCAATTTCTCAGCATTTTTTCAAGTTTTAGTAAATGGTTATAAGAAGAAAATGATGTAATCTTCTAAGATATTGGGATTCCGTTATGCTTCTGGAGTTTGGTGGAATGATGATTTAACTAAGGGGTCATGCAACCTTGTAGGATATTGAAGCTCCAAAATCGCAATTCTTTTTCAGATTTTGTTGGAAGTGAGGAAGAAACAACTCATGAAACCTGATAAGACATTGAAATGCCAAAGTAGCTTTACGGTCCCACCTGCAAGCTGCAATGTCAGTTTACCAACTCTAAGTTGGCTTTTGATTGTCTCCAATACAAAAGGCATTGTCGGAAACCAAGTTTTCTCCTCCCGTTGAATGAACAAAGACTAGGATTCAGTAAAAATTAATTTGTCTGAAAAATCTCTGCTCCCCACCTTCTGATTTGTCTGAAAACTCCCTTTTTCTCCTTACATTCTTATAACTTAATGGTAGCTGTCGCCCATAGAGGTATAACAGAAATAGTTTAAGCAATCTAGGTGACAATTTCGACAATTAGGTAAAGCTTACATATTTCAAAGAATCGAAAAGAAAAAAATCTCAAACATCCTTAAACGGCATGAAAAGTTTTTAGAAATGGTGAAGCTTTTAATTCAGACAGAAAGAAAAATCTGTCCTCTTTTATCATTTATAAATATGGCCCTGTTAATGGTGTATTCCTGCTAGGATACAGAAGCTTAAAGTAATAATAAAACCACCATCCATTGTTTTAAAGCTCAGGCAGATCCATATAGAAGTTGACTCAGGTGGGCCTTTACCACTATCCATTGCTTATTCAGGGATGGGTGAGGTCACATCCTGTGACTAAACACTTCGTGTTGTCAATTATTGGATCCCTTTCATATTACTCAAATTTAAAAATGTATAAAAATATGTTAGATGTATGGGAATATGATGATGCCACATATCACCAATGTTTTGATCCAGACATTTCAAAAATCTAGCAAGAAATTAGAATTTACGTCAAACCTTTGCTTATTTAGTACAGAATCAACTGTGATAAGTTTTTGTTTGGCATGAAAAGCCATCTGGGGGGCCTGGTGGCTGCCCTCTATTTACAATCCCAAGAGTTGTTTAATATTTCATACTCCAGGTATTTCATGAGAGCCTGACATCGATAGATGACAGCATTATTTTAATTGGACAAAGGTTGGTATGGTGGTTCTGCTTCAGCACAGTTCATGGACTGTTCACTGTGGTGCATCGCCATGGGTGTAGTTAGTTAATCATGGTCTGGTGCAGTTTAGCACTTTTTAAGCCAAGAATAAACAATTGCATGCTATCAAACTACCTTGGTACGACCTGGACATGCTATAGATAGTATCAAAATAGATCCGACTTATGATCCATACGCACTAGAGATACTGAAGCATGGGCCTTTTTGAAACTGACCATCAACCGGTTGTAGTATTCGTGATTGGATTTAAACTTTAGTTAGCCGAGCGAGAAAGCCAGGACTTCAATGAGGATCTTCATAAACATGTATTCTGTTCCATATTAGTTATGCGCTGGATCGATCTTAGATACTTGTACAGAATTATGGAATCCAAATATTACTTTCTGGCTCGTCTTTTTGGATGAGGCCCTGAATTGATGCATTATCATCAGAAGGAAAAAATGATGACTCAGACGCATTCCTCACCTTAACCAATCTTGAAAGATCATTATAGTTCAGTCTTAATAGCCAAATTCTCGATGATGCAGAGTCTCTTCTCCTTTTTTTTTTTTTTTCCTGCCCTAAAAGAAAGATGGAAAACCCATCAAAAAAGTCATTAAGTAAATGAATCACATCAAAAGCCTCAATCCTACACCAATGTAAGAAAACTATCTTAATTATAGAAATGGTCTTGAATTTGTTGATTCAAAGGGTGCATCATTGGTCGATGCTGGGCAACAGATCATAATTAAGTGCATGCAGTTCTTGGACGGAGAATCTTTGAACAATGCGGCATGATCCCTTTCCACATGCAATGAAAAATCATAAAGGTGATGGGGTACAGAATGGGTACAAGGGCACATGTTAGGATCACTCATCCCATTTCCAAGCCACTTGCCATATCTTGGGTCCCCACAAAGGGATGAAGGAGCTCCTGATATCTTTCAGCTGCATTCAAGCCTGGTGGAGATGAGAAATTGCCGAATTGGCAGTGCCACCAAAAAAAAAAAAAAAAAAAAGAGTGTTGG
Source organism: Phoenix dactylifera (assembly GCF_051530095.1). NCBI lineage: Eukaryota > Viridiplantae > Streptophyta > Magnoliopsida > Arecales > Arecaceae > Phoenix > Phoenix dactylifera. Next base: position 57,923,343 of record NC_143191.1, read on the forward strand.
ATTGGTCTGAGCTGGAATGACAGAACTAAGTAGCTTATCATGAAGTCTAAGGGATGTGTAGATGTTATACGAGCACGATCGCTCTTAAAATTGTAATAATATAATATTTTATTCAAAATAACTAGTCGAAAAATATTATTTGAATTTTTTGATTTTGTATAAGTATCCAAGATCTATCCAGCGAATAATAAATGTAGGACTAAACACACGCTGGCATGGGTTTTCATAAAAATTACCTCATAATGACGATTATTATGACAAATTGACCATCTCGAAGTGCTTGCTTCTTGGCCTTTCCTTCTAAGGTTTTAGCTAGATCCAATACTATACCGATCCGGCAAGCTATACAGTCATCTTCAGTCGCAAAATAGTGCAATTTATTTAAGGAAAAAAAACATCAGGAAATTTTTTTTTGGGAATATCAAGATGATTTTTAGAAGTGTTCTGCCCTAATTTGGAACCGCATGTTGATAGATAGCTCACTAACTTTTGCGGATAATTGAAAATATTTTAGAAATAATCAAGAATTCTTGAGAATTCTCGAAACATTCGCGTATCTATTACTCTCTAACTTATTATTTCTTTTCTTGCAATTTATGTTGGAAAAATCAAATGCGCACGCGGCCATTCTCGGGCCGCATGCACAATAGCCAGCGGGCGCTTGCGGCACCCTCTGCGGTTTTCCCCCGCATAATTACTGCAGACACTTCCGCAAAAATGACCAAAAAGCCCCTGACCAGTACCCCTACATATACACCTCAATTTCATCCTATTCGGGACACGAAAAATTAGAAAAAAGTATCAAAAAAATTCTGGAGAAAAGTTCTTCCTCTTAGCCACTTCTTATTTTTATTTTTGCAATTATATTCAATTTATTTTATTCTTTTTATTTCATTCTTCGCTGGATCTGCAAATCTGATCGGATTCGATTTGGCTTCTTTCGAGACGTACCGAAAAAGAAGTTTATGATCATCATATCTCTAAGGAGGATTGCCGGAAGACCCGTATGTGGGAGCAAATACTTCTTTAGGACAGTATCTATGCGCTTCGACATGCCTTAAATCAGACTATTTTCTTTTACTTTTGTTTTAAATTTAATGTTAGTGGATCTGTAGGATTTGTAATTTTATGATTTGAATTTATTAAATGAATAAATTTATTTTGTGCTAGAATAGATTTTCTTTGTGATAAAATAGATTTATTTTGATGCTGAATAATATACATATATATATTATTTCTTTTAAGATTTTCTATTAATTATAATTATTAGATTTATTTGCTTATTTAGGTGATATATTGCTAACAATCTAGAGGTTTGAATCGACTTTTTTGTCCAACTACAAGCGCTTCATGAATATGGATATAGATGTCTAAATCTGCTTGGCCTCCATGTATCTCCTCCTCATCTCATATTTCCTCTTTGCTGTTTTCTGCGGCTCACTGCACTGCAACCTGCCATCTGTTACCTTTATAAGAAGCAATAGAATGGTTGGCATCAAGATTGCATCTCTTGTTGCTTACCTACCATTCTTAATTCAGTGATGCTCAAAGTGTTCTTCTAAATTCATCCAACCACCAACCAAATCATTGGTTGGTTACATTCTAGGACTGCTAGCTATTTGTGGTGTTCAACTTTTCAACCACTTCAGTGTGATATAAATAAATATTACCTTGTCTTAGCTTCTCAGGGGTGGGGGTCAGATCAGGCCGGTCTCTGAATCAGGCTTCAGAGCAACCTTGAATTTTATTTAGACTCTACAATCCGAACTCGAACCCTTCATGCTAGATCCAAAACCTAAGCCGAAGCCGACCCCAGCTCGATAGGCCTTGGGCTAGCTCGGTCCCATGTCCAACCTTAGTAGAGACTTGCTGATTCACTAGAAAGTTTTAGCAGTACAAGAAATGTATACCTAGTCTTGTTATATGAATTTGATTTAGGGTTAATTATTTAAACCAGTAACTTCAATAAGTAAAGATAAACTACATGGCCCAATCTGACCAGATGATATATCATCCAGTGATATCATGTGTTCAAACACTAGAATTGGTGAATTAGCTTATGGGGTTATCTCACGGAGAGGATTGATTTTTTAGGCAATGAAAATATAAGCTCTCATCGATAATAATGGTATATTTTTATTTTTTAAGATGCACATCTTTTATATGGAGGTGTCTGTTAAATGGTATTTGTAGTTAGTAAAAACTAGTTATTTATATTAATGTTCAAAATCATCCATATTCCTACCTCTTTGTAACTAAAAGATGACGATTGCAGCCATATCCATCTACTTAGCAAATAGAAGTTCTGGATTTGAGTCATGAATGTGCACTTTTAAGATTTATCAGACAGTCAAAGTCAGTCAGCCATTAGTAATCACACTATCTTCATCTTCCTAAGCTATGCTTACATCAAATAGTTATTTCCTCGGCATTCAGATATTTAATTATTTGTGGAAAAACTAGTGATAGGCATGTGTGCTGCAAAATGTGAATCCTTTTGTGGTTAAGGATTCTTTTCATTGTTTATATACTTTTGCCATCAAAAATGATGATTAACAGATTAAAACTCCATAGAGGTATTTCTGTGAGAGAAAAAACGTGAAATTTGTGTTCCACTGGTAATTAAAATAAAAAAGGAAACAAAATAAGATCTTCTCAATCTGATTAGATTCATCCACATTCATGCCACCAATTACAGCGTTATGGACAATATATACTACAGAGAGGGAAGGAAAGGAGGAGGAAAGAAATCTGAAAGTGATATATAAACTAGATCTTTTTTCCAGTATTTATCTCAAGGCTCTCAGCAGGCTTTGTGGACGGCGAAGACCGCCTCGAGATTCGGGGGGATGAAAAACTTCTGGCCGCCGACCGGTGGAGCGCCGCCCGGTACCGGACTCCTCCTCGGCTTCCTCGGCGCTGGCGGGCACGCCACCGCGTCCGGTATTCGGTACTCCGCCGCCGTCGGCGTCGTGCACCCCTCCTCCACCACCTCCGCCGCGTTGGCCACCACTACCGCCACCTCTCGCCCCATCACAACACCGAGATCTGATGTCAAAATCCAAAGCAGAGCCGAAAATTTGGGAGGAGAAGAATTCGGGAAGGGAGAGAGGTGAAAAGAGGAGAGATCTGGACCGTTGGGTCTCGGGCAGGGAGCGGAGAGGGAGGAGAAGGGGGAGGGGGAGGGGGTTTGAATTTACAGTAGAGGGGATTGCCCCCCGAAGTTGACCTGTTGACCCAGAGTCAAAGATAAAAAAAAAGACACGGAAGTGAGGACGGATTCCGTTGTTTCCTGTGAGCTTCCTCTCGTCCTCCCGACCTGATGGCAAAACATGGAAGGAGAGCACGGCTCTTGCTTTGACTTGTCCTGTCGGCCGTTGACTCCTTGGGAGAGCGTTCATTGGTGGGGAGTAGGTCAGAATGACTCGGAAGACCGGGCACCGACACCAGATTTTATTTTTTACTCATGGCCACCGGGGAGAATGAGATGAATAAATTCCTCTTTCCTTTTAATTCTAGTTCAACTTGCACGACAGAGAGATATGTTCAAGTAATGCACACGAGGATTCTGATGAAAACCCCCAGACGAGATCCGGATAACATTTGAAAACCAGACCGGATAACTGATGAGCTTAGAGACTGGTCTGACCATAGTCGGCCAAAAGGACCAAAGGCAAATAAGCATGTGCACAAGCCTGAACTAGTGCTTATGCATGGAATTAATACCAATAGCAACGCGCAGGACCAGCCCGCATGCCAGAATTCATTCCACCAGAATAAAAAGCCACTTTGTTTTCATTTTTTTATCCATCTGAATGTATGATCCGTTCAATTCGGTTCGAACGTAGAAAGTTGCTGCCACTTTCAATTTTACTAGCAAAACTTTAGTGTTACGTGTGATTCATGAATCTCTCCTCGTGTAACACATTGCGTTTGCATTAAATATAGTCACCTGACAGCCATAATGACAAGGCACAGTTGCACATACGGATGTCCTTCTAGTATTTTTACATTTGCATGCTTAAAAAGAGATGAGTCATACAAATGTGTGTCAAATTCCTTTACTTTTGCATGCTAAAAAATAACATATCGTACAAATATATATCAAACTATTTTTATTTTTAAGAGTTGTATGAAAGGTATTAATTGTGTTCCTTATCTATTTAAGCAATGCAATCATGGGCATGGTGGCATAAGTTCAATATAGAAATGGGCTCAGCCCAGGATGATCTTCAAAATTTGTTAAAAGGGACTTGGCCTTATAGAATTTAGGCCCCGTTTGGTAAAACTTTTGGTCTAGTCATCCAAAAATACTTTTAGAAGAAAATGAGGTTTTTAGTAAAAAAATCAAAAAATTATTTTATCTTTACTAGAAAGCTAAAATAGCTCTTTAGGAAAAGCTCCAAAATGGAGCTTTTTAGAAAAACACTTTTAGCATGCGTCGAAAAACTATTTTAATTTATATTTTTTTTGAACCAAAATATCCATAATAAATATTATAATTACAAGAAATGTCTCTTTATATTATAAAAATCTGCAGAAGATCCAACAAAGAAAACAAAAAACCCAAAAATTAGTTCCTACAAATATTATATTAGTAAAATATTAATATATAATTATAATAATTATAATATTTTATATCTTTATTATTGTATTATATCATAAATATTATATTATATTACATTATATCATAATACATTGATATGTTATATTATATAATATCAAATTATATTATATTATTATACTATAGTATACAATATTATATTACTATATTATAATAATATTATATTACATTATAGTAATATAATGCTATATCATATATTTATGTATTAATACATATTATATTTTATTATGCTATGTTGTATAATACTATGCAATGTTCTTTATAGTCATTTTGTCATACCAAAAGTACTTTCTCAATTTATTTACCAAATACATATTAAAATTCTACAACACTTTATAAATATAATTACCAAATAGCAAATAGCTTTTTATAAAAGATTTACTTTAAAAAACTATATTTTTAAAATCTTTACTGCTAACAGCTCTGCCAAATAGTGCCTCAGGCTACAAATTAGCTTGTCTACAACCTTACAGATTTTCTACGAGGGATCATAGATCTAACACTAATAATTTATTTTGAGTTCATCCAACAAACGAGAATTAGCAGGAATTATCATCCAACCATGCAAAATTAGGATGAGCGCGCGCGGGAGTAGAAGAATAAGCAAGATTGGGCTACTCAAGGATGCCTACAAGTAGGAAATAACATGTGATACACAACTGCTAAGATAATCACAACAAGACCCATGCAATATCTCTTCCTATACCAAATGAAAATCAAAGTTTTCTAGAATTACAAAATGTAAATTTTTTTACAAAATGTTTGGAAGCAAAGAATAAAAACTTTAGATCTAAACTAGAATTAGGAAAAAAGAACGAGGAAAATAAGAAGGTAATATAAGTTAGGATAAGTTGGATTCATTTTTGATGAACCAATCCCCTCGATTCGACTAGAGTTGCACCAATATTCACTTAGGCTTCCAAAATATCCAACAACGTTACACTAAATTTGCAAACGATCTTCCGAAGTCGCACCTAAAGAAGATGATGCCTTCAAGTCGTATGAAGGTTGCGGCACCAAAGCGAGGCAGAGGCACACTGCCCAAAACGACACTCAAGGAGAGCTTTAGAATTCAGCAATATTCATTAGGATTAAAAAGAAGAGAATACAATAGTATTTTAGGACTATTCATTAATAGAAACTCATAGGATTCATTAACCAAGACCCAAAGAACGCACAAAAGAAGGCTTCTATTTCTTACACGTGTTGTATGAATCACCCATTCTAGCAAAAAAAAAAAGAAAAAAAAAAGAAAAAGAAGGCTTCTATAAACAAAATCTTTATCTTAGGGATGAACTGAATACTGAAAAATAATCGAAGGTAATTTAGCTATTGCTAGTTGAGCACGGATGACATCCTAACTACCATCCAAAGACTTCTAGAATAATTTAGACTCAAAAACCAATTGATTGTAGGGTTTCAACGGTTCAATCTATATCAATAATGGACTTGCCATTGTCTATATACTGAGGATGGTAGATTTCGTCCATTAATTTATAGCCTCAGAATACGCCTATAAAATTTCAGTTTTGTACTCATAACTTTGTCATCTAATCTTCAATTTATGCAATTAAACTTGTGCTGAATTTCATACAAAATTTTTATCTATGCTATTTTTGGTAAATTTTTAAATTTATTGTTATTTATAATACTTTCTAACATTGCATATATTTAAGCTCCTTGGGGATATGTGAGTCAAGTGCCTCCTCATATTCACACCAAGGTATCAACTTAGGGTCCTCGCGGTTGCTATCGATATTCTGATATTTCTACTTTGATCTTGGCGTGACTTGAAATAGGGCTTCTCTAGTCTGCATAATCACATCATTCATCCATCTTTAACAACAATACATTAAGGCATGTCATCGAATAAGATAACTTTAAGAGGCCAGTGCTATGATAGATTTCATCATGCATATGATATTTTAATTAGCATTTGGAATACCAGTATGTGCTTTTGATTTCTACTTCTTTTAAGACTCAACTCTGATAATGGTAAAATTTAGCTAAGGTTTTTAACTCTAACAAGGATGGAGTACATATAGGATAAGGCTAGCCGCCTTTGAATTTCCATCTATTTTGATGATTGGCAATTAGCGATCAGCTAGCATTTGTGAGTGATATATGGAATAAACACCTAATTGTCATTGAGATCCATCCCTTCGAGCTACATATGTCAAAAAATTTCTTTAGGTTTGTTTTTTATTCTGTAAGCTTCCGCGCTGCTACAGCCTAAGGCCTTTGTGATTATTCTTGTGACAACTCAGAACCTCACCCAAAATGACTAACTGGAAGGTATTATTTGGATTTCTTGATGCTGTATAAGTACCCAAGATCTACCCAGCAAATAACCGATGTGAGACTAAACACACGCCTGCACGGGTCCTCACATACTCCCTCCGTTCAATTCCTGACGTTCTCGTCAGGCTAAGAATCTAAATTAGGGATGGCAATCGGGTCAGATCAGACATAAACAGGTCGGGTCAGATATAGGTCGGGTCAAAAAATTATAGATCTGAACCCGACTTATTTATTAAACAGGTCAGGAATTACAATCTGAATATGACCTGTTTAATAAACAGGTCACCTGACTCGGCCCGTTTAAGGAAAGGAAAGAGTGGGGGAATGGGAGGGGAAGAGATGAGAGATAGAGAGAGGGGAGAGAGAGAGAGAGGAGGGAGGGTGAAGGAAAAAAAAAAGTTACATGCTCATCTTCCCCAATCGGCCTCCCTCCTCGCGGCTACGCCCGAGCCGCCACCCCGCACCGCCCGCGGCCTCCGCCTTGTTGCATCGTCACCGAAGCTTCACCGATCGAGCCACCGCCCGAGATTTGTCGCGACCGCTGCTGTGCCACCGTTGTAGCACCGCACCGAGCCGCCACCGCTGAGCACCGCCGCCTCCATTGAGCGCCGCCGCTTTTGCCGCTCCACCGCTCAGATCCCATGCCCCCTCATCTTTCTAATCGGACGCTCCACCGCCTTATCCGAGCTGCTCGCCGCCCTCACTCCTCTGCTTGCAAAATTCTATAAATGCAAAATTCTAAAAACTATAAGGCGGCAAAATTAATAAATGCAAAATTCTAAAAACTATGATATTAAGTAATAAATACAAAATTATGAAGGTTATCACATTAATTAATGTATTTAAATTCTTTACATATACTAGAATTCTTTTTTGCATATATACCTTTCTAAATATACAAAATTGCATGAATATCCTTATAAAGTTTCCATTTGCTTGTATACCCTTATAAATATTTCTATTTATATATCTACCTAGTAAGGATATTTTGGTCATTTTAATTTAAAACCATTAATTTTTTAAAGGCATTCGATGATATAGGTACATATGCAAAAGTAGGGATAAAAAAAAAAAATAGAATAGCAAAACAAGTGTTTTACGAGGATATACATGTAAATATAAATTTTAAAAGGGTATTCATGCAAAATTCGATATTTAAGGGAGTATCCAAAAAAAACTTGCTCTTACGGGACCTGGAAATTATAATTTATTAAATTAGGGACCAACAATTAATTTTAGCAATACGAAAGTGGCTCTCCGCGCGCCAACGTGGTCTCCTGTCTCTCACCAGTCTCTTCTTCTCTCTTTGCGTACTTTCGACGAAGCCTCGAAGCCGTGCCCAAAGAAACCGCAATGGAGAGCGCCACGTTTCTCCCCTCCCCTCCATTCCCTTCACCAAACCCTAACCCTAACTCTCTCCCCTTCTCTCCCCCTCGCCTTCGCCCTCCATCCCTCGATCGCGGCCCGCGATGTCTCTCCCCGACGCCGCCACCACCGCCGCTTCCCAGAGGAATCCCCAACCTCCCTCGCCGGAGAAGGACAAGCCAGGTGATCCGCAACCCCCCTCTCTCTCTCTTCTCTCTCTCTCTCTCTCTCTCTCTCTCTCTCTCTCTCGTCCCCTTAGGGTTAGGTTTTCGGTTCTCTTGGGCTTGCGATTTCATCTTTTCTTCTTCGCCTTGAGTAGAGGAGAGCGACGACGACTTGTTCACGGTGCCCGACGTGGAGTCGGGCCCGAGCAGCTCGGGAGCAACGGCGGCGGCGGCGGAGATCCTGCAGAGCACCAGCAGCGGCGGCGGCGGGTCTGGGCCCTCCAAGAGCCGCCGGGGCCGGAATCCAGCGGACCGGGAGTACCGAAGGCTGAAGAGGTTCTCTCCCTCCTCGCTTCATTACACTTTCTTGCTTTTAATTTTTCGTTTCGTGAGAAGCGTTATCATATGATTCTTCGTCCAAAACTATCTTTTGATGTGCAAATGTGATTCAAGAAAACACAATAATTAGTGCGATTGATAAAGTTTGTTCCTTCCGTCCATTTCACGGAAGATCTATTGGTAATTCTGCTTCACCTGGAAAAACAAAACTGTTCTTGAATTAGACTTCGCTGCTGTATATTTGACTCGAGTCTCATCTTCAATTATTGATATGGAACATTGGATTTGGGCCCAGAAATGCCTGGTTACTCACTTATAGTCATCTTAAAGTTCTAGCATCTGTTTTTATCTGTTACAGTGGCACAAAATGGCTTAATATGATAAAATAATGATATCGTGAATATATAACTTTCAGCTAACATTTAAAATTACACCAACTGAAAAGTTTAATGTAAACTCGATTTTTAATTATTGGAAAGGTGATTATGCCAAATAAATGCTACTGTGATAACTATACACATTATTTCATTTGGTCGTAACACAACAAAATTGGGCCGGGTAGGGTTGTAATATTAGAGAAGCTGCAGGCAAAAATATAATGCAAATCAGAGAGATTTCCCCCTAGAGTCTAATTATTTAAAGATTAAAAAATCTCAGCTTAGTTATGCTTTGAACTTTTTTGAATTCATCGCTATCATGTTTTAGAACATTTCGAGGCAATAAATTGAATAGTCAATTATTCCCCCCCATCTTCTTACACTTGATATTCAACTTCATCTTTCATTTTGTTCTTCTGTCTTGTACTAGACTGTCATAGTAAATGGAAAATGTTGGAAGACTACCATTTTTCTTCAAAGATTCAACCCTTAAATGCTCAATGGTATCCTATGGATCCCTAAATGAACAGCTGGAAAAATGTCGGGCTTTGAAATGTTATTGATAAAAAAATTGCAATAATAGGCACTCTTTCTATACACTAAACTCCCGATCCTATGGTTCAAACTCCAATACTTAACCTAGACAAAATATACAGCAAGACACTTCATGATCAACTTAATACATTAGCACAACTTGGACAACTTATGGATGCTCCCATATTGGAAGAAAAGTCCCATTTAGCTAAAATAGTTATAAAATATAAACTTATCAAGAATAACTACTTCTTTAGATCTTAGTTTAACAATTGACTGCTAAATGCCCTCCCTTTTTTCTTCTTAATTTCCTTGAAACAAGTGCCATCGATACTTCAAATATTGCAGAGATCATTGAGGCCTCACTAATGATATGCAATACTAGCTTTCCTCACTTAATCCTTGGGAAGTTATGGTCATCAAAAGTTACACTCGGAATACGCAAGCATGCCTGCCTGCACTACATGGGGCTTGTATTGGTTAATGTGTGATGAGAGGTGTCTCTCCACCATCGAGCCAATCAGCCACCGATATGAATAGAAGAGCAGAGGCTAGCTATAAATCCTCTTCAAGTACTACTAATTTAAAGATAATATAAATTCTTTATAGAATGGTATGAGAAAGTCCAAGGGTTACAATTAATATTTCATATACTTGTGGAGTTCAAATTCTTACTTTCTGAACTTTGATTATCTTGGATTCATTTTGCAGAACTTATGGTTGTTGATTAGGATAAAATATAGCTATTCAGCTGATGTCTGTGCATGTCGTGATACTATAGAAACTACACATCACTGAAAAAAGTGTCCAACAACACATGGATGATATCAGTAGAACCATATGAAGGATTGTCTTGAGTGGATATTTCTTGGAGATTGCCAAAAGTAGGAAATATGAGAATGGTCTATTAAAGGTCCCATGGGTCAGTTTTTACACAATTTATTAAAATTTTAGCAGTATTATCTTTGAATTTTAACGTAATGCCATCTTATTAATGATGGGCATACTTTTGAAAGTTCTCCATACCCTGGCCTGTTTACTCGGACATATATATTATTTAAAATGCTTTTCTGAGCCATTTGTTTCTTGTTTTGGTATTCTGACCACATCTGATGCTATCATGCAAGCTAATATAGTAGCATGTGAGAGCTCAGCTGAATAATGCCTAGTGGTTTGATTAGTTGTGTCTGATGCTTCCATTGTTCATTGAATTTATTTGTCTCTTATGATTAAGTTTTTTATTTAAAAAAAAAAACAGGTTGCTTAGGAACAGGGTTTCTGCTCAGCAAGCTAGAGAAAGAAAGAAAGTTTATGTGAATGACCTAGAATCCAGAGCCAAAGAGTTGCACGACAAAAATTTGAAGTTAGAAGAAAAAATTTCAACTTTGATCAACGAGAACACTATGCTTAGGAAGGTATATCCAAGATATTATTTTCCCCTGATCAATAAGTTTCTATAAAATGGGTCACCTGTAGCTTCAGTTTTAATCTTTGTCTATTTTTATTCTTTTCTGCAGGTTCTTATGAACACCAGGCCTAAAGTTGATGAAGGTATTGAGCCACAAAATGATGTGCCAGGCAACAGTTAGCAATTAGGATATCCAAGTTACTGTTTCACGAATTATTGTAAGAGAAGAAGTGAATATATCAAAACTATACATTTGGAGTTTGTCATATCTTGATGTGGAACTAGACTTGTTTGCTATGTTTATGATTACTTAACCATGTCTTCCTTGACATTGTTCTGCTTTTTCCAATTTGTCAGAGTTCTTTGTAAACTCTGTTTGCTTACCATGGTTTTAATTCTTTTGGAGCCACCCAATCTTTCAGCCTTAATAAACTTGCATATATCACTTCTTTTGCATAATTTGGTGCCAATCCATCATATTACCTTTTCATTAAAAAGCTGAATCTTGCAGCAGCAATATGGACATATCTAAGTTTTTTTATTGCTAGAATCATCACCATATTTCCTTTTTATCTGTTGAACTCTTTCGGACTCTGTGTAATAAGATAACTGAAAAATTACATTTGGTACTTTTCAATTCTGATGCAAGTTCTACATCATTAACGAGGGCCTGCTTGGAGTTTCTCTTGAAAGCAACTTCAAAGATACGAGATGGCTCATTATTAATTGCTATACGTATATTGCTATGTACGTGGATGTAAGTTGATGTATTATAAATACTAGGTTTATGCATACTATATGCAGTTATATGTGAGGCATTGCAGCCTATCTTAACCATGTTCGATGTATATGTGCACTTGGTAGTGGTCCCGTTTCAACATCATCAGGCTCTTTATCACTTCCTGAAAATACAAAGTATCAAAGCAAGCATTGATCATCATGGGCAAGATACCATATCTTAGTTGCCGTCTTATGAAAATTGGATTTATCTGACACCGATCACCATTATTGGATGTGACTCTTGTCACATGCTCTTCTTGATGACAGTTTACCTGCTTTTCTCGAATGCCCATCTCCATAGTCTGACAGTTATTTGACATGTGGTGACAAGGTCTTACCAGGTCTAGTTGAACCTCAGAACTGGAGGGATTTTTCTCATTCTCTTTTGTGAGGTCTTGGCTTTATTATCAAATTGTAGAAGTGGAGTCATCCCCTGTTATCCTTTATGCATACTTTCACCTCAAATTACAGTGAGGTGGACTCTTCGAGGCCAGTTGATCCTTCCCAAAAGGTTGTCGAGGTTTTCGTTGCTCCCTTCGCACAAACCAAGGATTTTGCTCTCCAGTTACTAAATAAATCCTTTGTTTTGAGTTCTCTTCATTACCTACTGTTCCCTAGTTGCTTGTTATATATCTGGTTTTGATCCAGCATGCATCTTTCTGTTTGATTGGTTGTGCCTCATTCCTTGCATTTGGCTGGTTTGGGTTTTGGCCCCCTATACTATCTTTTCTTAGGTTTTTAGTCAATTTGTGTCATTTCATCATACATCTTCCTCCACTTGGTTACCTTGATATCTTTTGTTAATTACTTAGATTTCTCTCATCTCTGAGCTGGTGTTATTTCTAGTTTACTCTTGTACCTGAACTTCAGGGCATTTCAGGTATTGGGTTCCCTTTGTTATAAGCTTTGAAAATCCCTTTCGTGTATTAGAAGCCTTCTGCTCTCTTGCATCTTGCCTTGATTACTATTGATAACCTTTTATGACACCTATGGAATTTTGTGAAAGAGCTCCAAAAAGCTTGTAAGTTAACTGGAACAAAAATGATAAAAAAATATGGAAGGTTGGTATTATTCTATTGAATGGATTGATCATCTCTTCCCGGATAATCAACAAAAAATATTTTCATGAAAAAATATAGAGTAAAATCAGATATTTAAGAATTTGTGATCATACATATCATGGCTTGCTGGTGATTCTGGAGATGAGCTGTCATATCTCCATGAAAATTTGGTGAAGAATATGTAGAACAATTAAATGTCACACAAGGAGGATGCTGGAATGTGGAAGGAAGCTTTTAGTCAGATGCTTTGTTTCTTCATAAACATTTAGTGGAAAGTATGAAACTGATTAATAAAATGATTAAGATATGTAGATTGAGCATTTGAGAGAAGTAATGTGGAAATATAGGGTGTACATTCGTGAGGTGGGTATGCCTTCGGTTTCAATGTTTAAATCAGAATACCCATGGGTCATTCTCTATTGGTGCATAACATGCTAAATGTAAAATGTGTGACCAAAGGCCTTATAGAAGTTCGTAAGTGGGGAGGTCATACTTATTATATTTGTCTTTCACGGTGTGTTGTATGTATCAGCTGATAAATTTTTTTTTTGTCCTGAATGGACATTGTAACATATATTTCTACTTTTTTCCATCTGCTTTTTGTGAGCTCTTACACATTAAAGCATCTGGCTTCTAGTTTCATGATGCATTTATAGAATTTGTTAATTTCGCATCCTCACTCTATGGAGCATGCGAGTGGTTTGAACTCATGTAACATCTTGATTTTTTGAAATGAAAACTAATCTGCTTTTTATAAGATTAGCTGTATAACAAATAAAGCATGAGTTAGATGCATTTATCTAGTAACTTATTGTGCTGTATAAAAACTAATAGCTCTTTGAAAGATAATTTGGCAGATTTCTGTCCTTCAGAGTCATATTACTGAAACATCTATGTTAATTTCAGCTTTTAATAGGAGGCTTTGTACGGATGATCTGTTGTTTTATCTACTTCAAAAGAATCGTTCTCTAACCACTCACGAGTATCCTGGATAATTGACGCCTCATCACTAAATTCTCTTGTTTCTTTGTTTCTCTCTGGAGATAGCTATGGTATTTAGGTTGGTACATTCTTGATACATGTTGTATTTCAGTTCAATTTCTTTCAATAATTTAATATTACCTATAAAATTTCAAAACATTATGGATTTTCAAATCCCAATCTACATCTCTCTCTATTTAAGAAGTTCATAAAATAGTTGGAAGGCCAAAAAGAGGTTGCTTGATAGCTTAATAATTAATAAATTATCTAGACATGTCTATGCATGGATTTCTTTTTAAGACCGGAAAATCTACCCCAACAATCTCCTCATTTCTGTCCTCTCATAATATGCACAATTGAATTAGGTCAACTCTTGCCATGATTCCTCAATTTATCAGGTCTGGGACAGTTACCATAATTTGTAAGATACTTGCTCTTGTGTTTCATCATCACTCTTTGCTAGATTCATGCAAATTCTAGTCATCCAGGGTAGATCAATTGGTTTAGTTTTTGCTTTTCTGCATGTTAGTAGTCTGTGGCATCGTTGTTGTTATTATTGTTGTCATTGTCACTGTCCTGTACTACATGATGTATGTTTTTCATGCTTGTACATCTCTATGGATTGGATGTTGATGTATGCGTAGAGTTTAACTAGGCAACGTGATTTATATTAAGATTGGTTGGATACAACCTCTGTGTAGAACATAGCTCATTCCTCTTTCATGACTTCATTCTTTACACTAGTTCTCCAATAAATTAAGATGCATATGCCATGACAGGCTGAGTTCACTTGTTTTATCCATGTCTTCCCATGATGGTTGTACTTGCTGTTGCTACCTGGTAAAATATATTTATAATTCAGAGCAAAATTATACTGCAACGGGCAAAGATTCTCGTAGCTACATCAACTTTTCCAGTGTTTTGTGGGTGTGCATGATGTGAGTGGCAAAAACTGGCCTATTGCACGGTGATCATCAAAATCTAGCAAGAGTTACGGTTGCTATATTAGAAGAACAAGGATTGCGATAAGGCTGCTTTCCTTTTCATTTTGTTGGCTTTTTATATTTTGGAAAACATTGATAAATTCCATATTGTTCGGATACTTTAACTGAGAGTAGGAAGCCTCATCACAACCATTTCAGATCGGCTTTTTGAAATGCCATATATTTGTTCTTTCATTATTACAGCTGTCAGCAAACTTGGCATTCTTAAACACCTTTATTACCTGGTCTTGGGACCAACTTCCATGGTTTTAGATCTCATTTTCTTTTGTTACTGGACTTAAAACAAATCTTGATTGTTTGCAGAGAATTACTAGGCAGTTGGCTGATCTTCAAGCTCCCTCTGTTTTTCTAGGTAAATATATCTTTGTAGGAACAGTTCATTTTCTAGGTGCCTTTCTTGTAGAATTTTATGAATGAATTTTTATATCCTCATCCCAAATGACTGTGTTTGATGTTATGTTCAGTATGATATCTTCAAGATTAGAAACCAACACATCATATGATATCTTCACATCCTGGACAATTTGCTTCGTAGTTCATCTTTCTTCTTAGTTGCTAAATGAACCCATAAGCTCGGGGCACTGTTGTCGGAACACCTTATTTGACCAGCAATCAGTCATATGCTTTCGTTTCAATCTTCAAGACACATACCTAGTTTTCATTGAGGCTGCTTATTGATTGCATCTGTTTTTCATTGATTTGCTGATGTTAGATTCCTTATCAAGTTCCTGGACATCCATTGTTTGAGCGTGTTGTTGGTGGTGACCTGTAAAGCTTGTCTTGGCATTGACAGATGTAAGTTATGGAATGCCAAAGGGATACCCACCTGATAGTGCTAGGAAGATTCAACTAGTAATTTTGATGTTTAGGGCCTCTAGACTTTTCAATAATGATGCAACGGCGCCACTTATGGATTGATTTGATTCTTCGCTATGGCAGGTCATAATTTAGTGCTTTTGTATGGAACTCCTCAATACAATTTTACCTGACGTTATATCTTACATGTGTTTGCAAGATTCACTTGACTCCTCTCTCTTTATGTTTTTTTTTTTAATGATCCTGGGACCAGTTATCGACCTACTCATATCCTGATGTGTTTCGTAAGCCAATAATTTTATCTCCTCATTCTTCCTAGAGGGCTTCATATCTCAATTGCAAGGGTATCTCTTTTGTTGCCTCATTTGTATGAAGGCTTTTCGACTGTATACTGAAGAACTTTAGCTAGAATTTTGTCTAGGTGCCTTTTGATTCGATTAGACACCCTTCTTTGTCATAACCTGTTGGCGTGATATGGCTGGTTTGTTGACATGACATTTCTAGGAAGTCTTTTGGACAATAAGAATGTAACAGAAATTATGAAATCATTGAGCTTTATATTTATCACTGAACCAGGGATCCAAGCATAGTCAATGACGCAAGGTGTGAGGAAAGCTACCACTTTCCAATAAACAAAAGGAGAAATCTAATTACTTGAAGATGGAGTAGGTAAAGATGGAATAGGGGAGTGGGGGGACAAAGCAGCACTTTAACAAGTTTTAGATAATTGGTGATTAGTTCCTTCTTGTTAAGGTCAATTGTCATTATTACTTGGCCCTCCACCAACATCCTTTTCCTGAATGAAAAGTTAAACCACTTTATCTTTTTCTCTCTTATTGCATGTGACGGACCAAGTTGGACTAGCTTTAGTCTGGTAGTCAATTGTCTTTAGGAGACTGCAGTTGTTTTTATGCAGTTATAATCATCATGAAGTTCTGGAAAAGTATTATTACACACTTACAATTCATATATTCATTCAAATTTTGCGGATGCTGTTAGAAAGGCTGCGCTGGATGAACTTCTGTGCAGATGACAAATACTTCCAGCTGAAAATGTTGAATCAGCATTGATGTAGCACCAGTGCGGGGGAAGAGGAGAAGAAGGAAGAACAAGAGAAGGAGAAGGAAGAAGAGGTTGTAGAGACGCAGGAAGAATAGAGAAGGAGAGGAGAGGAAGAGAAGAAAGAACGTAGGGAAAAGAAATTCTTAATCATTCATTAAACCCTAATCATGAAAATAGTTCCTATAAATAGGGCCCAATAAGAACACTTAAAATAAAACCCCTTACACAAAATAAAACCCACAAATAAGCCCTAAAATGCAAATGAGTCCAGAAATAAAATAAACCACAAATAAACTCCTAAATGCAAATAAACCCAGAAATAAAATAAACAAATATGCAAATAAGATGGGTCCCTAGCTGATGTCCTCATCAACTCCTCCCGGGTGAGAAAAACTCGACCCCGTCGAGTGTATATCGGGTCGGCTGTCGTACTGCTCCAGAAGATCCGGGTCAAGGCGCTGCAACTCAGCTCGCGAAATCCACGACACATCTGATTCGGATCGACCTTTCCACCGAACAAGGTAACGTTGGTAGCTTCCTCTCCTGGTAGATATAACCTGCTCATCTAATATATGTTCTATGTGTTCTCTGCGTGCATGAAACTGTGGAGGTGGAGGCTCACTAGCATGTGCTAGATCAGGGTGATCAACAACAGTGGGTGTAGCAACAAAAGGGTCAGAAGGAATGAATGTGGATATTTTGTATGGGACTAACTCTTCAATATTAAATGTCGCACTAATCCCATAGGCTTCAGGAAAATTTACAACATAAGCATTCGAACTGATTTTCTTTAGGATTTTGAACGGTCCTGCACTACGGGATTGCAACTTTTTGAATGTTTCCGAAGAAATCCGTTCAGGTCTAATTCTCACCATGACAGAATCTCCTACATTCAACTCTTTATAACGTCTGTGCAAATCAGCAAGGAATTTATATTTTAAGTTATTAGAGTGAATACGTTTGCTGATTTCCTGATGCAATGAATGCAGGTGTGATGCAAATGATTGTGCAGACTCAGAGACTTTATGTTGATGAGACATGAGAATCAAGTCTATGGGTTGCCTAGGTTTATATCCATTCACCACTTCGAAAGAACTCATGCCTAAGGACCTATTGACCGAACTATTATATGCAAACTCGGCGGTCGGTAACACTAAATCCAAAGTCCTAACATAGGCCGACGAAAATTTTAATTTAGTGCCAATCATGTGCCTAAGAATTTTCCTAAAGGAGCTCACGAATCTAACATCTCTTTCATATATAATAGATTTTGGAAGGTCAGGAGGTCTAACGACTTCATTGAAATAAAGTTTGGCAAATCTAGAAGCGTTAGAAGTCTTAGGACATAGGAGAAAGGGAGCCATATTTGAAAAATGGTCCACAACCATAAATATGGAATCATGCTTGATATAGGTACTAGGAAGTTCTAACACGAAGTCCATACTGACATCTTGCCATGGGATCGTGACACTAGACATAAAATCTAAGAGGTCGTCCAGCCTAAGAATGGAAAAATGATACTTAACGATTTTATCAATGGCACGGCTATCAATGCACATCCTCCAAGAGTCATCTTTCTTGGGAGTGAGGAGTGCAGGTACAACACAGGGGCTCAAACTCTCACGAATATACCCTCGGGTGTGGAGTTCGTCAACTTGACATTGCAGTTCAGTGTGCTCGTTTGGGTTGAGCCTATGATGGGGAAGATTTGGCAAGGGTGCTCCGGGAACGAGGTCAGTCGCGTGCTGGATATCACGCATCGGAAGAAGTGTATCTGGAAGATCCTTAGGAAAAACAGAGTGGAACTCCTCCAACAGGGGAACTGTTGCTGGTGAGTGCTCAAGGTTCGACTCCATACTAATGGCTCTAGCCACAAGGGCAAACACAGATGATTGGCTTTCGATATCTTTCATTACCTCTTTCGAAGTAATGATGTGAAATGGTTCATCTTTTCGTAGAGTGGCACTCTTCTTTTCAGGGGTGGACTCTCGAGGAGGCAATGAGTTCAGTATAATTTTCCGACCCTGGAACATAAAGCTACACGAATTCGAACGCCCATGAAGTGTGACGTCCATATCGTATAGCCAAGGCCTCCCTAGGATGACTTGACCTACATCCATCGGAATGCAGTCGCACCAGATTTCGTCTTTATAGGATAGGAATTGAATCGGGACGAGGCATCTTTCCGACACCGAAAGAGATGTCTTATCTACCCAAGCTACTTTATATGGATTGGGATGAGGGGTAGATTTCAGACCGAGGCGGGAGACAACTCCGGAAGCAATGGTATTAATACAACTTCCGCTATCAAATAGAATTTTGCATGTTTTATCATTGATCTTAATGAGTGTGTAAAATAGGGAGGTCCTACGCCAATCTTGTTCGGTCTTAGTCTGAGTTAGAGTGCACCTAACCACATGAAGCCTAGGGTTTTGGTTATTTGGATCAGTGGGCTCCTTTTGGGGTTCAGCCTGGAGAAACTCTAACCCGGTCTGTTCGTCTCCAAAGTCTTCTACAAAATCCTCAATGTTTGGCTCATAGACTTCTTCAACACATTCATTCGCTTGAGTCCCAACTTCTAGTTCAGTCATGAGATAGGTCTTGGCATTACACTGGGATGCTATATGGCCAAATTTTTGGCACCTAAAACATTGGGTTTGGCTTCTAGAAGGAGGATTGGGACCTAGTATGCCCTTTTCTTTATCATTTGAATGGTTCTGGACAGGTATCGGGGATGTCCTAATCGGTGCTTGGCTAGGGCCGGGCTGGTTAAAAGGATTGGGAAACTGCCTGGGTTGTGCGGGGTAGTTTTGATTAGGTCGGGTTCCTGGAGGTATGAACCGAGAGTCGGTACACCTCACTACAGGGGCTTGTAAGAAACTATCTACATCTTGAGCCAACTGGTATGCTTGGCCAAGAGTAGTAATCTCTCGGAGGATTAGTTCTTTTTGGATCTCCTCGTGGAGTCCTGCCCGAAACCTAGAGAGAGTAACAGTCTCCTCTTCGATTACACCGCACCTCATATGAAACTCCTCAAATCGTGCAATGTAATCAGCAACGGTTGATGTCCCTTGAGTTAGTTTCTGCCACCTATCCATAAGGTGTTGTCGGTAAGAGAATGGCAGATTCTTCTCATTCAGCTTTTCCTTCATATCCTCCCAGGTAGTGATACGAGGAAGCCTTTGGGTCTCACGCATATGTTCAACATTATGCCAGTACCAGTGAGCTTGCCCAATAAGCTTCATTTTAGCAAATCGTACTTTTCTATCGTCAGTCATTTCGTACCACTCAAAATAGTTATCCATGGCTGCTCTCCAATCAAGGTACACACTCGGCTCTAATTGACCAGCAAATGTGGGGACATCTACTCGTACGGTACGAAGTAGTCGCTCATCAAGATCGCGCTGGTGATCAGGAGGAGGTTGGTTCCTAGGGGGATGGGGAAAAGCTATAGGTGGTGTGGTCAAACCAAGCTCGGGATAAGCTGCAATTGGGGTTGACGGTTCAGGAGTCCTAGGGTGTTGCACTAGAACACGGATCTCTCGTTTGAATTCGTCACGATCAGCTCGTAATGCAGCTAATTGTCCCAAAATATCTTGTAGAACGCTGGGGTCCATGGTGGGTAAGGGGTCTGAGAGTCAGTGAGGAGGTACTCTCTACCACTACGGGTTGGCATGCAGGGACTACTCTAGTTGGTGATATGATATGCAATGCTACTAATGAACCCTAACTTACCAAATGCAATGCAAGACAACCTACTACTGCAATCTACTATAAATTCGGAAATCAACAAATTTTTACAAAGATAACTTAAAATTAAATATTACTAATTTGTACTTTGGTTATTTCAGAGTTAAAGTAGAAAATTAATCACTATGAGAAATTAGGTTGCAAGCACGTATTACAGTCGTTCTAATCCTAAAGTAATCTGATCGACGGATATTGAGAATTATCCTGTTGCCAAAGTGTGCTAATTTAATATTTAGATTTAAATGGTGGGTATGATGGGTGTGGTAGTAAATGTTCTAGGTTTTGCAGTTTGACAGGAAAGTAAGTTTTCAAAATAGGACCGTCATGCAAGAGAACTAGAACATAATTAGATAAACAAGCCCAAAAGAAAGAACAACCTGTTACCTGTGGTGGATACAGTCAACCGGAAGTTGTAAAGTCTCGAGCACGAAGTTGGCGCCGAGTGAAACTAGCTGGAGCTGTGGTCCTGGATCTGCAGCACAAGGGGCTCCTGGAGTGGGCTGAAAAATGGCTAGATCGGGCCTGAAACAGGGTCTGCGGCTGATTGGGCTTGGACCGCGCTACAGTATGGCGCACGGGCTGGGCTGGCGGCCTGCTGAGGACAACTGGGCCAGGCCGGTCGGCTCGGATGTGGCCTGATGCACCTCTCGGCTGGCAGCCTGGCACACAGGGGTGTCCCTGTTCGCGGATGAGAGCTGGATGGGAGCGGCTCGGACGAAGGCTCGGCGATGGGCGCTGCAAGTCCGGAGTAGGCAGCGGCCGACGGCGCACGGCGGCAGTGGTGGAGCACGCGGGCGCGGGGAAGGATGCAGCGGTGGTGGCAATCGGGCGGTTGCGGGAGTGGCGGGGACAGCGATGGCGAGGCGGCGGCAGGAGACGGCACGGGCGGAGGCGGATCTCGTCGGCGGAAGGAGGCGTCACAGGCGGAGGCGGCAAAGGCGGAGCGGCACGGGCGGAGGCGGCAAAGGCGGAGCGGCACAGGCGGAGGCGGCGAAGGGTACGCAGGTGGTGCGGCTCGGCGGGGAGGGCGTCGTCGGGGCTCGGTGACGGTCGGCTTCGATCGTCGGCGGTCGACCGAGGAAAAGAGGCGCCCGAAGGAGGCGTCGCACGGCGGCGGGCGTGGTGGCGCAGCTCGGCGGAGACGCGGTGAGGGGCAGCCGATCGGGGAAGATGAACAGGTAGGGTTTTTTTTTTTTTTTTTTTTTTTTTTTTTTTTTTTTTTTACGCACGTGCAGTCACGTGCAAAGGTTTTTTTTTGTTTTTTTTTTCTTTTTTTAGGCGGCACGTGCGGTCACGTGCGTCTTTTTTTTTTTTTTTCCTCCGGAACGGATCCGGGCTAGTGGGGCGGGCTAACGGGTCTGAGACTTACCCGTTGCCCCAACCTTCTTCAACCTCCCGACGGATTCGGGAGGGCGTCGATCTTCACGGCGGCGGTTGCGGGCCGAGGCAGGGATCACAACGGCGGCTCCGCGACCTGCGGCGGCGGCGAGATCACGGCCACGGCTTCGTGGCCAGCGGCGAAGGTCGGCGGCGGTCCCCTCTATGGACCCGACGCCGACGGTTGGTGGCAGACGCGAAGCACTCGGGGCAGCGGCGCTCTCGTGGGGACGCGACGATCTCCGGTGGCGAGTCGGTGGCGCTGCGAGGTGGGGCGGCAGTTGGCGCAGACACGGCGATGGGCAGAAGGGGAAATCTATGGCGGGGCCCTTCCTTTGTTCTTTGTGACAACCGAGAGGGAGGATGGGGACCTGAGGGAAATCTATGGCGAGCGGGAGTGATGGTGGTCGCGGGTGTGTCGGGCGGTGGAGGATCCCGCTGCAGGGGTTTCTTTTTTTTTTTTTTTTCTCTGGTGAAAACCGACAGAGGGGAGGGAGGGGGGGGGCTGGTGAAAACCGAGAAAGAGAGCGCCTGGTGAAAACCGAGAAAGAGGGAAGAAAGGTAACGCTGGATCGTGGCTTTGGCAGCAGTGGCAAAGCCGAAGCTCTGATACCAAGTTGATGTAGCACCAGTGCGGGGGAAGAGGAGAAGAAGGAAGAACAAGAGAAGGAGAAGGAAGAAGAGGTTGTAGAGACGCAGGAAGAATAGAGAAGGAGAGGAGAGGAAGAGAAGAAAGAACGTAGGGAAAAGAAATTCTTAATCATTCATTAAACCCTAATCATGAAAATAGTTCCTATAAATAGGGCCCAATAAGAACACTTAAAATAAAACCCCTTACACAAAATAAAACCCACAAATAAGCCCTAAAATGCAAATGAGTCCAGAAATAAAATAAACCACAAATAAACCCCTAAATGCAAATAAACCCAGAAATAAAATAAACAAATATGCAAATAAGATGGGGACCTAGCTGATGTCCCCATCAAGCATAGTGGAAGGGGATTCAAAGTGCACATCATATTAGTTATCAAGAAAATATTTGATCATAATTTCTTGATCAGCCAATTCACTCGGTAAATAGTTTCTGAATGATCGAACTGAGAGTATTCTTATACAATAGCTAATAAGTTTTATTTCTGTTTCAAATTATTGTAACCAGTAACCAATACCATTTTGATGGGACAAACATTGCTTGATTTTGCATGCTATTTGCTGTTAAGTTATTTTGCAGTTCTTCTTTCAGATATAAATTTCATGCACCTACTTTCTTGGCTCTTCTTCCCACCCAAATTGGTCTTAAATTCTCAATATCATCTTAAAATCTTGGAATTCATTGCTTTAGAGCTTTAGGCTACAACCATGAATAGTTGGCGAATATGGGGCTGCTGCCACCATGTGATTGGAAGCTTCTGCCTTCCCCAAGCAAGGACATTACAGCTCTGATTCAGTCATTTAGACCAATGAAATGATCGTTATCAACTGACCGTTGCTTGTTCTTGTCAATAGCTGTCTTCTTAAAGAGTGGGTCCGTATTCTTGTGCTTAGGGGAACGATGGTTAGATTAATGACATGAACACCCGCCTTCCAATATTCTCACATCCATCTTATCGTCTTACACTTTTTTTTTTGCGTTCATGAATTCGAACGATAGGAACTGAGCACAGCGCCCTATAGATGCCTCTTGGTTTCTTAGTTTTCTATTCATTTAACTATGATAACATTTGATGAAGATATCTTCTTAGCCCGGAAGAGTTAAGCAGTCATCGATGCTCTCACTACTGTCTTGCAGCCCTCTCTTACAATTTCACCACAACTTCTTCTAAGTAGATTCGATCAATATTCTTTACTTTTCTTCTGAGTCGTACTTATTAGTTTCATAATATGGAAACATGTGTTTGATTCCCAGGTCTTTTATTATATCAGTAAATTGGTTTGGTGCTTGCATGCCGGAAGATACCATTCCCATGACAAATGGGCCACCATCGACAATTTGTTCATCATTTGATGGTTCCATCCGGATTAAAGTGACCACTTGTTGTTTCTTAATCACAAAGGTCCCATCACTCCTTCATGTGGGAGACCAGATTAATCCATCTTTTTATTGCTATACTAACGTTAACAATTTCAAATGTACATCCAAAGTCTTCCTTCCAGTTTCTATTGCCTTGCAAGCAATTAACAAATGGTGTGGTCATCTTCTCCCCACCGACATCCGCTGAAGTAGACATCGATGGCTAACATACTTACAAGGAGCGTTGTACAAGTTCCAGAGTTATTCCTACCTCCATGTTTGGTCTACATCCTTAATGAGCTAGAATTTCTCTTCTTTTTCTGTGTCTCAGGGGCGAGCATTGAATATTTAACTAACTAGTACTGCAGAGAACAAACTATGGTGCTGCATATAGTGACCAAGATATTAATGGGGCTATTGCAAGGGAAATCCTTGGGACGGTCTTCTTTGTATGTGAAAAAAAAAAAAAACTTAGGCACCATTTGGATCGAGTATATGTTTCTGGGATAAGAAAAAGTTCTACCGAAAGTATTAATTTACTCCAATATAAACAGGTATGAAATTTGGCTACGATGATTAGCTAGGTCTAGAGAGACATCAGCGGCATAGATGGTGTCACCTCTTGCTTCGAGACATTCGAACCATAGTTAGTGGCAGGCCAAGCTTGTTTACGGAGAGGCTAACCATGCTGCGAACTACAAGGCCTCCTATGTGTAACCAATCACTTCGAAGGTGCCATATGCATTGAAAAGAGGGAGCTGCCTATTTTATGTTCGGGTGAAAATGGTGTTATACTGGGCAGTGGTTGCTTGCTCATTGTATGTCTACTGAATATGAATGTTATTTGGGGATAAACGTGCCCCAAGGATTTTTTCATGAGACCGGACAAATATACCCTTCAAATCCTATTATACTATGATATTACATTATAGATTATAGTATAATATCTAATATAATATTATGATATCATATAGTATTATATTGTACGTGGATGCAGGCACTCCGTGATTCCAAGAAAGGAAGGAAGCGTTCCCCATCTCCTAGACCGGAAAAGATGCGGCTACGTTCCGCCACCTCCTCTTGCCCTTGTTACGCAGGGCACTCAACCATATGTTTAATAAGTAGCCATTCCTACGGTTAAGGTGGGTGAACCATAAAGTGCCTGTTACTTGTTCATTAGCTTTTTGCCAAACTAAAGAAATATAAATTATGGCTGGACAGATTGAAAGCATGTAACGTCTAAAGATGGAATCTTAGGGGATCCAAAGAAAGTAGAGATTGTAATGGAGTGGAGCAATCAAAATAATATTTTTGATATTGCCGCAAATTTTTGAATTTGGTAGGTTATTATAGAAGATTTGTTGATGGATTCTCAAATATAGCGATGCCCTTAGCCCATTTAGCTCAGAAGACAGTCAATTTTGAATGGTCGGCAAACATGCGAGCAAAGTTTTCAAGAACTAAAGAAATGGTTAACATAGTTTCTGGTGGTGGTGGTGGTGTTTCACTACTTACGTTAATGGCGATTCTAAGAAATATTCTAGTTATATTTTGATGCATCATGGCAAACCCGTAATTTATGCTTCCATGCAATTAAAATTTTATGGCCAAAATTTTGATTTCTTTTGAATTTCCTTCTTAAAGTACTGCATTGTAAGATAAGATTATAATATTTAATTTTATATGATATTATATAATAATAATAATAATACTATTCACTATCTTATATTAATATAATACAATATGATTAATATAATAAAATATTACAATATAGATTATTGTACCCATATAGAGGCAGTATCTGTCACCTCCTATTTAATACAAGGATAAGAGGAAGGCACAAAACTAGGTTGTACCTAGGTTTAAAGTTAGGCCAGTGTTACTTAAATACAACTTAAGCTTGGTTTAATAGACCAAATAATCATGATAACCTATCCCATCCGACAGCTAAAGGTGTCTGGGAGTTAACCCTACATAAACCACATTTATCCCCCCTTTCAAATGGTGTACTAATGAACTGGGTTGGATTTCTCTCTGTTAAATATAGGAAAAAGAAAATGGGGGATTCTCTTCACACGTGGCATATCGGCCAGGAATCAAATTAAGACCTAATCACGGAGGTAGGAGCTCTAACCTCATGATTGATATTTTTAATTTTTAAAAAAATTTATTCATTTTTTGGTAAATAAAAATGCTTCAGGCCTATTTGGATAATCCCATGCAATCCAACTTCATGACAAGATGGACAGGCAAGGCCCATCTTAAGTTATTCATAAAAAAAAATTTCTGAGCAGGCCGGCCCAAATCCTGTAAAGAAAAAATAATCTCAACAAGTTTTTTTTCCACCCTACACAAATGGACCGAAAGAGATCCAATTGATAATATTAGACATAATCGGCGCACATTATATAGTAAATATATGCTGATATCTACAAGATTTTTAACTTAATTCTATAGAAATATCCAAATAGACTTTTCTCCGATCTTCCATCCTCGTTTTCCCTCCTGGCCAAAGCTAGGTTAGCAGTCCATATAACCCAACCTTATCTCATTAAGACGGTAGTGGATTTTTTTTCTTTTTGCTGATAGGAATGGCGGATCTTTTTCACGGGCAGCCGATTTCGATCTGCTCGTGAGCATTGAGATTCGCGCATTTGGCCGCTGGATATGGCTTGAGATGCTGGAACAGGATACAAGCGGTGCTGGTCGAGGTCGTCCGCACCGCCTCCGTCCGACAAGCCGCCGCCTCGAGGCCCGCTGTCGGTCCGTTGACCTCGTGTCCCTGGCATTCGTACGATGCCCCGTCAGCATCATCATCACGAGAAGATTCCCGGCGGGCGTCCCTTCGGACCACGCGTCGAAAGGTCAGAGCAATAGAGCGAAACGCACGCCATCTCTTTGGGACCACGCACCCCGGGGACTGTGAACAGGGGATGCGCAGGACAGCTGTCGGGAAGCAAAACCGACACGGATGGCATCCGTATCTCACGTGCGGACGTGTAAGCCTGAGACGTACGCTTACCGTGGGACGTCGTAAGTGTGACCTGGCGAGTTTGCAGCTTGACAAATCCTGCATAGATTGTGTAAAACTCTGCATCGAGAGACGCCCTGTTTTGCCATGAAGAAAAAGTTGGTGGCCTTCAGCCGCCTCCTCATCCATTGCAAATTATTGGAGGCCTTGTAGTTGTAGGTCTCTGTGTGCGTGTAAGCATCTCTTATTGACTTACTTTCTCCTTTTTCAATTGAAACAACTTAAAATTTAAAAAATAAAGAGTAAAAAAGAAAGATTTCAGGGGTAGATTCATGAAGAATCTTTAAAGGTTGATCTAGATCGATGTAGTCACCTTTTGGCTTTTACAAAAGTGGCTTAGCTTCCCCGCCATTCACTGTGTCGAGAAAAAGTTGGCGGGGGGAAAAGGATATCGGTTTGATCTGCCATCCACCGTCCATATCCGTGTGGTACAGGTAACATGCATGTGACTACTATACCTTTGAGAATGCTATGCATGATTGGAAGAGAAGGGCAGGCGAACAATCCAGCACATGCGTAGAAAGTTGTGCATACGGCCTTGGAACTAAGCCTTCGCCTATCACATTATGCATGGCGTCACGCTTTCGTGTCGTTATGGATGCGGTTCATGTCCAAACAAGCAGGATTTCTTTACATAGGCAAGGTGGGACCATGTATCTGTGCTCCACCCTCTCATTTTTGCTGTGGGGGATAAAATGGCTTGCCATATGTTTCTATCATTTCTAGGGCACTGTCGGTTAGGGTTTGGGTTGTATCTTTTGTGCGAAAAAATGATTGATCCTTTTTCGCAACACCGACCATAGGACTGCACCCCGCACAAATCTCAAACCACTGTGAAGTGATCGTTGCATGATCTGACGGTGGATTTGCATGAAGAAAGACGAATCTTTAATTTCTTTGTGTATAAGATACAACCCTTGCCCGAAAGTGAATCTAAGTAAAATCAAAAGGCTAGAAATATCGCCTTTTTCTTAGTTAGGAACAATTAATGCCCTGTAGCATACAACCTATGAAATTAATCCATATTACCAGTCCTAGAGCCACCATCAGAAACTCTACTTTTAGGGGCCGCTTTAGAAAATTTCATATGGTGGGACCATATTACATTTTGTGTTAAAAAAGAAATAAAATCATTGAAGATGTCTAATTATAGTTGCCGTACATGGGCGCTTAGACATTTTATAAGGAGAAAGATGGACCGTACTTTTAGTTTTCTTCTAGTAGAATGCATGTTATTTTTCTGAAAAGCATTAATGCACATTTTCTCCGCATCCTAAGCAAAATGCTCTTAAAGATAATTTATTTTGAAATTACTAATATTTTTATGTACTGTCAAATCCAGCATCTCATTCAAAAAGAATAGTCAAAAGATATTATTTGGATCCTTGGCTCTATATAAATATCCAAGGTCTACCCAATGTATAGTCAATATAGGACTAGATATATATCTGCACGGATCTTAACATACTCCTTCCATTGAAGCCTTAGCGTGCACCATTGTGCTAAGAGTCCAAACCCATTCAACTCTAATCATAAATACCATAATCAGTTTGTGGTCTGTCCAAATGGATCCATGCTATAGGATTCTCTAGTCCACATAAGTCATGGATCAAATTCACTCCGATACCATTTGTCATAGACCAGGACCATATCCCAAAAGTCTAGATGGATGGTATAATTTGGGTTTCTTAGCTTTGTATAAGTATTCAAGATCTATCATGTGTATAACCAATGCGAGATTAAACATGTACCTCCACTCGCATGTACATGCAAGTTACAATAGCTTGTCAATTACCTTGTTCTGAATTTGAAAAAGGCTATGAGAAACTGATATATCAGTTCCATGACATCCAATTGCTATTGTGAACAAGATTGTGACAGGTGTAGCAAGATGTCACTTCATAGCACCAACCATTTGCGGCTCATGAAGAAAGAAGAATGTCTGAGGTTTTCTGTCGACGGGAGGAGATGAGGGGATTATTTAACAACCACATATCGTAAACGGAGGTGGCCAAACGTATGACCCCTTCCATGGCTTTTAAAGCCTTCATTATTGGTAGGGCACCTTATCCCTAAGGGTCCATCCCTGACCACAATCCATGTCAAGGCCTATTAGTAGATGAAACTTGTAATGGCTTACCAAATCTTTTGATCTATTATTGTGTTCAAATGGCATGCATTAGGTTAATTAATCTCTTAACATATACTAAAAAGGAGCAATCATTTGGGTTCATAACATGTGGTTAACAAATGCATGTTCTATATTTGACTTGATTGCGAGATCATGTGCTTTCATATGGAGAATATTGCAGGCGGAAATTTTATGAATTGAAAGGTTTGTTATGCTCTTGATTTATGAGACTTTATACTTAATATATACTCATACCTAGGCATATTGTTGAAGTCAAGGGATGCCTCATGATAATTGAATAAGGAGATACTTGTTTAGAGGTTTTCAATGTTGTGGATATTGGGAAGAAGCATGGAAATGAGATGTCCAGTTCATGCTTGGTTGTCCTGATTCCAAGCACATCCTGGATGGAATATTTGCGCTTGTAAGCCTTCACAAGCAAGAGGAATTATATCTTTAGAAGGCTTCCTCTTCTTCCCCTTCAAAGTTCATTATAGCTTTACCAAGTACACCTTGAGAAGTCATCTCTGGAAATAACAATTAGAGCAAAATAATGTAGGCAATTGCACATGACATCTACCAAGAAATTAAAAAGACGAAAACGATTAAAAAAAAGGGGGTTATTGTTCCGGTTCTGCCATCGAAGGAGTTGATTGGCAAGTTTCCACTGCATCCGCAGCCTACTGCACTCCGTTATGTATACATCGTCCTACAGAGGTCGATGATGTTGCCACTCTTTGCACGAACACTGGCAACAACTTCAAAGATCTTTTCCAACTTTTATCATCTGAGGAAAATTATTAGGTGGATCCGATTCATTGTAGATCTAAAATGAAATTATTTTTTTTTTTTTTTTTTTTTTTGTGTGTGTGTAATTTAGGCTCACGGTGGACATATCTACCTAATTATTTCTCGTCATCTGGGGCCGTGCATTTAAGGTCGTGCAGCTTCCACGTTCTCGGTGTACGTTACTAATGCAATAATTATGCTTAAACAATGATATCAGTAGATTTAACTCCACTAACTAACTTTCTCAGAATATTATGCTAAAAGTTTTGGGCCCAACTGTGGTAAAACGTCCCTTTCAGTCAGAGGTAAAGAGCTTGCTCTTAAAAAATATCTCTCGAAAAGATGAAGCACTATTGCTTACAAGTTTCAAAAGACCGTTCAGTTTGTGGGCCAATCTCACCATACAATTGGCAAATTCCGATTTGACCAATGTGTGTTTCCACGAGCCAATAATGAAGAAACCAACGAAACAGGACAGTGATTTGAAAACCTTTTTTCCTTTTTTATCGTTCTCTGTCGGTGGCAGTATCCAAGGTAAATTTAAATTCCAGTAAGTTGCCAAGGGTCCTGTCCCTGTATGGCTTGAAATACCTGAAATCTACTAAGAGAGGTCCGTCAAATATGTGCACCATAATCCTCATGTAACCATGATTTCATTATTTTCTAATCACAATTTAAGTAGACTAAAAGTTTCATGATGTTAAGAATAGGCTTCGGTTCTAAAAAATGACTGTAGGATTCTTTAGAAAAACTTCATTTGGTTCTTTCTTTTAATTTTTGATGAAGAGAGAGGTTTTTTTTTTGATGAAGAGAGAGGCAAAGCTATCTGGTCTTTATTAGGAAAAAAAAACAAAAATTAATTATAAAGAATTTGCATAAATAATAAAAAAAAATTTATAAAAGATAGTGGTTTGTAAGTAGACCGATTAAATTATTCAACAAGATGAACAATCTTATAAGTAATTTGTGATCTGAAGAATCTCTAGATCTTCAATGTGCAAGTTTGTAAGCTCTGTACCCCGGTCACTCCTCCTCCACACTATTAACACTATTATGTGAAAAAATCATTATTAAAGGGATAAAATTGATTTATATGTATATGACTGCTAAAAATCCATCAGAGCTATCTCTAGGCCTGCTGCAACTGTGTGTCATGAGATTTCACAACAAAGGGGAAGATGACATGCAGAAGCAAGGAAAGACTAATGCTACTTATACAATCATAACCTTAATAATAACCATCTAAATAATGCTCAAGTAAGTCAGGAGACGTTCAAAATTGAGTCATCATCATATTGATGCAAAAATCGTCCAGTCAGCAAGTTGGCTTTGCTAGATATGATCAGAAAATAGAGGAGGATTGAGAACATATGTAGATCCCTTACCATTGTGTTAATTCAGTCAGCAAGTTAATTCCAAACACATGAATCAATGATGCAAAAAACTAAGTAAGATCATAAATTTAACCGAGACAGCTACAAAATCTCTAGCAGACAGACAGCTGACATAGTTTGGGGTGGTGAGAAGGATATCAACAATACTGTAAATGGTGATATTGTTTGTATCACATGGTGATGACAATTCGGTTGCGGTAAACATCATGGAGATTCGATGACAAAGTCAGTGAGAATACTGAATTTTTGGGAGGGATTAATGAACTTGCTGGAAAGTCCGTGAACCTTGAATGGTCCCTCAAAGTGATTGATTCACTTGGTATATGTAATGCCAACCAGTCAATTACCACCGAGCTGTGCTCAAACTCATACTCGTCTTAATCAAAGAGATGTTGAGGACAACCATTCTTAGGAACCTGAGCAAGAACCATGCAATCATGATGGTCGCCGCATGTTACGCTCCAGGGCAGTTTGTGAGAGGCTAGATGCATGAAAGCCATGCTAGCTTCCCTTTTGCATAATGAGTCAACCCAGCCCAGCCGACACTTTTTAACGGATTTACCGATGCAGAAAAGTGTTGCGAGTTTGATTCCCGACGCTTTCTAAAACGTTGCAAAAGCGTCAGCAATGCTACTATGGAATTTTATGACGCTTTTGGTTTGCATCGTGAGTTATAACAAATGATGCTTATAAAAGTTATTAATCGCCGATGCTTCTACACAGCGTCGTATATTAGCTACAATCACCCCCTAAGCTGGGATCAAATCATTGATGGGTTCTTCTCTACATGATGATTTGCTAATGTGAGTACTAATTAGCATGCTATCAAGCTGATGAATATAGTTTCCATGCTAATTCTCCACATAGTTGCGGGGAGAGAGAGAGAGAGAGAGAGAGAGAGAGAGAGAGAGAGAGAGAGAGATTTCATTGGCCTCCCACCAAAGGTTAGCTTACATTTTGACCAAGTCAACAGATCTGTGATATAGTCAAAACCATTCTGGTCAACAAGACTTAGTCCTACTGGTTGGTATCCTCTCCAAGAGCATATTTTTATCATTGTATTTCTTAAACAATACAAATATGCGCACAGGCCATTAGGCTTGACTCTGACAATTGTTTGGATAGGTTTGGGAATCTTTGGCTCCTACTATTAAACTTAGTTGCCTGTTTGGTATGTAAGTTTGGCTCAGTATTCATCAATCTGAACTTGAGCCTAGAAGGAAGACCTGGGTTATAATAGAGCCGACCTCAAGCTTTGCTTAATTAAAATTTCCCCCTCTGACTAGGCCTATCTCAAGTGAAGGATGTCCCATTAGTGAAATTACCATTATATATTTATATGCTTTCTTTTTGGTAAGCATATATTTGTATGTTTGAAAGTTTTACAATATACAAAAGCAACATGGGCATTTTAGTCTTTTTAATCAAATGCTGGGTGGACCTTATCCTGTGTTCCTACTATTCATACTAGGTTTGTATGATCCGTCCATTTTTAAATAATAAAAAAATATAGCTCCCTTATAATTTTAGTCCTTTTAAGGACTTTTCTATAATTTTTAAAAACAAAAGATTTTTCCTAAGCCTAGGATAAAACTTAAGGGCGACGAAGATGGTGGTGATGAACGAGACAAGCTGCAACCTCAAAAGGGCTTTGGCTCTGTAACCTTCCAAACACCTTATCACCCACACCACATCGAAAGCATCCAAATTTCTCTTCATCTCATGTGCTTTTTAGTTTAGCTTCTCTTTTATTGGCCTTTTTTTTTTCTCCCTTTCTTTTTATGTTATAATTTTGATGTTAATGTAACATATTTGATTTTATTTAATTTTAGCTCTCCCACCCTCACTATTTGCGGTTGTAATGTCATGTTATTATAGCACCAAAAGTTATTAAAAATTATATTTATTTTTAGTTTTTTATAATTTATTTATCTATAATTTTAATCTATTTCTATATAAAATAATTAATAATTAGTATATTTATTATGTCATTTTGATATCACAGTGAAACTCGGGCTGACTAGACTGACGGTTGAGCCGTTGGCCCAGTTCCTGTTCTGGTTCAATCAACAGCCCACTTTTTACAACATTGCGCTCGTACCCTGGTGCGACGCATCGTCACTGTGGACCGCACGATCGACACCCGGGGCGGGGCCCAAACTTTTTCCAAACCATCTAATGGGCAAATCCCTCTACAGGGATCAAAACCTCCTACCCGAACCGTTCGTTCAGGGGGTCCCACTTTTGTACCCCCTGATAGTGAGCTTTGAGGGGCGGTGGATCCATCAGCTTCATGGGTGTCCATCTGGGCCTAATCAATATGGGCCATTCAGCTTCATGGGTATGAATGGTGGTGGATCCATCACTTCGGTCGGCAGCCTGTGATTGATGTGAATTGGTGGCTGTGATCACTAGAATGTTTTTTTTTTGTACATCCGCTGCTTACACTAATCTCACATGAGCACAACTAACTGAATCCATAGAAAGAAAACTACTACACAGTGGTGGAGAGACAGAAGCGCATCGAATCTAAAAGATTTCTCTAGAATATTGGGCATTAAATGAGGCGACTCAATCATCAACTCTGTTAGCCTCCCAAAATACATGCACAATTCGAAAAGCACAACACTTGTTCAGCATCAGCCGGATATTGCCTAGAAGTAGATATAATTTATCAGCATAATTTTACAAATATACATCACATCTGATTGGATACAAATTTATTCAATTTTTAAATTAATTGTTTGGTTTATGCAGTAATTGGTTCAGGCCATGACAGCTATACGATAGAATGCTATTTTAACATCTTCTACTAATTTAAAATTGGTTTATGGGGGGTTTATGGGATTTTTTTATTCCGGGAATATTTGATCTCTTGTAATATTGGACTTTAATATGGAAAATTTTGTCAAAGATTTTGGACAGCTGATGGTTGTGGGGGCCCGCAACAAAGCTGGAAACAGCGAGGATATGGAGCGCTAAAAGCTATTAAAGAAATGGCTTTTCCGAAGAAGGGGCCCAAGGGAATAGAAATCACACAAAAAGATGGTCAGGATCAGCATTATAATATGCTTGTTGTCAAAAAAATTTCCACCCCCTTTGTCTAATTCGGAATTACTTTTTGGGTCACATGAACCCAACCATGGCACTGTGCGTATCTTAATCATTGATGACAAATGAAATTAACTATAAAGATACTTTGTAGATCTTGGGTTATTTTAATCCCCATGCATCGCATCCATGCCCATTTGATGATTTTGGTAGATATTGGTGTCAGTTTTAAAACATAAAATAAAATAAAATCCAAATAATTTCATCGAATATGGGGATGGCTGAAGGGCTTAGCAACAAGAAGAATAAAGCTGGCTAGTGCTATAGTGGAAATAACTAGAAAACTTTCCGAGCAAATTAACTAGAAAGCTTTAGTTGATGAAAATTAGTCGGAAATCATTACTATGATTTTTCAGCTTTTCTTGTAATTCTACGTACGAAAGCTTAAAATCTTGAGAAGAAACCTAAAACCGAATCATAAGATACGGAGTTATACGACACTTAAAATAAATTACTTCATACGAGCACACACAATGTTTCATTTCTCCTCGACGAGAAAATTTTTCTATTCTTGCCGTTACTTGTTTGAACTGCAATGCTTTAGGAAAAGGCAAAAAAAGATCATTTTCATCCGTACTAGAATGATATGAAAGCTAAAACACCGAGGAATGCGCGCTAAAAAGTCATTTTCACTAGTCCCCTTCTCATTCTAATTTCAGAAAAGAAATAGAAATGCCCCAATGCTTCAAAATCTAATCTCAAGTCTCCTCCAATTCAAGTATATCGAGATCATTCTGATTTCTATTTTAATTCATTCCGATTTGGATTCCGATTTCGCACCAAAAATATTCTAGTTCCATTAATGATTATGTACGTTAAATGCTTTGTTGCTTAATTCTTCCCTCTTTTTGGTAGAAAACTGCTTGATGCTTTAAGTAGTCCTGTTCTGAGTTACAGACTTGTTCCGCAGCTACATACGTTCACTTTCTTCAGAGAGAAGGCATGATACAGTGGTCCATGCTCTCCAATTGCTAAATACCAAGTTCTTCAGGCAGTTTCCAAGAGAAACAACGTGTCTTTTTGGAATAGAGGAAGAAACCCGCTGCTGTAAAAGATGTATGGAAGTATTTTGTTCTTTCCAACCAATGATGAGCCTTTCCGAAGTGATCATGGGTTTAGGGATCTGCCCAAAAAGCAATGGCGGTCCTGTTCTCTGACACAAGAATATCTAGGGAACTCAAATGGGTACCAGAGTTTCCTTCGGACCTTCCCTTGCGGACAGGATACTACTGCTGTATTTGCAAACGTTATTGTGAACTTAAACTAGATCCATTCCTGATTCATTTTTTAAAATTTCTGGTCATCTCTATACTGAATTGAATTGCTTCAGAAAAAAAAATGTTGCTTTTACTTGCATTAACGCTCAAGTCATTGGGACCAAATCCTCTTTAGGCTTCTTCATTAATCTATGAGAGCAGATGCCCCACAACCACTGTAGGTGCAAACATTTATTACAGTGCTTGATGAGACATACATTTTAGATGATCAATCCCCATATCCCCACCTTAAAAAGTAGTAGTAAAAAATGAGGGCAAAGAAATTAAAAAAAAAGGAAAAAAACCTTAAAGACAATCACACCCACTTGATTGTGACCTCTCTCTCCCCCTCTCTCTGGCTCAGCCTTCTCCTCTTAATTCAATTCCTCCTCTCTATTGCCACTTCATTATCTGAGCCTCCACACAATCTCTTTCCCATACAGCACCCGGCACCTCTCAGAGATCAAAACCCAGTCCTGATACACACAAACTACCTCCTCGAGCTGATAATTCGGAGGGATCCAATACCAAGCTCTCTGCTGCTGTGAAGGCCTCGGTGGCATTGCGCTTGTGTCTCGCTCGAAATGGGAAGACATTCCTGCTGCTACAAGCAGAAGCTAAGGAAAGGCCTCTGGTCCCCAGAGGAGGATGAGAAGCTCCTCAAGCACATCACCAAGTATGGCCATGGCTGCTGGAGCTCTGTGCCCAAGCTAGCAGGTAACTCAACCTCTTTGGCCCATCAAATCCGAAAACAAGAAATGCATCACAAAAACATAATGAATACAGACCGCTCTCTGAATTCTAAGAGAGAATTATGCTTCTCAGGTCTTCAAAGGTGTGGAAAGAGCTGCAGATTGAGGTGGATAAACTATCTGAGGCCTGATCTCAAGAGAGGCTCATTCTCACAGCAGGAGGAGGACCTCATCATCGAACTCCATGCAGTCCTTGGCAACAGGTACCGATTGCTGCATCTCCTAGAATTCGATCTATAGGGGGCTCATGCGTATATCTTTCCTCCCTTTCAGATGGTCTCAAATTGCAGCGCAGCTGCCGGGGAGAACGGACAACGAGATCAAGAACCTGTGGAACTCCTGCATCAAGAAGAAGCTGAGGCAGAGAGGCATCGATCCCAACACCCACAAGCCGCTTTCCGAGACCGAAGGCGGAGAAGATAAGGTCCCGGCGAACGAGGACAAGACTGCCGGATCCAGCGAGCTGAAGCTCCTTGCCCCTCCCTCCGGGAACTTGAACTCGGTAGTTCCTGAGCTTGCTCCTCCATTGATGTCGATGGTGGACGGGTCGAACTCGGAGAATTTGGTAGCATCCACAAAAGATTTCTTTCTATACCGGTTCGCCGCAGGCCATGAGAGCTCCTCCGGCTGCCAACCCACCAATTCGATGGACTACTTGCCCCCCCGGAATTCAGTTTACAGTCCCAGCTCATCGATGGACCAAAATCCGCCTCTCTGGTTCAACCAGAACGCCAGGCTGCTCGACATGAATCCCGAGTTGACTTGCAACATGATGATGTCTGCTGCTCTTCCGTCGGTCTCGAGGTCAACTGTCTCGACCTCCATGGGTCTAAAGCCCACAGCTCGCATGGCAGCAGACAACTCTCTCCCCGGATTCCACTGCTTGGAGGCCGGCAACTCCAGCAACAACAGCGCAAGCAGCGGGAACAGTGGTGGCGGAATCGAGCCGCAGAGCAACAATTCTATCTATGAAAGCAGCATCTTCCAATGGCCGGAGTTGGTGCCGAACAGACAAGCTGAAATCCAACTCGGAGGTGAACCAGAGGACCTCAAATGGTCTGAGTACCTTAACGGCACCATCCCTTTGTCCGCGGATATCCAAAACCAAACTCAACTTCTCAATGGAGCTGTCAAGGAAGAGAACCAATTTCCGATTGATGGGTTGAGTTCATGGCTGCAACCTCCTGAATTATTCGGTAAGGACTTCCAGAGAATTTCCACGGTTTTCAAACAAATTTAAATTACGAGTACACGTAACAGTCCTTGTGGAGCCTCCGATTCACATACAGAAGGAGTCCTTTTCACAGAGTTTCAACTTAGAAAGGCTGCTTCTAATAGTAACTTTACAATGCGCGCACCATAAAATTTTTCTCATGTAAATAGGCCTCATGATACGAAAACCTTTAGTCTTTGTTGATCTTTGGATAGTCGTGGGAAGAAGTGCAGAATAAAGCCTGTTTCAGTGTATGTTTGTTTTTGTTTTTCATCTAATTTCATTATTTTGGAACTCACATATTGCTATTATCTCATGTAAACAATCGTATCTCTGCTTTGGTTTACTCCACTCTTATTCCATTCTCTTTTCTTACCATTAATGGCATCATTTTCAATGAAAAAATATACAGTATTTCCTATCAAAAGCTCTCGAAGAACTCATTAGAACTTGTGAGAACTCGTACGGACATATGTTTAGTTCTACATCGATTATTTACTGGATAGATCTTGAGTACTTATACAGGATTAAGAAACCCAAATAATATCTTCTGACTATTTTTTTTTGGATGAGGTCCTGAGTTGTTACAGAAGTCAACATAAGTTGCCATGAATACTAATGCACACTGTCTGTTTTTGGGCATGAGTTGTAGCTGTCCGCGTCTAGTTTACTCATCTGATAGCTACTCAGATGGTCTCAAATTCAATTGGAAGGCTTTAGAAGCAGCAAACTGAGATCGGTTGGTTCTGTATTGCCAAGCAAGGCAGCACACTTCTCACAGGAGAAAAGAAAGCAAATCTCCTGAAAGAAAACAAGGATTTATTCAATTCACCTACTAATCAAAGGCTAATGACTCTCAGCCTCCTATTAAACATGATGGTTCCCCCTATCTCTAGGCAATATATTAAGATCCACATTGGTCTAGAAAGATTTCTCCTATTCAACTTTTTTTTTTCCCTTTGCAGAAGATAAAACCTTTTCATTAGAACATTATTTTCTGTGTGCGCGTATCTTGGTTCGGTTGCTGAGGGAAAGAGTGGAGAGGCATGATAGAAATTGATGTGTTTTCCACTTGCATGATCGATGCTTGGGAAAAGCAAAAGAAGAAAATTATTTAAAGAACAGAGGAGAGAGGGGTCGATTTCCATCATCTTTACCTCTCAAGGTTCATTTCAAATTTCATATCCTTCCTTTTGTTTTCCCCCCCTCCTATACAAGCAGAAGTGTCATCACCAGCTAAAACTTTCTTGACGAGGTAGGATTGACAGGGATGGGACACCATCACACGCTAATGTGCGTTAATCAATTGAACGAGACACCCATTCATTAAATGGAAATTTAAAACATGAACTTCAGAAATAACAGATGAAGTAATGATAAAATATTTGATGATGGCATGGTAAAGAAGAAAAAGTGAACATCGAGCGAGCACAACCATGGTGGGGACATGCTATATGGAACAGCTATGGCTGCTTTGCTGTATAAACAGGTTTGTTCAGCTCATTTAATTTATGCTGGTCTTCTTGTCTATTCCAATGCATGCGAACCATGTTGGTAGATTCTTTTTGTTAAGCGACAAAAAAAACAGTAGACCAAAAGAATCTAAATACAACGAACCATTTGATTTGAATTGGAAACAGGATAAGAACATCTAAGAAAGTTCAGTGCAAGCCTCTTTCAAGGGGATGAGGCAAGCCTAAAGGACGCTACCAGTTTGACTGCAAAGTACCCGCAGGCACAGGTGAAACATGAGCGGATTGTTTATGCAGCACTGGCTGCATAACTGCATGAAGGCCACGAGAGCTCAAAGAAAAGGTTATCCTACTGAACAGAATATGGATGAGAGATGAAAATTCAGTAGGTTTCCTGAGCTGAATTTAGCTTGGCATAACTTTATCTGATAGCTTATTTGTGATATTGAAGAATACTGAAACCGGAAATTACAGGCACTGCTACCTTCATCCATTGAAATTCTTGGAAGCACAGGTCGAAGTAGAATTGCCATCCAATGAGCTATCATTAGGCACAAACTCAAGCAGGGGAGGCAAAAGAAACATGCAGATGTTAATGTCATGCTAAGTTGCGAACCCAAGTTACTCAATTCATCTTTTTCGGCACAAACTGGCACAAGACAGACAACTGGCTTACGATGGAAAATGGTAACAAGGGCCCTCCCTGGGAATCAAAGATAGATCATAGAAAATTAAAAAACCATATGTATCATACTCAGGTCTACATGTTTTATTCCCTCATCTGCTAATTGTTTTTAAGGAGAAGAAAAGGACACTCGTAAACATACTCTGATATTCATATAAATGGAAGAAGGCAAAAGATGAAAAGCTCTAATTAACGTCAAGTAGAAGCAGGTCATACTAAGAGGCCCTCCTTGTTTGGCAGATTAAGTGGCCATAATCTAATATGAGTGGGGGAGATTCAATACAAGCATCAAGCAAGGACCACCCCAGGGAGAATGACATCATATTATTAGGAGAAATTGAGAAACTCAGATGGGCCTCTAGGAGTAAATCTGTACACCTCTTGTGTTGTGGCACTGTTGCCACTAAGCTCTGTCTCCCTGTTACAAGTTTATTGAATCTTTCACCTGAGAAAGTAAAAATAAAAATATTGAATTATGGCCTCTAATTCATAAATTGGCTATACCTTTCTCTGATATGAGAGTAATTTTACGACAAACAGGTACAAAGATAGGACATCCCGCAACAAGAACACTTGGCGAAAAACAGTGGCAGGACAACAGTCACCAAATAACAAGGATTATATTTAGGAAATTGAAGTCAGGCAGATTACCTTTGGACTGAGACGCATTTGTTTCTTATTAACTTCTCCCTAAAAATATTTCAGCCCATTTTTAGTTGCAAACATAGTTCTCTATTTCAGTTAATAGACGTGCTGCTGGGGTGATGCGCCACCAATAGCATCAGAAATTGACAATATAAATCCTAACACTATATAAAAGCAGCTATCTTTCCCAAGTTTCCAATTCCCATAATAACCTTCATTAGATTTCTTCTTAGATGCCTGAAACATGCTAAACTTATATGGGGAAGGATCCTAAGATTGCTGGTCTCATAAGTAGACATAAAGAAGTCCAAAAGAGAGTTGTCGAAGAGAAAAATTCCCTTTTGAGTTGCAATTTTCATGATTCAATGCATAAGAAGAGTCCTACATCCTCAAAATTGCAGATT
Organism: Phoenix dactylifera; assembly: GCF_051530095.1. Lineage (NCBI taxonomy): Eukaryota > Viridiplantae > Streptophyta > Magnoliopsida > Arecales > Arecaceae > Phoenix > Phoenix dactylifera. Next base: position 57,964,180 of record NC_143191.1, read on the forward strand.
AATAGTCATTTCTGGGTTATAGCAAAACAAAAGCTAATCTACATGAGGAACGTAGTATACCAAATAAATCTTAAACAATTTCATAATGAAAGCAAATTGGCAGTCAGTTCATGCATCTTTAAAATATATCATATAGTTGAAATCATTAGTTGTTGCAACGTGCATCAACATGTGCATTATACCTAGTATACTCCTAAGCATATCATATTATTCCTTGCTTTAATGTTTGAAAGGAAGCATTGAAAAAATTAAGGGATGATTTTGCATGCATACAGAAACTTCTAGGGAAAGCTGGGACCAGGATAAACTTCTCTGAGCAATGGTAATGGGGTAAACTTACTTGCCAGAAATTTTCTTGTCTTCCTCATATATCTTACCATGATTCTTTATGATTTTCCTGATTGATCACTCCATAGAATGAGAATAGTAAAACTGCCAAGATGCTCAAATACATTCACCTTGATCAAACTTAAATGGTTATCAAGAAGGAAAACAACAAAATCTTTCTTACAACTACCAGAATTCTATAACCTTTCCTCTTTGAATATAATCAGGAAAGAATATATGTTGGACAGTGGAAGAGCCAGCATGTCACTTGCACAAGCAGAATTCTGTTTTTGCTTCTGCTTTGTTATTCTTTGACCTTATTATGAATATGCAGCTAAAACAAATTACAATCGGAAAAATATTTTGATAATAATTGAATAAATCTTAACGAGATACAAGATTATGGCATGTCTTGTCGCAAGGATATGGGCAGTCTATTTCCCTGACTTGAGCTCGATCAAAGTACCAGTCACCAACAGACTTTGCAATCCCCTGCACATGAACAGCCAATGTAAAGATAATGGGTGAGATGAGCAAACATCTGTGAAACGGAAATGGAGAAAGAATTCTGGTTTCATAGACCAAGTAGCTAAGAACATGCTGATGTAGAAGGCTAAACAGCAAACATTCCCATCTCAATTACTTTTTCACAAAATCAAGAGACTCTAGATATAAAAATATAAAAATTTATATCTGAAAGCAACAGATATAGCAGCAATCACATCTCAGCATTCATTGCTGTACACATCTGCTTCTGTCTAATTTCTACGTGTTTAAAATGCTGATTTGATCATTCTGAGTAAAAGATCTAGGAATTTTGGAATTTCAGCTCCTCTATTTTTTGGCATGTCCTTAAAAAGAAGAAATGAAGAGATTTAAGACATTAATGCAGTGCAGAGGGAGGAACAACCCCAGGGCTGCCCAAAGGGGCAAAGGAAAGACCAATGCCTAAAGTTTAAGCCAGATTATGAAACCACATTTCAAAATCGACACTGACTCCTCCGATTGACAACGAAAGAACAATCTCTTTCTTTTTAATTCCTTTCCTCCTTGGTGAGACAAGAGAATTTCTTGTTTTTCGCTAGTGGAATGGGAAAAAAGGATCAAAAACGGGGAAGGTTGCACTACTTTTTTGGCTACCAAAAACTAAGCACCTTACGATACATTAACCGAGATCTCTAATTTCAATCTGTGTCAGCATAGCTTTGAATAGTCACAGAAGATATTAGCATTTAACTAGTCTCCCCTTTAAGATGAGAATCTACCTCATTTCTTTGGGTTGTTCGTATGTCAACTAATTTTTGGATCTTTCTAAGAAACTAAGGGGAAGAAAAAAATCTACTAGATAATCGTACAGCATCAGCCTTGACACTCAGACATTGCCATGGATAAGCAGGACAAGGACAATCCCATGAATTGAAATTTGTTTCGGATTCTTCTAACCATATTTAAGACGAGCATCACTTTTGTTACGCATTTTTACTATCGGACTACTATACTAGTCCAAATATGATTAATATTTCCTTATTAGTCTTGGTACTCTTTATTTATTAGGCACATTGTTAGGCTTAGGGTCTGCCGAACCGGGCCGAATCACCCGGTTCAGGCAGTACCGAGCCGACCTGGTGCAAAACCGGATCGGTTCGGCAATTCTATTCGGTTCTAGCTGGAGCGGCTATTGAGCCAGCTGAAACGGGTCAGTTCGGTGCCAACTCGGTGCAAACCAGCCGGTTCGTACCAAGTCAACCCGGTTTGGAACCGGATTGGGCATGAAATTATTGCCACTACCACCTGATGCCTTCTACATTGAGAAGGCCCAAGAAGGCCTTCCCAATGCACCCAAAAAATACACAAACAACACTAATTCAGGCTATTAAAAAAAAGATCCTGGGCTAAATAAGGTGTGCTTCCTCTTTTCTATCTCCTTTTCTTCTTTTTTTTTATGGAAGGCTTGAAAAAATAGCTCAAAAATTCCAAAATAAGAGAAGATCATGCCAAAAATTTTGATTTGGGCTTGATTTTTTTGTATGTTGTAGATCTATGGATGATGTACACGCTAGCATAAAAAATTTTAATTTTTAAATTATATATAATTTTTAAAATTAAAAATATAATTTTAGATTAAAAAGGATAATTTTTTCAAAATAAATTAAAAATAAAAAATGTAAAAAAATTAGAAACGTATTTAAAGGCAAGAAAACTACTCTCCATAAAAATTTGGTGTCCATTTATTCAAGTTTTGATGTGATCATGCGCACAGTAGCCTAAGCCTAAATTTGAAAAAAAATGAGAAAGAAGTAGCCTTTGATGCATGCCCGAAGGCCCAAAAAAAACATATGTAGCATTCATTGTTGGGTTCTATATAATCTGAGCTGAAATTATTTTTTTTAAATATTAATATTTAAAAATTATTTTTAAATTCGAAAATAATATAAAATATAAAAATTATACCAAAAATTAGAAAAAAATTAGTAGTTCGTATTACATAATTCAGAAGTAATTTCTGAGGTATAAATCAATTTTTTGAACTTTATGATATTTAAACATATTTTTAAATTTAAAGATTATTTAAAATATACAAATAAATAAAAAATTAGGGTTATGTATTAGATAAATCCGATGTATTTTTTAAGATAAAAAAATTATCTTCATCGTAAATTATTTTTTTTATTTTTAAATAATTGATAAACTAACGTACTTGATAACCTGGAATGGAGCCATCAAGAAAAGAGGAGTTCAAAAAATCATAGGTAAATGCTCTCGAGCCGACACTATTGAATGTGCAACTGATACAACATAGAGTTCAAGGAAGGAAGGTTAACCAGATTGAAGCAGTATTTAATTGGTGGTTACCCTGATGTATCTATATGCTGAAAATGCCCACAAGAGGTTTAACAGTTGATGAAGAAGCACTTCACTAATTTCAGAGCAGCAAAGAGAGTTGCTACGAAGAAAATGGAGGTAGACCGTCGAGCGGCAGAGCTAGGGCTGGCCCAAGCCTTAGATGATCGAGGTGGTCGCCTAAGGCCTCGGCCCAAAGGAAGGCCTCCGGGAGAGTTGCTCCAGCGTAGGTTTGTAACTCTGCCTAACCCTACGATCCAAGCATCCAGGCGTGGCACCGTGGCCAACGGGGTTACGGCTTACGGCCTACGGCCTACGGGACAAGACGTCTTAGCCGTCCCCCATCCATAGATCGTCTTCTTAGTTCTCCAGCGTAGCTCGTCTTCTCCATCCGACCATCCGCCGTAGTCACCAGATCCAGAATCCCATATAATCAGAGTCCAAGGCCCTCTAAAGTTCTAAACTCTTCATCTCTTCTTCTTCGGTTCTTGAATAACTGAGTTCCTTCCTGATCCTCGGTTCCTAAGTTCCTCCATCCTCGGTAGTCGGTCCTCCTTAGTTCTTCCGGGTTCCGACTTCCGTCCTTCGCCAGTTCGCCCGTTCGCCGTCCTTGGTTCTCATAGTCTCACTTCGCCCGTTCGCCACTGGCCCACTCGCCATCATCCTCATCGGGCCGGCACTCTGCACTCGGCCGAAGAAAGTGACGAGGGATCAGGGAGGCGGCGTCGCTGGCATCTCTTCTCCAGTTCTCCTTCTCGGTCCTCCGCCCTCTCCAGGTGAGCTTCCGACTTCCGGTTTCCTTTTTTTTTTTGACTTCAGTCTTCCAACCAAGGGGTAAGGGGCAAGGGGCAAGGGTCCGGGCCCCTAGGGACTCCGGAATCTAGCAGTTTTATTTATTTTTTTTGCTGCCGAGAAGCGGAGAAGGATTTTTTTTTTTTTAATATAAGTTTTGGAGGAAGGGGATTTCTTTATCAGTTTATTGGGTAACTCCTAGGCTAGTTCTGCAAAATGGTGCATTCAGGGTTCACAAAAGAGTCAGATTCATACACGGAATAGGTACAAGCCAGGCCTAATCCTACAACTCGACCTGCTTTAGGATAGGGCAAAATTTTTTATCCATGTATCTGGAAATTGATTTGGATTATTTGACTCAACAACACAAAGAAGACCACCTCTAATTCTCAAGGGCTGGAGTATTTTGTTATATACTACTCAGTTTTCGAAGACTTTTGTCGAAATAGAATTGCCAGTTGGCCCAGTTCAACCTACTACAGTGCTGCTTAAACCTCTTGGTAGATATTATTAGAGGCTTTGATTTGAATCCTAGCTGAGAAGTACGTACTTGAGTTTTTGATCCTATTTGCCGACAGACTTGGATTTTGATTAAGCAAATTGCTTGCCAATTGAACATTTCTCTTGTTTAAGAAACAAATTAACTATCTTCATTTTGGATTCAAATAAAGATGATGGTGGGATTTAAATGAATTTTTAAAGTATTTTACACTTATTAATTTTTTTTTTATTTTTTTTTTAAAAGGCCTCCTTTAGTGAGTTCGCCTTAGGCCTCCAAATACATTGGGCTACCCCTAGACAGAACCACCTTTCTATTACTCCAAAGAGTCAGAGGAGGCATCCGCTCTAGATGACAAGGAGGCAAGATCCAGGCTAACATGCCAGCGAGCCAGATGATCAGTGGCAGTAGGATGAGGTGGCCAGGTATAGGGCTCAATTTGGGCCCTTGTATTACGAGTCGGGCTCCGGTTCTACAAGTAGTAGGCTAGATCTAGAGTTCAGAAGGACCACCTCAGTCAGGAAGGCCATCAACAGAGGCGGTGGTCGGATTGCATCTATGTTGGAGACTTTCGGTAGTAGAAAAAAGTCATCCAAAGATATTCCACCGGCAGCAGCAATCCATGATTTAGATCCACATGCTTTTTCTAACAAAGATTTGAAGCTATTGAATCCTAGTTCCACTTTAGCCACATTCCAGTAAATGTGGCAGACAATACGTACTACAACGCTGCTTGGTTAGAGGGATGGGTTAATATAAATCCTAACTATACTGATGATTCGGATATCTATGAGAGGTATCACCACTCGATCCGATTTTAGATATCGATTGTATGTTGAACTTTAAATGTATGTAACTGATTGTATTATTTTTAATTTTTACATTACTACTTGATTAGAGGATATTTTATATTGTTCATTTTATAATTTGTATCAATTTAAAGTAATAAGATGCATCATATAGGTTAAACTAGGATCATAGAAACATCAAAAAATATAAAAAAAAAATCAAATTAGACTTAAATTTATTGAAAAAGATCAAAAAGAATCATTACCAATTAATTTTTTTTGAGAACTCAAAAAAAAAGGTGAACAGTACTGGGCGTCGACCGGTACGGGTTCCGGTACCGGTTCGGCGTACCTTGGTTAGGCTATATATTGAAGTGCATATTGGTGACTATATACAATATATAGAGATTTCATCTTCTACCTTTGTGCTAATATGGTATCAGAGCAATCTAACACTGAACACTAAATAGTAGGTACCTATCAAGAAAAACCTAGTTATGAAGTTACAGCCACTTTAAATTCTGATGTTGAAAATCTTTTGCAAAGGATTTAGGTATTCTAGGAAAAGAGCCCACTCAACATGACCAATAAAAGAAAAAAAATGAGAAAATCTGTATATGGTTGAACTTATTACTCCATCTCCTACTCAGTAGATAGTATCATAGGCTACCATGAAATTTATCTCTAACACCGAAAATAAGGAGATAGTTCGAAAACAAGGAGATAGTTAGCATGTTTAATTTTCTCAAATCTTTATCAAATGCATGGAAATAATTTTTAACATTTTAGCATTTTACTATATAACTAATTTATCTCTAACCAGAAATGAATACCAAATATGGCCGTACCTTGTCTTGGATAGTTGGAGAGTTATCTCCATACCATGTATCCTGTTTCTCTGATTGGCAATGAGCAAAACATGAATTAATAAATAGTCCATTTTGCTTGGAATTTGAGAACCCTTTTGTGGCGTCAAGCATTTGGTTCCTGAATCCTGAACAACAACATGTATGGATTACATGTTAGAATGGAACATTCCAGATTAAACCAAGCAGTGACAAAGAACCCAAATAGGTACCTTGCAGAAACTTTATTTGATCATCATTGCACTTCAAATAATTATATTTGCATGCTTGCCAATGACCTTTAGGATCAGCATTCTTGGTGGCTAAACTTTGTCGAACCTGATGACGTAATGAAGGTGGAAAAACAACTTGTTAGAATGGAAGCAAACAATTTCTCAAAACAAAAAGAAAGAAAAAATAATGGAAGCAGTCAATCTAGCTATTCCTATATTTTCGTAAGTCCATATTGATAAATCCAAAAGAAAATTTAATTTAATAGAGCCCCACTAGGAATTGCAGTCAAAACAAAATCTGCCATTGGTCTGTGAAACAACTTGCTATAAAAATGGCCCGTACTATAGGCTAAAGCTGGAATATACCTGCCATACATCATATGCTGCATTCAGAAGAAAAGTTGGGGTCTGAATAATGCTCAATAAATTCTGTGGAAAGAAGCACTGCAAAAAAAAAGGGAAAAAAGTTTTGATCACATTATTTCTTAGTAGTTCTGTAGGAACATCTTTAGTGGGGAAACCAAGATTACCGAAGTTGCGTCCATCTTGGCAGTACAAGTTCCTGGCAAGTTCTTGGCCACTCCCTTTCATGAGTAGGAAATAAAGATGTCAGCATAATGCGCTCATAAGCAGATTCTTGCTACCCATATAGATAAAAACAAGCACAGAGTGCCAATATGAAAGTCATTGTTAAGCGCAGAGCACATTTCCAATTATCAACATATTATATTAAGCATAGTTTATTGAATGGAAGATCCACATTAGTATCTCTTTTATCTACTCCTATCATCCTTGAACATATAAAATGAGAGTAATGATGATGAGATTACCTGCATAGTTACTACACCTTCATAGAAGGATCTTAGAGTGCGCCCACCAGCTACATCAGTACTGCAATGCATATAGAAACAAATAAATATAGCAGACATTCAAACAAATATTAGTAAAAGTTATGTTGGATCATTTATCAATTTATAGCATATCACTAAAGTGTCCGTTCACATAATTACGGAAGATTGCAATGTCATTCAGAAAAAGATAGAATAAAGTAAATAAAATATTTCCTGGCAACCAATGAAAATTTGTTTTATAATAAGCAAAAAGGTGAGTCATACACATCAAGGAACAATCCAGCATCAGCTAGGCACTTGACTTTAGTGTTTGCTGGAAGTAGTGCCCAAAACTCATCACAGTGTAGTATGGAAGCCAGACCCCCAGCAGAGCATCCAGTAAGAAAGGCCTGGAAACATCAATTATATAAAATCCGGAATTAATTTGAAATCATATCCAAAATAACATATAGGAGTAAGATTAAAAGAAAAACCTGCTCTGCTGAATGCATTCCTTTTGACATCAGGTCTTCCATTGCAGCTGAAAAGATACGTTGTCCTCGAAAATAAAGGCCAGCAGCCTATATATACAGCCCAAACAATTTAAAACTATCGGTATATATATGTATCTGATCATTATTTCATAGGAATCAATTTGGCTGAAATTAAAATGTATCATCATAGAGGACTAGTCACACCATTATGAGTCTATTGACTGTGGATACTACATTGTAGTTCCCAGCAAAGAACTTGTAATGAAATTTAGAAGTGATCCCACTAACCTCATTATAGCCTTCACCTGCAAATGATGCACCATCACAATAGCGAATTCTAACTCTGTTCCAGTTGTAGAAGTCTGGAAACATTATAACCAAAATGGACATGACATTGAGTCCAAGATTCGACCAACCACCAATAGTTTATTTCCACAGGTAGAAAAGCTACATTTCTAAACAAAAAGCAAGGGCTTTTGATAACAATTACCTGGATTTTCTTCGGGTTTGTTGCTCAATATTCCAGTAAATGGTATCTGTTTCTCCATGTAGTTTGATGAACCACGACGAGTTGTTTTGCGGTATACACATGTGCTGATATCATTGCACCAGCCTCCCCCCTAAATGTATTCAAAAATAGAAATTGAGCAAAAGTTAAATGTATCTACAGCTCGTAGTTGCATCATCTGGGTGTATAATCAGTGTGCCCTCTACTACTAGCATGCTGCAGGTCACATGGATTAAAATTTGTAACTTTTTAACTGCAAGTCCTTTTTAACTTTGTAACTGTAATTCATTCACCTCTAGTTCAACAAGCCAATTGTTTGCTCCTGAACCAGACCCTGGATGCAGGTGGTAAGCACTTGGTGTTCCATCCAAACAGACTGCACACACCGAAGAACACAATTGATCAACAAGTAATTATCTGTTTCACCCAAGCTGCTCGCTCGAGGTTAACTTGAAAAACACTAGGAGAGATAAAAGAAGTGGATAGCACCAAAAGAAAAAAAAAATCTTTAGACTGTGTTTCCTGAATTCTAACCCTTAAGACTGTACAAAAGAAGAAAGATACAGGCTTAATTTAAAATCTAGGATCTGGTTAGATTGCTGTCTTATCAGCTCATTCCACATTAAAGTGAAGAAGAAAGTGATGTTTCAGTGGTCGTTTTCTCACAAACCATTAATACTTCGTGCTCAAATAGAAATGCTCTGTTTTCTGATTAACTTGGAACAGCATATTTTTACTTATATTTTTTCCCGTTAGGAGATTCAGATTTAATAAACAAGACAACATTCAAACTAGTTATGGATTATAAAATTGCAAAGCATTATTGAATTGCTTTCCTTGCAATAATTTCTTGGCTGAATACAGTAACAGATTAATATGGTATTTCAGCTAAAAAGGATCTTGAGAAAACGAAGACCCCGTGGTGAGAGGCCTTGTTGGGAAAATCTAGCTTGAACTAAATTTACAAGTTAGGAAGAGATACTATTGGAGCTCTGGTGACATAGGAAATGATAAAACCAGTAGCCCTAACCACACCGCGGAACAGAAGCAGAACCATGAAGAGGAGAAATGTGTCTCTGAAAAACATTACATGGCCAAGCAAAACGAATCTCGCGATCTAGCATGGCAGGTAGGAACAATAAACTTGCTTATATTAAAAAAAATGAAAATATTTGTGGATGCATGTGTATATATTTATAGATCAAGGAACCCAAATTGTGGACCATAAAAGATAACTTAGAAAAAGAATGTCTTTCCAAGAAAAAAAAGGAAAGAAAGAAAAATCATATCGAAAGATAGACATGATGGAAATCATGGGGGAGCAGCAAATTGACCTGTTCAAACACAAGCAGACAGAAATAACAGAAAGGCAGCCATAATGCCTCCAACAAGTCAAATGAGCATTAAAAATTTAAGGATGTATGTACTGGCTAATTATTTTTAAAGCTTAAAAGAAATTAACAGGAGCAGAACACAGATCAAACCACTAAGAGATGTAAAGAGCAGCATATCCAATAACTGAATATACAACAATGCAATTTCTCGAACATCATAAACAATAATAACATGAAAGACAGTTTACAGTTTTAATGATTGCATATCAGCAAATCATTCATGGGAAATATTTAGAAAAAAAGAACAGCAGAATTTATACCAAACAAAACAGGGACACATAGGAGGAGTGTGGGAGGCAGCAAAGACCGTACCAGCCCCATTTTCGGTAGCAGATCGAATGAGGGTCAGATCTACAAGGAGAGGCTGAGGGGCACTCCCATTAACTCCATCCAAGTAGTCATAGCCCTGAACGCGCCTCACCACAACCAGCACAAGTAGCCCAACAACCCAGAGAGCCTTCATGGGTTATTGGATTCTCTCCTCCCCTCTCTCTCCCTCCTCCTCCTCCTGGTTCTGTAGGCACGGAAGAAGGGAAATGAAAGAACAGGGGAAGAGACCGAAGGCCGGCTATGTATAGGAGAGAGTCTCAGAGGCAGGAAAAGAGAGAAGGTATCCGACCAAAAACATAGAATGAAAATATTAAAAAAAAAATAATGCAGTCCTTTCAGGAAATTTAGATACAGTGAGTAAAATGTGCCGCAAACAAAGGTAACCATTCTCTCCAAAAATGAAAAATATAGATAAAAGAGGACACGGGTTTCCTGGCGTTATTCGTTTCTTATTTCCATAAAGTGGGCCCCATATTGAACGCAGTAATTGAACGCGAGGATTTAAATGTTTTCCTTAAATGACGTTGAAACGGCGGATCTCGCCCGCTCTTCTGTACAGGGAGCCGATGGATGATTTCGGAAAGAAGATCTTTATCCTTTAATGCAATAAGACTTCTTACCTCCTTTGGCTCCTGGGGACCGTGCGGAGATCGAAGATAAGTTCGAGGGATCTGGGAAAGAGATTTTGTGTGCGGGAACGAGTTCCATGTTGGGCATAGGTGGAACGCATTTGTGAAAGAGAAAAATTACTTAGGCAGCAAATGGTTGTGATGGAATTTTCTTTTCATATACATGCACGAACGCATTTTAACGGAGATGGCCTTTTAGGGAAAATAAATTTTTTATTACTACTTATAAGCAAAGGTTGGATTGAGCGATAAATGTAATACAATTATTAGCAGTGTGCTGCAAACGCCAACCTAAATACGAGTAAATACTCCAAACTAGAATTGCAACGTCAAAATAAAAAGGCAAAGCTTCATTAGGCGGAGTTTTTGGAGCGCCTCCTTTCTGGCTTTTCAAAGACACTTTTAGATAAAATAAGTGTGTTTGGTAAAAAAATTGAAAAGTTATTTTAGCTTTGGCAGAAAGCTAAAACAACTTTTTTTTTTTTGGAAAAGCTCCATCTCCAAAAAAAATATTTTTAAGCCCCTGGAAAAGTTATTTTGAGTTATAAATTTTTTTCTTTTTGGACTATAATACCAATGATAAAATATAACAATTACAGAAAATAATATTAATATAGAATTATAATAATTATAATATTTTATATATTTATTATTATGTTGTACTATAAATATAATATTACATTACATTATATCATAATACATTGATGTATTATATTATATAATATCAAATTATGCTATATTATTATGCTATAGTACACAATATATTATATTACTATATTATAATAGTATTATATTATATAACAGTAATATTATACTATATTATATATTTATGTATTAATATATATTATATTTTATTATGCTCTGTTGTATAATACTATGTAATATTTTTTATGGTCATTTTGTCATATCAAATGTACTTTCTCAGTCTGTTCACTAAATATATTAAAGTCTCACATCATTTTAGAAATGTAATTACCAAACAGCAAATAGCTTTTTATAAAAACTCTACTTCAAAAAGTTCTACTTCCAAAAGCTCTACTGCCAACAGCTCAACCAAATGAGGCCTAAGTCCATTTCTAATTTTTTTTTTAATGAAAGATTAGACTAAGGTTAATGGCTTTTATTAAGAGTCAATCTTTTCCTGATCAACCCGGAGTTGATTGGGAGTAATTTCTTGATGTGATGACAGATAATTAAATATGATGAAGAAGAGGCTCTTAAGTGTCTTCCTAGTCGAGTAGTTTTTGAAATAGCACCACATCACATGAAAGAGCAAAGATGTTCATGTAGTTGACTTTAAAAACGTTCATGGCTGTCGTTATCTTGGTCCGGAATTATTCTCAAGTCCACTCCACCGACCTTAGGATGTTGGATTTGAGAGATCAGTTTCAACACCCTCTGGACGCTGCAGTGTCGGTCAACTAGGATTTGCCAATATTTCTCAGCGTTAAAAAGGTGGGTCCAGAGACCAAATTAATCACCACCACCGGATGCATGTTTTTCTCCCGTATCTATTAGTGAACTGGGTTGGATTCTCTCTATTGAATTGAGGGAAAAAAATAAAACAAAAACCAAAGTTAATATTCGTTATAAGACGATCATACGAAATGAAGAAAACACAATAGCATGGACTTTTAAATAAATAATTTTTGTTGCTTGGAAATGATATTAAAACCATTACTAGATCTGAAACCACACTACACCAACCCCACTATCACTCCGAGCAAAAAGCACTATCCTAGATTGATTCTGCTTTACTTACAGTTCGATGGAGGGCCGTTTGAAACATTGCTTTCTGCGCGTGCGTATCTTGGTTCGGTTGCTGAGATGGAGGTCATCTTGAGGTTGCCAAGGGAAAGAGTGGAGAGGCATGATAGAAACTGATGCGTTTTCCACTTGCATGATCGATGCTTGGGAAAAGCAAAAGAAAAAAATTATTTAAAGAATAGGAGAGAGAGGGGTCGATTTCTATTCGTCTTTGCCTCTCAAGGTTCATTTCAAATTTCATATCCTTCCCCCTTTTTTTCCCCTCCTTCCCCTCTCATACAAGCAGAAGTGCCATCACCAGCTAAAACTTTCTTGACGAGGTAGGATTGACAAGATTTTTTATGAGAATAGTGATTGATCATTTTCTAGAATGAGAATAGTTGTAACAACTCAGGATCTCACCCAAAATGGCTAGCTACAGGGTATTATTTGGATTTCTTGATCCTTTATAAGTATCCAAAATCTACTCAACGAATAACTGATATGAAACTAAACACATGCTTACACGGATCTTCACATACTTCTCATGTTTAAGCTCTAACGTGCTTATCAGACTAAAAGTTTAAATTTATTCAAATCTAATCACAAACACCACGATCAGTCTATGATCAGTCTAAACAGAACCGTGTTGTAGTGTCTCCTAGTCCACATAGGTTATAAGCTGGATCTGCTTTGATACCATTTATAACAACTCAAAATTTCATCCAAAATGACTAGCCAGAAGGTATTATTTGAATTTCTTGATCCTGTATAAGTACCCATGATCTATCCACCGCATAACCGATATGAGACTAAATATATGCCCGCATGGATCCTCACAATAGTAACCCTGCCAAGATGCTCAAATACATTCATCTTGACCAAACTTAAATGGTCATCAAGAATGCATCAAAATCTTTCTTACTACAACTATCACACTTCTATAACCTTTCCTCTTTGAATATAGTCAATAAAGGATATATGTTGGATGGTGGAAGAGCCAGCATGTCACTTGCACAAGCAGAATTTTATTTTTGCTTCTGCTTTGTTTTTTTTTTTTTGTTGTTGTACCGGCATCTCGCGACATTCAAATGTGAGTACGCCTCGAAGAATCCAAATACAAAACATGGCCAATCCCCACGGAATGAAGTCAGTGCCATTCGAAGAGAAGGCTTCGGAATGATGTGCTACGAAAGAGGTGACTCAGTCGCCGCACTGTTCGCATTGCGGAATACATGTACGACCCCAAATGAGTCGAGACTCCCCAACAGGTGGCAGACATTCCAGACTAGTGGGTGTAGATCTGGCCCGGCATGCCCACCCCTAACTCCACTCAAAACTGTGGCCGAATCGCCCTCCAACAGAATACGCTGAGCCCCTATGTGCACTTTGGTATGAACGAGGCCGTCCCACACTGCGCGCAGCTCCGCCACTTGGACATACTCATCAAAAATGCGACGCTCCCCTGTCGCAATCAGCCTGAGCTAATGATCTCAAATCACAAAACCCACACCACATCTACCACCGTCCTCTGAAATACTATTTTGTTATTCTTTGACCTTATTATGAATATGCAGTTACAACAAATTACAATCAGACTAATATTTTGATAATAATTGAATAAATCTTAACAAGATACAGGATTATGGCATGTCTTGTCACAAGGATATGGGCAGTCTATTGCCTTGACTTCAGCTCGATCAAAGTACCAGTCACCAACAGATTTTGCAATCCCCTGCACATGAACAGCCAATGTAAAGATAATAGGTGAGATAAGGAAACCTCTGTCAAACAGAAATGGAGAAAGAATTCTGGTTTCATAGATGAAGTAGCTAAGAACATGCTGATGTAGAAGGCTAAACAGAAAACTTTTCCATCTCATTTATTTTTTCACAAGATCAAGAGAATCTAAATACAAAAAAATCAAAATTTATATCTAAAGGCAACAGATGTAGGAGCAGTCACATCTCAGTCTTTCCTAAGCAAGCATTCATTGGTGTACACATCTGCTTCCGTTTAATTCTACGTGTTTAAAATGCTGATTTGATCCAGAAGAATGATCATTCTGAGTAAAAGATCTAGGAATTTTTGGAATTTCAGCTCCTCCATTTTTTGGCATGTCCTTAAAAAGAAGCAATGAAGAGATTTAAGTCATTAATGCAGGAAAAAAGGGGAAGATTGCACTATTTTTTTGGCTACCAAAAACTAAGTACCTTACGATGCACTAACCGAGATCTCTTATTTCAATCTGTGTCAGCATAGCTTTGAATGATCACAGGAGATATTAGCAGTTATGTAACTAGCCTCCCCTTTAAGATGAGAACTATTCGGTTTTGGCCGGAATCGGTCGGTTCGGTGCCACCTCGGTGTGAACCTGCTGGTTTGTATAGAATCAACCCGATTTTGAACCAGATTGGGTATGGCATTATTGCCACTGGCACCTGATGCCTTTTATATTGAAAAGGCCCGAGAAGGCCTTTCCAAGGCCTTTCCAACACAAATTGAAAGCGGCTCCACCGCTTTTTCTTTCTAAAAAATTCACAAACAACACCGATTCAAGCTATCAGAAAAAAGATCTAAGGCTAAATAAGGTGTGTTTTCTCTCTCCTCTCCTTTTCTCCTTTTTTATGGAGAGCTTGAAGAAATAACTCAAAAATTGCAAAATAAAAAAGATCATATTAAAATTTTTGATTTGGGCTTTTTTTTTATATATTGTAGATCTATAGATGATGTACACGCTGACATAAAAAATTTTAATTTTTGGAATATATATAATTTTTTAAAATTAAAAAAAATAGATTAAAAAAATAATTTTTAAAAAATAAATAAAAAATATAAAAATTAGAAACACATTTAGAGGCATAAAAGCTACTCTCCATAAAAATTTAGTATCCATTCATTCAAGTTTTGATGTGATAATGCACACAGTGGCCTAGACCTAAATTTGAAAAAAAATTAAGAAATAAGTAGCCTTTGATGCATACCCGAGGACCTATAAAAATATATGTCGCATCTATTATTTGGTTCTACATGGATCTGATCTAAAATTATTTTTTTAAATAATAATATTTAAAAATTATTTTTAAATTTAAAAAATATAAAATATATAAATAATACCAAAAAATAGATAAAATTAGTAGTATATATTACATAATTCAGAAGTAATTTTTGAGGTATAAATCATATTTTTTGAATTTATGATATTTAAACATTTTTCAATTTAAAAAAAATTAAAAATATATAAATAAATAAATAAAGAAAAATTAAGGTTATGAATTAGTTAAATCTGATGTATTTTTTAAAGTAAAAAAATTAACTTCGTCAGAAATTATCTTTTTATTTTTAAATAGTTGATAAATTGATGTACTTGATAAACTTGGAATGGAGCCATCACGAAAAAAAAGATCCGGAGCATGACATTGGCTGAAATCATGGGCAAATGCTCTCAGGCCGACACCATTGAAAGTGCAATTGGTGCAACATAGAGTTCAAGGAAGGAGGGGTAACTAGATTCAAACAGTACTTAGCTGGTGGTTATTCCGACGTATCTATGTACTAGAAATACCCATAAAAAGTTCGACAGCTGATAAAGAAGCACTTTGCTAATTTCAGAACAGCGAAGATAAGGGTTGCCAAGAAGAAGACGGAGGTGGATCGCTGACCGGCAGAACCAGCTTCCTATCACTCCAGAAGTCAAAGGATGCGTCTGCTCTAAATGAAAAAGCATATATTTAGGTTGCCATGCAGGCGAGCCCGAATGATCAGTGGCACCTGAATGAGGTAGCTAGGCATAAGACTCGATTTGGATCCTCGTCTACGAGTCGAGCTCCGATTCTGCGAGTAGCAGTTCAGGAGGACCACCTCAGTCGGAAGGCCGTCAGCAGAAACAATGGCCGGATTACATCTATGCTGAAGGCTTTTGGTAGCAGAAAGAAGTCATCCAAAGATATTCCACCACTAACAACAATCCATAATTTAAATCCACATACCTTCCTCAACAGAGATTCGAAATAGCAGAGGGTTGACTCAATGCTGAAAAAGGATAAGAAGAAAGATATGTGGCGAGCTATTGGATCCTGATTCCACTTCAGTTATATCCCAGGGAATGTAGCAGACAATATGTACTACAATGCCGCTTGGTTAGAGGAGTGGGCTGATGTACCTCCTAACTATGCTGATAATCCGGATATCTGCGAAAGACATCGCCATTGGACCCAATTTTAGATGTCGTTACATATGTTGGACATTAAATGTATGTAATTGATTGTATTATTTTTAAATTTTTACGTCACTACTTGATTTAAAGATATTTTATGTTGATTATTTTATGATTTGTATCATTTTAAAGCGCAATAAGATGTATCATCTAGGTTAAACTGAGATCATAGAAACATCAAAAAAATATTAAATTAGACTTAAATTTATTGAAAAAGTTTAAAAAGAATGATTACCAATTAAATTTTTTTGAGAACTAAAAAAAATAGGTGTGCCGATCGGTGAACTGGCACGCCCTACTAGTTTAGTACGGTACCGAACCGTACCGAGCATCGACCGATACAGGTCTTAGTACCGGTTCGGTGTACCTTGGTTAGGCTATATATTATGTGCATATTGGTGACTATATGTACAAGAGCCAAAAGTCTGACCTTCTTAATCTCTTATTTCCGTCTTTTAGAAAGCTGAAAAGTTGAGTTATGGCACACCCTACCAATTCAGTACAGTACCGAACTGTACCGAGCGCCAACCTATACGGGTCCCGATACCAGTTCGGCGTACCTTGGTTAGGCTATATATTATGTGCATATTGGTGGCTATATACAATATACAGAGATTTCATCTTCTACCTTTTGTGTTAATATGGTATCGGAGCAATCTAACACTAATCTCTAAATAGTAGGCTCCTATCAAGAAAAACCTAGTTATGAAGTTACAGCCACTTTAAATTCTGATGTTGAAAATCTTTTACAAAGGATTTAGGTATTCTAGGAAAAGTGCCCACTCAACATGACCAATAAAAAGAAAAAAATGAGAAAAATCTGTACATGGTTGAACTTATTACTCCATCTCCCACTTAATAGATAGTATCATAGTCTACCATGAAATTTATCTCTGACACCGAAAATAAGGAGATAGTTCGAAAACAAGGAGATAGTTAGCATGTTTAATTTTCTCAAATCTTTATCAAATGCATGGAAATAATTTTTAACATTTTAGCATTTTACTATATAACTAAGTTATCTCTACCAAATATGGTCGTACCTTGTTTTGGATAGTTGGAGAGTTATCTCCATACCATGTATCCTGTGTCTCTGATTGGCAATGAGCAAAACATGAATTAATAAATAGTCCATTTTGCTTGGAATTAGAGAACCCTTTTGTGGCGTCAAGCATTTGGTTCCTCAATCCTGAACAACAACATGCATGAATTACATGTTAGAACAGAACATTGCATATTAAACCAAGTAGTGACAAAGAACCCAAATAGGTACCTTGCAGAAAATTTATTTGATCTTCATTGCACTCTGAATAATTATATTTGCATGCTTTCCAATAACCTTTAGGATCAGCATTCTCGGAGGTTAAACTTCGAATCTGATGACGTAATGAAGGTGGAAAAACAACTTGTTAGAATGGAAGCAAAAAATTTCTCAAAATAAAAAGAAAGAAAAAAAGACTGGAAGAAAGCAATCTAGCTATTCCTATATTTTCGTAAGTCCATATTGATAAACCCAGAAGAAAATTTAATTTAATAAAGCCCCACCAGAATAGCAGTCAAAACAAAATCTGCCATTGGTCTGTGAAACAACTTGCTATAAAAATGACCCGTACTACAAGTTAAAGCTGAAATATACCTGACATACATCATATGCTGCATTCAGAAGAAAAGTTGGGGTCTGAATAATGCTCAATAAATTCTGTGGAAAGAAGCACTGCAAAAAAAAAGGGAAAAAAGTTTTGATCACACTATTTCTTAGTAGTTCTGTAGGAACATCTTTAGTGGGGAAACCAAGATTACCGAAGTTGCGTCCATCTTGGCAGTACAAGATCCTGGCAAGTTCTTGGCCACTCCCTTTCATGAGTAGGGAATAAAGATGTCAGCATAATGCACTCATAAGCAGATTCTTGCTACCCATACAGATAAAAACGAGCACACGGTGCCAATATGAAAGTCATAGTTAAGCGCAGAGCCCATTTTCAATTATCATCATATTATATTAAGCATAGTTTATCGAAGGGAAGATCCACTTTAGTATCTCTTTTATCTACTCCTATCGTCCTTGAACATATAAAATGAGAGTAATGATGATGAGATTACCTGCATAGTTACTACACCTTCATAGAAGGATCTTAGAGAGCGCGCACCAGCTACATCAGTACTGCAATGCATATAGAAACAAATAAATATAGCAGACATTCAAACAAATATTAGTAAAAGTTAGGCTGGATCATTTATCAATTTATAGAAAATTTGTTTTATAATAAGCAAAAAGGTGAGTCATACACATCAAGGAACAATCCAGCATCAGTTAGGCACTTGACATTAGTGTTTCCAGGAAGTAATGCCCGAAACTCATCACAGTGTAGTATGGAAGCCAGACCCCCAGCAGAGCATCCAGTAAGGAAGGCCTGGAAACACCAATTATATAAAATCCGGAATTAATTTGAAATCATGTCCAAAATCACATACTAAAAGAAAAACCTGCTCGGCTGAATGCATTCCTTTTGACATCAGGTCTTCCATTGCAGCTGAAAAGATACGTTGTCCTCGAAAATAAAGGCCAGCAGCCTATATATACAGCCCAAACAATTTATAACTATCGGTATATATATGTATCTGATCATTACTTCATAGGAATCGATTTGGCTGAAATTAAAATGCATAATCATAGAAGACTAGTCACATCATTATGAGTCTATTGACTGTGGATACTACATTGTAGTTCCTAGCAAAGAAATTGTAATGAAATTTAGAAGTGATCCCACTAACCTCATTATAGCCTTCACCTGCAAATGATGCACCATCACAATAGCAAATTCTAACTCTGTTCCAGTTGTAGAAGTCTGGAAGCATTATAACCAAAATGGAGATGACATTGAGTCCAAGATTCGACCAACCACCAACAGTTTATTTCCTCATGTAGAAAAGCTACAGTACTAAACAAAAAAGCAAGGGCTTTGGATAACAATTACCAGGATTTTCTTCGGGTTTGTTGCTCAATATTCCAGTAAATGGTATCTGTTTCTCCATGTAGTTTGATGAACCACGACTAGTTGTTTTGCGGTATACGCATGAACTGATATCATTGCACCAGCCTCCCCCCTAATGTTTTCAAAAATTGAATTTGAGCAAAAGTTAAATGTATCTACAGCTCGTAGTTGCATCAACTGGGTGTATAATCAGTGTGACCTCTACTACTAGCATGCTACAGGTCACATGGATTAAAATTTGTGACTTTTTAACTGCAAGTCCTTTTTAACTTTGTAACTGTAATTCATTCA
This sequence comes from Phoenix dactylifera, assembly GCF_051530095.1. NCBI lineage: Eukaryota > Viridiplantae > Streptophyta > Magnoliopsida > Arecales > Arecaceae > Phoenix > Phoenix dactylifera. The sequence continues at coordinate 57,983,936 of NC_143191.1, forward strand.
CCTCTAGTTCAACGAGCCAACTGTTTGCTCCTGATCCAGACCCTGGATGCAGGTGGTAAGCACCTGGCGTTCCATCCAAACAGACTGCACACACCAAAGAAGACAATTGATCAACGAGTAATTATCTGTTTCACCCAAGCTACTCGCTCGAGGTTAACTTGAAAACCACTAGGAGAGATAAAAGAAGTGGATAGCACCAAAAGAAAAAAAAAAACTTTAGACCGTGTTTCCTGAATTCTTACCCTTAAGACTGTACAAAAGAACAAAGATACAGGCTTAATTTAATATATAGGATCTGGTTAGATTGCTGTCTTATCAGTTCATTCCACATTAAAGTGAAGAAGAAAGTGATGATTTGGAGGTCGTTTTCTCACAAACCATTAATACTAACAAAATATTTTTGCTTATATTTTTTTCCCGCTAGGAGATTCAGATTTAATAAAGTAAGACAACATTCAAACTAGTTATGGATTATAAAATCGCAAGGAGTTATTGAATTGCTTTCCTTGCAAAAATTTCTTGCCTGAATACGGTATCAGATTAATATGGTATTTCAGCTAAAAAGGATCTTGAGAAAACGAAGACCCCGTGGTGAGAGGCATTGTTGGGAAAATCTAGCTTGAACTAAATTTACAAGTTAGGAAGAGAAACCATTGGAGCTCTGGTGACATAGGAAATGATAAAACCAGTAGCCCTAACCACACCACGGAACAGAAGCAGAACCATGAAGAGGAGAAATGTGTCTCTGAAAAACATTACATGGCCAAGCAAAAGGAATCTCGCGATCCAGCATGGAAGGTGGGAAGAAAAAACTTGATTATATTAAAAAAAATGAAAATATCTATGGATGCATGTATATATATTTACAGATCAAGGAACCCAAATTGTGGACCATAAAAGATAACTTTAGAAAAAGGATGTCTTTCCAAGGAAAAAAAACAAGGAAAGAAAGAAAATTCATATTGAAAGACAGACATGATGGAAATCATGGGGGAGCAGCAAATTGACCTGTTCAAACACAAGCAAACAGACATAACAGAAAGGCAGTCATAATGACCCCAACAAGTCAAATGAGCATTAAAAATTTAAGGATATATGTACCGGCTACTTATTTTTAAAGCTTAAAAGAAATTAACAGCAGCAGAACACAGATCAAACCACTAAGAGATATAAAGAGCAGCATATCCAATAACTGAATATACAACAATGCAATTTCTTGAACATCATAAACAATAATAACATGAAAGACAGTTTACAGTTTAAATAATTACAAAAGGAAAGTGCATGTCAGCAAGTCATTCATGGGAAATGTTTAGAAAAAAAGAACAGCAGAATTTATACCAAACAAAACAGGGACACATAGGAGGAGTATGGGAGGCAGCAAAGACCGTACCAGCCCCATTTTCGGTAGCAGATCGAATGAGGGTCAGATCTACAAGGAGAGGCTGAGGGGCACTCCCATTAACTCCATCCAAGTAGTCATAGCCCTGAACGCACCTCACAACAACCAGCACAAGTAGCCCAACAACCCGGAAAGCCTTCATGGGTTATTGGATTCTCTCCTCCCCTCTCTCCCTCCTCCTCGTCCTCCTGGTTCTGTAGGCACGGAAGAAAGGGAAATGAAAGAGCTGGGGAGGGTCAGATTGTTTCACCTCGGAGACAGGACAGTCCAGAAGAGACAGAAGGCCGGCTATGTATAGTGATAGAGTGTCACAGGTTGGAAAAGAGAGAACGTATCCGACCAAAAATATAGAATGAAAATATATAAAAAAAAATTGTGCAGTCCTTTCAAGAAATTTAGATACAGTGAGGAAAATGTGCAGAAAACAAAGGTTACCTACCATTCCTTCCAAAAATGAAAAATATAGATAAAAGAGGACTGATATGCGTGCCTTCGGATGGGAGGACGCGGGTTTCCTGGCGTTTTTCGTTTCTTGTTTCCAGAAAGTGGGCCCCAGATTGAGTGCAGTAATTGAACGCGAGGATTTAAGTGTTTTCCTTAAGTGGTGTTGATACGGCGGATCGGCCGCCCTTCTGTACGGGGAGCTGATGGATGATTTCGGAAAGAAGGTCTTTATCCTTTAATGCAACGAGACTTCTTACCTTCATTGGCTCCTGGGGACCGTTTGGAGATCCAAGATAAGATCGAGGGATCTAGGAAAGAGGTTGTGCGTGCAGGAGCGAGTTCTATGTTGGGCATACGTGGAACGCATGGTGAAAGAGAAAAATTACTCACGCGGCAAATGGTTGTGATGGAAATTTTTTTCATATACATACATACTGATGGAAGGCAAAATGGATTGTCCTACTCCAGCATGGAATCATCCAATTCTTACCGTGCAGGCTAGGCCTCAGCCCCACTAAAAGTCAAGCCGACCTCGGGCCCTGCCGAAAGCCGAGCCGACCTCGACAAGAGGCCAGGCCGATCTCACCAAGCATATGCCGTGGCCTCCAAGCATGCCACGCCTACCAGGAGTCATACCATGCTATACCTACCAAAGGCCATACCCAGCCACACCATGCCATGCACAAGGACTGTCCAAACCATGTGCCTCAAGTAAGCTTTGGCCTTGACCGCGAGCCCTGGCCTATGCCACCTGGCCAAGACCATCTTCTCCCATGATGAGGATGGACCATAATCTGCCACATCATGACGTGCACAAGGACTGCCCAAATCGTGTGCCTTAAAGGAGCCCTGGCCTTGGCCACACGCCACTTGGCCAAGACCATTTCCTCCCATGATAATGATGGAGCATACCGCAGCCACTTGGGCACCATTGTAAGGACTATAAATAAGCCATATCAAAAACACTTAGGAACCTGTTTTCCAAAAAAATTGTTTGATCAACTCTAACTTAACCATCGGGAATCCCTGATCAAGACTTTGTGCAGGTACCTCGGAGTGTAGGAGGTGGCCCCCCTTTTTTTATCTCAGTCGGCATCTTCTCGGCTTCCTCCGGCGTGGTCACCCTCAGGCCAAATTTCAACCCCAACACATACATAAACACATTTTAACGGAGGCAGCCTTCTAAGGAAAATAAATGTTGTATTACTATTTATAAGCAAAGGTTGGATTGAGCAATAAATGTAATACATTTATTAGCAGTGTGCTGCAAATACCAACCTAAATACGCGAAAATACTCCAAACTAGAATTCCAACGTCAAAACCAGAAGCCAAGTTTCCATTTGGCGGAGCTTTTAGAAGGTGACCCTCCAAAGATACTTTTAGATGAAATAAGTGTGTTTGATAAAAAATCGGAAAGATATTTTAGCTTCGCCAGAAAACTAAAACAGCTTTTGGGGAGAAGCTCCATCTCCAGAAAAGTACTTTTAGGCTCTGTCGGAAAGCTGTTTTGAGTTATAAAAATTTTTCTTGTTAGACCAAAATACCCATGATAAAATATAACAATTACAGAAAATAATAATATTAATATATAATGATAATAATTATAATATTTTATATATTTATTATTGTATTATACTATAAATATTATATTATATTATATTATATCATATTATATTATATTATATTATATTAAATTATGCTATATTATTATGCTGCAGTATATAATATTATATTACTAGTCCAGGCAGTTGACTCTTTAAAAACGTTCATGGCTGTCGTTATCTTGGTCTGGGATTATTCTCAAGTCCACTCCACCGGCCTTAGGATGTTGGATTTGAGAGACCAGTTTCCCCACCCTCTGGACACTGCACTGTCGGTCAACTAGGATTTGCCAATATTTCTCAGCGTTAAAAAGGTGGGTCCAGAGACCAAATTAATCACCACCACCGGACGCATGTTTTTCTCCCGTATCGTGTGGGCTAGGACTTTCACATGCGTATCTATTAGTGAACTGGGTTGGATTTCTCTCTATCGAATTGAAGAAAAAAAATAAAAAAAAAACCAAAATTAATATTCGTTATAAGACGATCATACGAAATGATGAAAACACAATATCATTGAATTTTAAATAAATAATTTTTGTTGCTTGGAAATGATATTAAAACTTTTATTAGGTCCGAAACCACAGTACACCAACCCCACCATCACTCCGAGCAAAAAGCACCATCCTAGATTGATTCTGCTTTACTTACAGTTCGATGGAGGGCCATTTGAAACATTGCTTTCTGCGCGTGCGTATCTTGGTTCGGCTGCTGAGATGGAGGTCATCTTGAGGTTGCCAAGGGAAAGAGTGGAGAGGCATGATAGAAACTGATGTGTTTTCCACTTGCATGATCGATGCTTGGGAAAAGCAAAAGAAGAAAATTATTTAAAGAATAGGAGAGAGAGGGGTCGATTTCTATCGTCTTTGCCTCTCAAGGTTCATTTCAAATTTCATATCCTTCCCTCTTTTTTTCCCTCCTATACAAGCAGAAGTGCCATCACCAGCTAAAACTTTCTTGACGAGGTAGGATTGACAGAAATATTCTTGTCTCCCTTCCTAGTATATCCTACCAAGATTCTTTATAATTTTCCTGATTGATCATTCCCTAGAATGAGAATAGTTATAACAACTCAGGATCTCACCCAAAATGATTAGCCGGAAAGTATTATTTTGATTTCTTGATCTTATATAAATATCCAAAATCTATCCAGCAAATAATCGACATGGAGCTAAACACACGTCCGCACGGATCCTCACATACTCCTTCTGTTTAAACCCTGACATCCTCATTAGGCTAAGAGTTTAAATTCATTCAAATCTAATCTAAACACCACAATCGGCCTGCGGTCGGCCTGAATAGAATCGTACTGCAGTGTCCCTAGTCCACATAGATTATAGATTGGGTCCGCTCTGATACTATTTATAACAACTCAGGATTTCATCCAAAATGGCTAGCTGGAAGGTATTATTTGAATTTCTTGATCCTGTATAAGTATCCAAGATCTATCCACCGAATAACCGATATAGGACTAAATACACGCCCGCACGGATCCTCACAATAGTAAACCTATCAAGATGCTTAAATACATTCATCTTGACCAAACTTAAATGGTCATCAAGAAGGAATACAACAAAATCTTTCTTACTACAACAACTATCAGAATTCTATAACCTTTCCTCTTTGAATATAATCAGGAAAGAATATATGCTGGACAGTGGAAGAGCCAGCATGCCACTTGCACAAGCAGAATTCTGTTTTTGCTTCTGCTGTGTTATTCTTTGACCTTATTATGAATATGCAGCTACAACAAATTACAATCGGACTAATATTTTGATAATAATTGAATAAACTTAACGAGATACAAGATTATGGCATGTCTTGTCACAAGGATATGGGCAGTCTATTGCCTTGACTTCAGCTCGATCAAAGTACCAGTCACCAACAGATTTTGCAATCCCCTGCACATGAACAGCCAATGTAAATATATTGGGTGTGATGAGGACTCTTAACATCTGTGAAACAGAAATGGAGAAAGAATTAATTCTTGTTTTGTAGATGAAGTAGCTAAGAACATGTTGACGTCGAAGGTTACAAAGCATAGTTTTCCATCTTATTTACTTGTTTACAAGATCAAGAGATTCTAAATACCAAAATATCAAAATTTATATTCAAAAGCAACAGATCTAGTAGCAGTCGCATCTCAATCTTTCCCAAGCAAGCTTTCATTGGTGTACACATCTGCTTATGTTTAATTTGTACATGTTTAAAATGTTGATTTGATCAGGAGGATGATCACTCTGAGTAAAAGATCTAGGAATTTTTGGAATTTCAGCTCCTCCAATTTTTACCATGTCCTTAAAAAGAAGAAATGCAGAGATTTAAGATATTAATGCAGAAAAAAAGGGAAATGTTACTCCACTTTTTTGGCTACCAATACCTAAGTAAGCTCCTTATGATACTCTAACCAAGCTCTCCAATTACAATTAGTCTCACAATAGCCTTGAACAGTCACAGCACATATTACCAGCCATAAAACTAGTCTCCCCTTTAAGATGAGAATCTTCCTCATTTCTTTGGGTTGTTTGCATGTCAACTAATTAACATTTGGATCTTTCAAAGAAACTAAGGGGAACAAAATGATCTATTCGACAATTGTATAGCATCAGCCTTGCCCCTTAGACATTGCCATGGATAAACAGAACTATGGCAGTTCCATGAATTGAAATTTGTTTTGGATTCTTCTAACCATATTTAAGACAAGCATCACTTAGATCACTAAATAGTAGGCTCCTATCAAGAAAAACCTAATTATGAAGTTTCAGCTGCATTATATTCTGATCTTGAAATTCTTCTGCAAAGGATTGATGTATTCTAGGAAAAGGGCACACTTAACATGACAAATAAAAAGAAAAAAAAGTGAGAAAATGTACAAGTGGTTGAACTTATTTCTCCATCTCCCACTTTATAAATAGTACCATAGGCTACTATGAAATTTATCTCTCTCACTGAAAATAAGGAGGTAGTTAGCATGTTTATTTCTTAAATCTCTATCACATGCATGGAAATAGTTTTAACATGTTAGAATTTTAGTGTACAACTAAGTTATCTCTAACCAGAAACGGATACCCAATATGGTCATACCTTTTCTTCTATAGTTGGAGAGTTATCTGCATACCACGTATCCCGCCTCTCCGATTGGCAATGAGCAAAACATGAATTAATAAATAACCCATTTTGCTTGCATTTTGAGAACCCATTCGTGGCATGAAGCATTTGGTTCCTGAAGTCTGAGCGATAACATGTATGAATTACATGTTAGCAAGGAACATTGCAGATTAAACCAAGAAGTGACAAAAAACCCAAATAGGTACCTTGCAGAAACTTTATTTGATCTTCATTGCACTTCAAATAATTAAATTTGCATGCTTGCCAATGACCTTCAGGATCAGCATTCTTGGTGGCTAAACTTTCTTGAATCTGATGATGTAAGAAAGGTGGAAAAACAACATGTTGGAACAGAAGCAAACAATTTCTCAAAATAAAAGGAATGAAAAAAGAATGGAAGAAAGCAATCTAGCTATTCCTATATTTTCATAAGTCCAAATTGATAAGTCCAAGAGAAAATTTAACTTAATTTCATTAGAAAAAAAATAAACAAACATATGGAGCCCCACTAGAATTGCAGTCAAAACAAAATCTGCCATTGGTCTGTGAAACAACTTGCTATTAAAAATGACCCATACTACAGGCTAAAGCTGGAAGATACCTGCCATACATCATATGCTGTATTCAAAAGAAAAGTTGGGGTCTGAATAATGCCCAATAAATTCTGTGGAAAGAAACACTGCAAAACAAAAAAAACAGAGAAAAAAGTTTTGATCACACTGTTTCTTAACAGTTCTGTATGAACATCTTTAGTGGAGAAACAAGATTACCGAAGTTGCATTCATCTTGGCAGTACATTTTCCTGGCAAGTTCTTGGCCACTCCCTTTCATAAGTAGGGAATAAATATGTCAGCATATTGCGCTCATAAACAAATTCTTGCTAACCATAAAGATGGCGACCCATGAAAGCATGCACACAGTGCCAATATGAAAGTCATTGTTAAGTGCAGAGCACATTTTCGATTATCATCATATTATATTAAGCATAGTTTATTGAATGGAAGATTCACTTTAGTATCTCTTTTATCTACTCTTATCATCCTTGAACATATAAAATAAGAGTAATGATGATGAGATTACCTGTATAGTTACTACACCTTCATAGAAGGATCTTAGAGTGTGCCCACCAGCTACATCAGTACTGCAATGCATATGGAAACAAATAAATATAGCAGACATTCAAACAAATATTAGTAAATGTTAGGCTAGATCGTTTATCAATTTATTACATATCACAGAATTGTCCATTCATATAATTACGGTAGATTGCATAGTCATTCAGAAAGAGATAGAATAAAGTTAAAAAAATATGTCTTGGTGAACAATGAAGATTTGTTTTATAATAAGCAAAAGATTCATACGCATCAAGAAACAATCCAGCATCAGCTAGGCACTTGACTTTAGTGTTTCCTGGAAATAATGCCCGAAACTCATCACAGTGTAGTATGGAAGCTAGACCCCCAGCAGAGCATCCAGTAAGAAGGACCTGGAAACATCAATTACCAAAAATCAGGAATGCATTTGAAATCATGTTCAAAATCACATATAAGAGTAAGATTAAAAGAAAAACCTGCTTGGCTGAATGCATTCCTTTTGACATCAGGTCTTCCATTGCCGCCGAAAAGATACGTTGTCCTCGAAAATAAAGGCCAGCAGCCTATATATACAGCCCAAAACAATTTATAACCATCGGTATTATGATGTATCTGATCATTTACTTCATAGGAATTGTTTTGGCTGAAATTAAAATATATAATCATAGAAGACTGGTCGCACCATTATGAGTCTATTGGCTGTGGATACTAATATATTGTAGTTCCTAGCAAAGAACTTGCAGTGAAATTTAGAAATGATCCCACTAACCTTATTATAGCCTTCACCTGCAAATGATGCACCATCACAGTAGCGAATTCTAACTCTGTTCCAGTTGTAGAAGTCTGGAAGCATTATAACCAAAATGGACATGACATTGAGTCAGAGATTCGACGAACCACCAATAGTTTATTTCCTCAAGCAGAAAAGCTGCAGTACTAAATGAAAAGGCAAGGGTTTTGGTTAAAAATTACCTGGATTTTCTTCAGGTTTGTTGCTCAATATTCCAGTAAACGGTATCTGTTTCTCCATGTAGTTTGATGAACCACGACGAGTTGGTTTGCGGAACACACAGGTCCTGATATTATTGCACCAGCCTCCCCCCTAATGTATTCAAAAATAGCATTTGAGCAAAAGCTAATGAATGCTCGGCTCTTAGGTGCATCATGTCGGTGTTTAATCAGTGTGACCTCTACTACTAGCATGCCACAGGTCACAGGAATTAAAATTTGTAACTTTTCAACTGCAAGTTTTTTTTAACTTTTTAACTGTAATTCATTCACCTCTAGTTCAACGAGCCAACTGTTTGCTCCTGATCCAGAACCCGGATGCAGGTGGTAAGCACCTGGTGTTCCATCCAAACAGACTGCACCAAAAAAAAAAAGGGACAATTGATCAACAAGTAATTATCTGTTTCCTCCAAGCTGCTCGCTCGAGGTTATCTTCAAAACCACTAGGAGAGATAAAAGAAGAAGATAGCTTAAAAAAAAAAAAAAACTTTAGACCCTATTTACTGAATTCTAACCCTATAGACGGTTACAAAGAAGAAAGATACGGGCACTAACATCTAGTGGATCTGGCTAGATTGCTGTCTTATCAGCTCATTCCACATTAAAGTCAACGAAGAAAGTGATGTTTTGGTGGTGGTTTTCTCACAAACCATTAATACTTTGTGCTCAAACAGAGAGGTTCTATTTTCTGATAAACTTAGAACATCATATTTTTATTTATATTTTTTCCCGTTAGGAGATTCTGATTTAATAAACAAGACAACATTAAACTTGTTATGGATTATGAAATTGCAAGCAGTTATGGAATTGTTTTCCTTGCAATGATTTCTTGCTTGAATACAGGATCAGATTACTATGGTATTTCAGCTAAAAAGGATCTTGAGAAAACGAAGATCCCCTGGTGAGGAGCATTGTTGGGAAAATTTTGCTTGAACTAAATTTCCAAGTTAGGAGGAGATATCATTGGAGCGCTGGTAACATAGGAAATGATAAATCCCCAAAAAGACATAGGAAATGATAACAACAGTAACCATAACCACACCATGCAACAGAAACAGAACCATGAAGAGGAGAAATATGTCTCTGAAAATCATTTACATTGCCACACAAAAGGAATCTCGCGATCTAGCATGGCAGGTAGGAACAATATACTTGATTATATTAAATAAAATGAAAATGTTCGTGTATACATGCGTGCATATTTAAGATCAAGAAACCCAAATTATGGACCATAAAGGATAACTTAGAAAAAGAAGGTCTTTCCAAGAAAAAAAAGCGAAAGAAAGAAAAATCATATCAAAAGATAGACATGATGGAAGTCATGGGGGAGCAGCAAATTGACCTCTTCAAACACAGGCAAACAGAAATAACGGAAAGGCAGTCATAATGACTCCAACAAGTCAAATGAGCATTAAAAGTTTATAGATATGCGCACCAGAAAATTATTTTTAAAATTTAAAATTAACAGCAGCAGAACATAGATCAAACAAACAAGAGACGTAAAGAGCAGCATATCAAATAATTGAATATACGCAGTGCAATTTCTAGATGATCATAAATAATAAGAACATAAAAGACAGTTTACAGTTTTAATGATTGCATATCAGCAAATCATTCATGGGAAATATTTAGAAGAAAGAACAGCAGAACTTAAACCAAACAAAACAGGCACGCATAGGAGTGTGGAAGGCAGCAGAGATCGTACCAGCCCCCTTTTCAGCAGCAGATCGAATGAGAGTGAGATCTACAAGGAGAGGCTGAGTGGCATTCCCATTAACTCCATCCAAGTAGTGATAGCCCTGAACGCACCTCACCACAACCAGCCCAAGTAGCCCAACAACCCAGAGAGCCTTCATGGGTTATTGGATTCTCTCCTCCCCTCTCTTCCTCCTCCTCCTGGTTCTAAGGCACTGAAGAACGGAAATGGAAGAACAGGGGAGGGACTGGTTATCTTAGCTCGGAGATGGGACACTCCAGAAGAGACAGAAGGCCGGCTATTTATAGGCCGGCTATTCATCCTTCCAACCAAAAATGAAATATATATAGGGCTCGTTTGGTTCGCGGGAAGCATTTTCCTTCCTAGGAATATGATTCCTGGGAAACAAATTCCTAGGAAGAGGATGCCTAGGAAAGTATTTTTGGCATGTTTGGTTGACCATGGGAAAGTGACAAATTTCCAAGGTGCTTATATTTGGTTGGCCATCCACTTTCCTAGGAAAGTTATATATAATTCCTATTATGCCCTTAATAAAAATTAGGTTTTTAATGCCTCTTTAATGCTTCTTTAATACTGAAGGGACTTTTTGGGAAAAAGTAAAAATGAAGTGATTCCCGCCTCATGGGAAAGTAACTTTCCCATGTTTCTCATGGGAAAGACTTTCCCATGAAATGTGGGAATCACATTCCCATGGGAATACAACTTTCCCTTCTCTCTCCTTTGAAAACTCCAACCAAACAAGAGGCATCTCATTACTTTCCCGTTGACCACACTTTCCCCCCTTCTTTTCCCGCGAACCAAACGAGCCCATAAGAAGAAGACTGCTGTCTTCGGGTGCGCTGACCCGTGTTTCAGAGGGCTCGGGTTTATCTTTCGTGCGAAACAAAGATTCACCTTACTTCCTTGAGATTAAACACTCTTCCTCGAGAAATATACAGCCCCCTTTGCTTATTTAGATGATATATTATTAACAATCTAAAAAACGTATTTTGTTTATTTTTTTTATTAGTAATATATAATTCAGTAAATTATTTTAAAAAATAATAATTTATTTAACCTCCAAGGGGTCTATCATACCTCCATTTGGACTTCTCAAGGAGTAATTTTCAGATCCCATTCAAACGAAAAAAATTAGAAATTGGTTAATATATAATAATTAATTCATTGAATTGACTTATTAGATCTCAGTCAATTATTCTAATAAGATAATAAATCATATAATTCATTGAATTGACCAATTAGATCTCAATTACAATAATTGATTTACTACCATAAAATTAGTAATCAATTATTCTAATAAGGTAATAAATTTTATAATTCATTGAATTGATATTTTAGATCTCAATTATAATAATTGATTTGCTGGCACAAAATTAGTAATCAATTATTCTAATAAGATAATAAATCTTATAATTCATTGAATTGACACTTTAGATCTCAATTACAATAATTGATTTCTTGGCACAAAATTAATAATCAATTATTCTAATAAGACAATAAATCAATTCTAATTTATAATTCATTGAATTGACATATTAAATTTCAATTACAATAATTGTCTAGCTAGCACTAAATTAATAATTAATTATTACTAATTTGAAAAGTTCAAACAAAAAAGCTTGTCAAAAAGGCATATGTGCCTAAGAAAGGCTGGTACTTAAGTGAGCCTAGTGCTCCACCACCGATCTGGAGCTGATCTGGCTATTATTTTTTGAATATATCAACTAGACATTCAAAATTCAATACAAATTTTAGTGCAATCTTTTAACATAAACTTTTTGCCTTCATTCAGGTTTCTGTCTCTTTTCTATAACCTTGAACCTATGGCCTCTAACAGTAGTGACCACCTTAGTGCCAAATCTAAAAAAATTTGATGGCCACAACTTTAGAAGATGGCAGAACCAAATGCGGTTCTAGCTCACCACATTAGAATTGTCTTAGCCATAGGTGAGAGCACGTCTGAAGTTGATAATGGGTACAACCCAACTACTTCGCGACCTGCTACTCGCCAAAACCAAAACCCAAATCGGAGTTCATCCTCCTCCCACACTGAAACTTCTGCTTCCACCAGCACACCCTCTAGGACTCCTGAGATAGACTATCATTGCATTCATAGAATCTTAGGTGCCCTTTCTGAGAGGCTGTATGACATCTATTACACAGCCAAGAGCGCCAAAAAACTCTAGGACACCCTAGATAGTAAATATGGTTTTGATGATGCTGGGGTAAAGAAGTTCAAGGCCTCCGACTTCAATAACTTTAGGATGGTGGACTCAAAGCCTATGAATGACCAAATCCGTTACTTTGAAATCCCGATCCACCAGCTTAGGGCTAATAGGACCAATTTGGATGAATCATTCCAGGTAGGCCCTGAGCCATACCCAAGGAGGTCTCACGCTAACCCAAGTCTTGAACTCCATTAGAATTGAAGAGCAACATAGGCTCAGGAGTAAAACCTCTACTGGATACAAAAATAATGCTTATAATGTAGAAGCCCTACCTAAAAAAAATCAGAACCGATGCTTCAAAAATAAGCATTACAAAAAGAAACCCTACAACCCTAGAAATCCTAACCACCATAATGGAAAATCTATCCAATCCCAGGAGCAGAAGAAGAAGAAAGAGGAAAGTGGTGTTCGTTTTCATTATGTGTGTAGTCGGACCAACCATTTGGCTCCCCAGTGCTTCTATAAGAAGACTGCACCTCTTCAATCCAAGAAGAAATGTCCACACATAACCAGTTTTCAAGTCAACATGGTGACTTCTGGCGTTGGCTCCTCTAAGACAGCTTTCAGGTCTGTTTCTTTCACTCCTGAAGTTAACATGACTTTATAAGCACTTGATTGGTGGATTGACACCGGAGCTGGTATTTATATTTGTTCGAATCGCTCCTGATTTTCTTCTTACTAGGTCTCAAGTGGAGGAGCTATGATCATGACAAACAGCTCGGAGGCGCGTGTACTAGGAGTGGGATGTGTAGACTTAAAGCTTACTTCTGGAAAGTCTTGTCCCTGCACGGCGTCCGACATGTTCCAGTTGTTAGGAAAAACCTAATTAGTGGTTCCTTGCTTGTCCAGCAAGGCTATCGTCTTATTTTTAAGTCCAATAAAATTTAATTTCTCATGGTATAATGTTTATTAAAAAAGGATTCCTAAGTGAAGGATTGTTTAAGTTGAATGTAATAGTTCCTTCGATAAATGAAAATTCTTTGATCATTAATATAAAACCTCCTTCTATTTGGCATGGTAGATTAGGTCATGTAAAATATAATACAATTAAGCAACTAATGAACCTAAATTTAATACCAAAATGTGATCTTAAGAACCATAAGAAATGTAAAATCTGTGTAGAAGCCAAACTCCCTAGAAAGCCTTTTAAATCTGTTAATAGGGATTCAGATCTATTAGAGATGATCCATAATGATGTTTGTGACTTTGGTAAAACTTCTAGGGGAGGTAACAGATACTTTGTGACCTTTATAGATGATCTGTCCAAGTTCTGTTACATCTACTTAATTAAAATCAAGGATGAGGTGCTCAGCAAATTTAAGATTTTTAAGATCGAAGCTGAGAACCAACAGAAAAAGAAAATTAAAATTCTTATATCAGATCGGGGAGGTGAATATACATCTAATGATATAACTCAATTTTGTGAAGATCATGGAATCATTCATGAAGTAACTGCTCCCTATTCTTCCCAATCAAATGGAGTAGCAGAAAGGAAGAATAAAACTTTAATGGATATGGTTAACTCCATGCTTATAAGCTTAGGAGTACCAAAGAATTTATAGGGGGAAGCTCTAGTTTCAGCCTGTTATATCCTCAATAGAATTCCCTCCAAAAATAATGATCTAACCCCATATGAAGTTTGGAAAAATAGAAAACCTAATCTTAGCTATTTGAAAGTGTGGAGGGGGCTTGGCAAAAGTAAAAATACCTGATTTTAAGAGAAAGAAAATAGGGCCCAAAATAGTGGATGCCATATTCATAGGATATGCAGCCAATAGTAATGCCAATAAATTTCTGGTGATTAATTCAGAAGAAAGTGATATTAGTAACAACACATCATAGAAGCCAGAGATGTAACATATTTTGAAGACACCTTTTCACTTAGGAACTCCTATCCTTCAAAGCCTATATGCTCAAATCATAGGCTCATTAGGATTCCTAGCAAACTACACCAAGCTAAACATAGCATATGCTATAAATAGACTTAGTAGATATACTACTAATCCAAATAGACTTCGCAAAATCACCGTGAGCGCATCCGCGGAAGGCGCGGACGCATCCGCAAAAAGACCAAAACGCCCCTCTAAATACCCTTTGATTTCATCTCTTTCGGGACACGAAAAATTAGAAAAAAAATACCAGAAAAATTTTAGAGAAAAGTTCTTCCTCTTAGCCACTTCTGATTTTTATTTTTGCAATTCTATTCGATTTATTTTATTCTTTTTATTTCGTTCTTTGATGGATCTGCAAGTTCGATCGGATTCGATTTGGCTTCTTCCGAGACGTACCGAAGAAGAAGTTTAGGGTCGTCGTATCTCTGAGGAGGATTGGCGAAAGACCCATACGTGGGGGCAAACACTTTTTTGGGATAGCGTCTACGTGCTTCGACCTGCCTTTAATCAGGCTATTTTCTCTAACTTTTATTTTTAATTTAATATTTGTAGATCTGTAGGATTTGTAATTTTGTGGTTTAAATTTATTAAATAAATAGATTTATTTTGTGCTAGAATAAATTTTTTTGTGATAAAATAGATTTATTTTGATGCCGAAGAAAAAAATATATATTATTTCTTTTAAGAATTTCTATTAATTGTGATTATAGATTTATTTGCTTATTTAGGTGATATATTGTTAACAGTAGATATAGAGTACTTACATTACTAGTCCACAGGACTGCTCTAGAATACCGAGCAATAAATGAGGTGATCCAGTCTATCGCCTATTTGCCTCCCGAAATGTATAAACTGCCTGGAAGGAGTCCAAGTCTTCATTAGTTAGCAGATGTCAAACAGCAACGGGTGCCCACTCCCATACCGGTCCTCTCTCCGTATTCAGTTAATCACCGTAGTCGTCCCCCTCAAGATACATGCTGCCAGCACCAAGCATATGCCTCACAAAAGTGATGCCCTCCCAAGCTGCCCAAAGCTCAGCCCCAATGGTGGTCATGCCAGAAGAGCGAGCATCATTCCATGCTGCAATCAACCTAGAGTCATGGTCCCTAATCACAAAGCCGACTCCACCGCTGACCGCTGACACCATTGGCGGAGGCATTACCGTCGAAGTTCACCTTAAGATGGCCGGAGAGTGGGGGCACCCAAGTGAAAAAAGATAAATCTGGATGCTGCTGCAGCAAAGTGGGTGTCCTAGATATCCCTAGCCATCCCAGATGAAATCATAGTGGTAGTCATGGTGATCTCGGCAACATGTCGAAGAGCTCTATCCACAACTATCCTCACATGCGCCCTCCTACCCTCGAAGAGGCTGGCGCTCCTGTCCAACCAGATATGGTAGGCTAGTAAGCGCAATAGATGGCTTGCGCGGCAGTACTCGGTCTCCGCAAGGAGTTCTTCAAGAAACAAAAAAAGGCCTCAACTCACACTCTAGCCTGCTACACAGGAAAGGAAGCATGTCACGCCCCCGCCTACGCAGAGCACGTGAGGCACCCAGTGCCCACGTGGGGGCCACATGAGGGGGGAACACGGGACTCCCCTGCCAAATATTGTCCGGTTTCGAGACTTCAACCAGGCATCCTTCACCCCTCCTCGGTTTTATTTTTCACCCAAAACGCGTCTGCAGGATTTGAAGACATCTGCCTCTTATGCCCAGGCTTTGGAACGAGTCTTTCCGATGTGGGGCTATTGGGCCTCACACCTTTTTCACCATCGGACAAGAGTCGTCCTCGGCTCTGATACCAAATGTCACACCCCCGCCTACGCGGAGCACGTGAGGCACCCAGTTCCTACGTGGGGGCCACATGAGGGGGGAACACGGATTTCTCCTACCAGATATTGTCCAGTTCCGGGACTTCACGCAAGCGTCCTTCACCCCTCCCCGGTTTTGTTTTTCACCCAAAACGCGTCTGCAGGATTTGGAGACATCCGTCTCATATGCCCAGGCTTTGGAATGAGTCTTTCCGATGTGGGACTATTGGGCCTCACAGCATACCTCCAGATCTGAGTTGTTCGGAGGCACTCGAGGAGAACATGGCTGATAGACTTCTCAGCCTCTGGGCAAGTCTCGCACATCGGTGAAAGCCGAACTCCTCTCCTAGCTAGCACCTTGCTGGTCGGCAGGCAGCCCCCAGGTGCTATTTGTTTCTTTTTTACACCAAGTGGTCCCAGATCGAGTGCAGTAATTGAACGTGAGGATTTAAGAGTTTTCCTTAAATGGTGTTGAAACGGTAGATCTTGCCCGCTCTTCTGTACCAGGAGCTGATGGATGATTTCGGAAAGAAGATCTTTATCCTTTAATGCAATAAGACTTCTTACCTCCTTTGGCTCGTGGGGACCGTTTGGAGATCGAAGATAAGTTCGGGGGATCTAGGAAAGAGATCTTGTCGGCAGGAACGAGTTCTATGTTGGGCATACGTGGAATGCATGTGTGAAAGAGAAAACTTACTTAAGCAGCGAATGGTTGTGATGGAAATTCTTTTCATCTACATCCACAAAAACATTTTAAAGGAGATGCATGGCTTTTTAGGGAAAATAAATTTTGTTTTACTATTTATAAGCAAAGGTTGGATTGAGCAATAAATGTAACACATTTATTAGCAGTGTGCTGCAAACGCCATGCCAAATATGAGAAAATACTCCAAACTAGAAATGCAACGTCAAAATCAGAAGCCAAGTCGTCGAGAGGAGTGCTGAAGTTGGAAAGTTTCATCTTTACGCGTAGCGTGGATTCAGGACTAGACAGTCTTGGGTCTGCTCTTAACTCCATCTATCTCCAATATTCTTTTTCTTTAAAAAAAAAAAGAAAGATTAGGCAAAGGGTAATGGCTCTAGCAAGAGTCAACCTTTTACCTAATCAACGCAAAGTTGATGAGAAAAATTTCTTGTTGATGTAACGAAAAATAATTAAATATGATGAAGAACAGGCTCTTAAGGGTCTTCCTAGTCGAGTAGTTTTCCAGGAGAGACGTTCATGGCTGTCGTTATCTTGGTTCGGAATTAGTCTCAAGTCTAGTCCACGGGCATTAGGATGTTAGATTTGAGAGACCGGTTCCATCTGTCACGCTGCAAATCTGCAAGATAACAAGATAATTCTATGATAGGGTACCATCTATGATAGCACGAATTATAAAAAATTTATCAAAAATAAAATATAACAAAAGATCCAAATTTATCATTCATTAAATAAATAATTAAATATAGAATTCCCAAATATTTGAAAATCTATTACCTCAAAATTTATAAATTAATCAACTAAAACCATAATAAACTAATAAATTAAAATTCTGCCACAAAAGCTTCTTCGTATGAACATTGAGCCCGAATCATTTCCTACTCCTAGCAACCTTATTCATCTGAAGAGTTAGAAATATAAGAGATATGAGCTACACCATTTGATAAGTAAATTGTACACTACGGATCAAGCATAAGTCTTTTACATTAACCAATGTATCATCTAAAGAAAATAACTACCATTGTAAAATAGAATATTTACATATATAGTGTCATAAAACAAGTTAAAAATCAATCATGATTTTGCATATACATAAATCATGCAAATTTCATAGATATGGTTCCAAGTGCATAGCATAAACAAAGTCATAAATCATGCCAACTTTATAAATAAGTCCTAAATCCTTTGTCATTTTGCCGCATCATAATTCATAATACTTCTCATAGACTAAATACAAAGATCACTTTATATCCGTGAGCGAACCATAATCAATAATATGCCAGCTACTATAACTCATTGGTGGGGCCATATGCCAAGCTACTATAACTCGTTGATGAGGACTATATGCGAACCACTATAATCCATTGGGGAAAACTGTATGCCAAGCTACTATAACTTGCAGGTGTGAGTTGTATGCTAAGCTACTGCGACTTGCTGGTGAGGGTTGTATGCCAAGCTACTGCTAGCAAAAGTCATATGCCACGCTATTTGTAACCCGCTAGCAAAGGTTGTATCCAACTACTATAACCTACTGGCAAAGTCATAAATAGTTATCTGAGAGCTTATAATCATATTTTCTTAAATTATACATGAATAAATAAGTTGAAAGATGCTGAATAGTTTTATAAAGTTCAAAGTCTATGGATATGTCCTTAACAATAGAGCAATCATGAAATCATTCTTTTTTATAATAAAAATATAAATTTCATAAATATAGAGTTTATATTTCATAAATAAGTCATTAATATTAGAATAGTCATGAAACTATTATTTAGCAATAAATCATGAGTTTATGATCCTTAATTTTAAGAAAAATGTAGAATCATTCTTTTCATTATAAAACAACCAGTCGTTCAAAAAACTGGTAAAAGGTGTCAAGATTACATACCTCTTCCATTTTGAACCTTCAAAGTTCAACTATATGTATCATCTGATTCTTTCAAAGCTACTAAAATCCATAATCAACAACTTTGAAACTCTATAAATTGAAAACGGGTTAAAATTAGGCAAAATGACCCAATTTAGGATACTGCATGATGTGTGGCTTTGTGCTCGAGTCAAGTTGTAGGAAGGACAGAATAGGCTAGATAGCTATGCCCAACTACATGGTTTGGTGCAAACAGGATGAACTCAGCTGATCAAGATCAACTAGGTTTTAGGTGACTCAATAAAACTCGATGATGACCAAATTCTAAAAGTACCTTGCAAGGGCCGAGATGGAATCTGGCATGATGCCCGATGACCAGGGGCCAGGATCTATTATTGTAGTCTACCTATGCTATAGCAGATCCTATTGGTGGGGCCCATGGATCATGAAGAGGAGAGAGAAAGGTAAGGATGAGATTTTTTATTTCTTTTTTTTGGCAGCATAGAAGAGGAAGACCTTTTGCAATTCCCTAGGAAGAACCGAAGAAGAGAAAGAAGAAGAGAAAGGGAGAGGGTGGTAGTGACGGCAATCTAGTGAGGTGTGGCGGCAGAGCCAACAACCCAACGATAGTCGAGTAGGGGAATGGCTGGCGATGGAGACAATTGGAAAGAAGAAAAACAATGTCAGAATAGGGTATGCATATGGTGAAGGCCCACCTAGGCCTGATCCATTTGAGCGGCCCAAGCTTGGCCCAAGGGAGGGCGAACCGCATTCATCCCAAAGACTCTCAGATAGCTATGTATGGCTTCTCAAAATGGGGTAGATCGACATTCAGTTTCGTACGACCATGCCAGCGGGTAATAGTAGTTGGCATACAATTCTACTAGTGGATAATAGTAGTTAGCATACAATCCTACCAGCGGATAATAGTACTTGGCAGACGACCTTCTCAGTGGGTAATAGTAATTGGCATATGACCTTGCGGGTAATAGTAGTTGGCATACGACCCTACCAATGAGCAATAGTAGTTAGTATTTGTTGACTACAGCCTTGTCAGGATATTATATGACCTAGCAGGAATATCTATGAGCAATTTTTTAAACTGTGATATGGCTAAATGGTAGAAGAATAATTTATAAATTTATCTGCAAAATAAATTTGAAACCATGTTTATGAAAATGAATAATTTATGCATGCATGATTGACTTTATGACTTATTTTAATATATTCTACTATAAAATGTTCTATCTTGCAATAATTATTATTTTTACTTTATGATGCATCGATTCATGTAAAAACTTATGCTTGAACCGATAAAATACTGAAAAATATATTTACTGAGCTGTGTCGCTCGCATATTTTTATTTTTTGTTTTCTCTCTCCAAACGAATAGGATCGATAAGAATGAAGAATAGTATAGGCTTGAAGTTCATGCTAGCAAGCTTGAAAATTTTGTAGAAGAATTTAGTATTTTAATTGACTATGAATTTGTAGCTAATGATTTTCTAAATATTGAGAATTATGGATTTGGTGTTTATATTTGGATTTAGACGCCCTGAACTAGTAATGGTTTTGATCTATAGGGTGATGAAATTTGACTTTTAATTATTATATTTTGTTTGTGATAGATTGAAAATTAAGATATAATAGTTGGCTTCATGTTATTGTGGGTTGTATCCTACGGTAGCACAGTCGTGTCATGCTTTGGATGGGCGTGACATATATAGGATGGTTTTCTTCGTTAATTTTCGGTGGATTTCTCGACTGGTGATGAGCTCCAACATAAGGGAAGATGAGAAGAAGAATAAGCTCCAACATAAGAGAAGATGAGAAGAAGAATAAGGAAGGAGATTAGGCTCTTACTTGGCTCTGGCGAGCATTGTTATCCCGATTTCTGGTGGGCACCATATTAAGAAGTGGCGAACTCGAAGAGGGAAATGAAAGAAAAGGAAGGGCTATGCTCAACGATAGAGGGTCATGGAGGCAAGAGGTTTTCTTTATATAGATGAGCCTAGGGTTCTGGAGTTCTTTAATTGATTCAATTGGACCTAATAAAACTAGGCTTAACCTTATTGGATAAGGATGGGAAGGCCTAATTAATTAAAAACTCCTTATTAGATAAGGAACTTAATTCATGAAGTCCAATTTGGATCCTAATTGGATTAGGATTCATATGAATCAAATTGGAGGACACATTGAGTTCTAATTGGATTAGAATTCAACCGATCAAGAGGGACCAAAAATTTTCTAATTTGGATTAGAAAATTTGAGCATGAAAGGATGGGATTATCCCATCCTTCATGCGGGCCACACAGGGAAGAAAAGGAGGGGCGTCCGCCCCTCCTCCTTGTCACACGCCTAGAGAAAGGAGGGGGGCGTCCCCCTCCTTTCCTAC
Source organism: Phoenix dactylifera (assembly GCF_051530095.1). NCBI lineage: Eukaryota > Viridiplantae > Streptophyta > Magnoliopsida > Arecales > Arecaceae > Phoenix > Phoenix dactylifera. Next base: position 58,005,205 of record NC_143191.1, read on the forward strand.
ATTGGTCCCGCATGCCATATGGAGGGCATCCGCTCCTTCTCCTCTTTCACGTGGATTGCCACACGGTATAAGCTAAGCCCTTAGATTCTCTCCAATCCTTTTTAAGTAAGGGGTGTGATAAAATTAAGTAAGGAGTGTGGTAGAATTTGGAGGGATCAATCAAGGAGTGATTTATCATTGAAATTATTTCTTATTTGAATGGGCATGAGATGCCTAAAAATGGGGGCCAGGCGTGAGGCATTATTGGAATTGGAAATTCTCTAGAATCAGCCACCCACCCCCTTCCTCCTTCTTCTTCCTGGCGTGAGCAAGAAAGAGAGCTGTGTCCTCTTCTTCTTCTTTTTCCTTCTTCTTCCTCTCAAAGCAGTCAAAGGGTTGATTAAAAAGAGAGGAAATCAGCCATCTGCAAGGGAGCTAGCACCCCGGTGAGATCTTGGAGCGATCTGTACTTCGTGTGGATACCCCTATAGAGGCCGGACGCTTATGCGGCTTCAAGCGAACCAAATCCAACGATCATCAGATGGCGGTGAAGTTCTACCCGCTCAAAGGTAAAGATTAGATCTTTATAAATCTTTTATAATTAAGAATTGTAATAGATCTGAAAATTAATCTAGTATTTAATTTTAATCTTTTCTTTAGATTTCATAAATCTGAGTTAGAGAACTCTAAATTTTTTTTGAAATCTACGTTCTCTAGGACGTTCATGAGATGAACGACCCTGCACGTGTCTTTCTGCTGCGATTGTCGCAACACGTGCGGGGGTAACCCGACACCATCTTCAACCACCCACTTGCTTCCAAGAAAGAAAGAAGAAAGAAAAAGGAGAAGAAGAAAAGGAGAGAGGGAGGACCATCTCTCTCTTATTTCTCTCTCTTATTTTTTCTCTCTTTCTTCTCTCTCATCTTCCTATTTCTCACTCTAAGAAGACCCATGGATCCATGAACCGAGTCCTATCTCCCTATCCTATGGACCCAAGTTGACCCTTGCAAAGGGCCTTGCTCCGCCTTGGTGCCCGGGCCGCCTATTGAACCGATCACTACAACCCTGTTGAATATCCCTGAAACCCCCATTTATGAACTATGTTGATTGATCTTGGCCTGATTGAGACTAATTCATTGAGAAAAACATCTAGACTTGACCCACACCAAACCACCGTATGCTCGATCAAGTCTTCTCGAATTATTTATTTAAAATTATTATTTAAAAATTAATTTTGTTGTTAATATTTTAAATAGGTCTAGCAAAATCGTCTAACAAAGTCTAACAGTCTACGACGAAAGAGATAAGTAAATTTTATACCCCCTACTAGTTTTTGAATTTATAAGTAACCCTAACACTTTTTATTAGTTTTCAAATTTTTACTTATTTTTTGGTATTATAAAAAATATGAAAATAGTATTAAATGTTGATGATATCATGTTTTCTTAAAATCAAAAATCAAGCATACAATATTATGAAACTCATGATTTATTGCAAAAATAATGATTCCATGATTGTTTTACCGTTAAGCACTACTTATGAACTATAAACTCTATATTTATGAAATTTATGTTTTTGTTATAAAAAAATAAGTTCATAATTATTCTATTATTAAATGCTTATTTATGGGCTATAAACTCTATAAAGCCATTTAGTATTTTATTCATATATAATTCAAGAAATATAACTTAAGAAAAATTATTTTAAGAACTATAGTAAAAAGACTCTCAGATAGCTATGTATGGCTTCTTAAAGTGGGATAGATTGATATCCAGTTTCGACCCTGCCAGTGAGTAATATTAGTTGGCATATGATCTTATCAGCGGATAATAGTAGTTAGCATACGACCCTGCAAACAGGTTATGGTAGTTGGTATACGATCCTCCCAATGGATAATAGTAGTTAGCATATGACCCTACGGATAATAGTAGTTGGCATACGACCCTATCAATGGATAATAGTGGTTAGTGTTTGTCGATTATGGCCTTGTCAGGATATAAAATGACCATAGCATGAATATCTATGAGCAATATTTTGAATTGTGATATGGCTAAATGAGAAAAGAATAATTTATGAATTTATCTGTAAATAAAGTTGAAACCATGTTTATGAAAATGAATGATTTATGCATGCATGATTGACTTTATGACTTGTTTTAATATTATCTACTATAAAATGTTCTATTTTGCAATAATTGTTATTTTCACTTTATGATGTATCGATTTGTGCAAAAACTTATGCTTGATCCAATAAAATACTGAAAAGTTTACTTACTGAGCTGTATCACTCATATATTTTTATTTTTTATTTTCTCTCTTCAGACGAATAGGGTCGATAGGAATGAAGGATGGTCCAGGCTTGAAGTTCGCACAAGCAAACTTAAAAATTTTGTAGAAGAATTTAGTATTTTAATTGACTATGAATTTGTAGTTAATTATTTTCTAAATATTGAGAATTATAAGTTTGGTATCTATAGTTGGATTTAGACGCTCTGAACTAGTATTGGTTTTATTTATTGGATGATGAAATTTGACTTTTAATTATTATATTTTGTTTGTGATGGATTGAAAGCTAAGATATAATGGTTGGCTTCATGTTATCATGGGTTGTATCCCACGGTAGCACTGTCGTGTCATGCTTTAGATCTGGGGCATAACATATATAGGATGGTTTTCTTTGTTAATTTTCGGTGAATTTCTCGACCGGTGATATTGAGCTCCAACATAAGGGAAGATGGGAAGAAGAATAAGCTCCAACATAAGGGAAGATGAGAAGAAGAATAAGGGAGGAGATTAGGCTCTTTCTTCGCTCCCTGCGAGCATTGTGATCCCGATTTCTAGTGGGCACCATATTAAGAAGTGGCAAACTCAAAGAGGGAAATGAAAGAGAAGGAAAGGCTATGCTCAACGATGGAGGGTCACGGAGGCAAGAGGTTTTCTTTATATAGATGACCTAGGGTTTCGGAGTTCTGCTGCCCAATACGTGCAAAGCACGTACGGGGCAGCGATAGGTTAAGCTTAGGTTAGGCCGGTCTGATGGATCGGGCCTTGACGATCGATCAGGCTTTCGCATCACCATCCTTCAAGCCTGTAGAGTCGGTCAACTAGGATTTGCCGCTGGTGTAAGAATATTTCTCAGCGTTGAAAATTTCACCCCCTGCAGGTGGTCCAAAGGCCAAATTAATCCCCACGGCCGGATGCATGCTTTTCTCCCTTACGTGTGGGCTAGGACTCTCGCATGCGTACGTTTAACTGTTAATGAACTGGGTTGGATTTCTCTCAATTAAATTTAGGAAGGAAAAAAAACGAAATGATGAAAACACTAGAGCTTGGAAATGATTTGTAAACCTTTCTTAGATCTGAAACCACAGTGCTACACACCACCCCCACTACCGCTCCGAGCAAAGAGCACTTGGAACGGAGCGTATTTTGACACCCATGGCCGACAGCAGAAGGTCGATGGTTTCTCCTCGGTGGGTGGGCGAAAAGGACGTCCGAGTTCTGCCACATCTCTCTCCCCAGTTGACTGCTTGAGGGGGCCATTCCTCTCGTACAGCTCTCCTCTTTCTTTGTAATTTCTTCGGTGGGCACATGAATATCCCACCATGGCCTCTGGCGAGCAGCCAAACAAACCGCACCAAGTTAGCAACCAAGTCGCAGAAGCGAACAAAAGTCCAACAGCTGTTCCTTGTTTTCTTTTCTGTTAATCTTTTTTATTATTATTTTTACTATTAGCTAACGTTAGCTTCAAGTCTGCGAAGTCTCTGACTATTTGCATTGCCTCTTGAACGGATTTTTAACACAAAAATGAAAACAAATGCATGAGAACCCTTGGATTTATGTTCCGTTGCTAAAAGAGTGAGAGGATTTACCTTATTAGAAAAAGCTATAAGTACTTACCTTATTACCAAATTTAATATGGTGCTAGCTTGGCTAGGGCAAAGTAGAATATTTTAATCCAATCCCCTCTGAGTTACACTAATCCTCTCCTTTCATATTGGACATGGTAAAATCTAATAGCATCAACTTCATTTCCTTTTTGTATCATGGTTGAGATTTAAATGAAGCATGTGAAAGAAATATGCTAGTTCATGTATCTCTAGGCATACCATTGTATATGTATTACAAAGAGTAGAAGGTATCTACCACTCTTAATTTTAAAATCAACGTCCGAGTACTAGAATCGAATGTTCATATTATTGATCATGATATATGCCACTAGAAATGCCTAAAAATCAAAAATTATGTATTTTGGTTATCTCTAACTTATGTATCAGGTAGAAACAACAAATGAATAGTTTTTATTATACTAGCATGTTAAAGAATACAATAAAATTTTATATTAAGAATCTATTTTATTGATCATAATCTATGTATATTAAAGTATGTATAGATTGAAAATAAATAGATTTCAATACGGAGATCATAATAAAATATGATTTTATATTATTTTAACTATATGTTTTTGCACTCACTCAATGCATAGGCTAGAGATCATAAAATAATTGTGATTTTTGGTTCTAGGCATTTTTATTAGTATATACGATGATTGACTGCATGAATCTTTGATTTGAGTACTTGAATATTGACTTTGAACCTGAGAAGGGTAAATACTCTCTCCTCTTTAAAAATGAAGATACATACTAATTGTGTATGTTATTTAGTCACACGATGCAAGATCACATAATAATTACCATGAAATCTAGGTGAATGCATCCAAACATTGTAAAGATGGATATATGAGATGGAAAACTAGTGTGTGGGACTTCTCACATGGATAGATAGATTAGAAATTGAAATAAAGAGATGCTATGAAAAGACATGATAATGGTTTTAATAAAAAGATATGATGGTGAAGGGATGTGATTGGTGGCCATTTGATTTAATCCCATGGGCACCTTTTCCTAAGTGACTATTGATAGAGGGATATGATAGTGAAGGGCAGCACCTCTTTATAAGTGACTATTGATAGAGAGACATGATGAGAAAGGAATACACCTCTTCATAAATGACTATTGATAGTCTATAAATACATAAATTTTGATCCAAGCCACTCACTTTTCTTTCATCACCACAACCATTACACATACTACCATTCTCTTCCCTTCTTTCTCTTTATTTCTTTTCAAGAAATTTTGTATTCCTAACCTTCCTTGTTCGATCACTAGTCTAGCAACAATCACACAAGAGTGTATTCTCCATCTCAAGTTATCAATAAAAGAAACATAGCTTATCCTTGTATGTATTTATATAGGTACATATATGTGTATACATACATATATACATATATGCATACATACAAACACACATGTACACAAATAAATAACTATTAATAAAAAGACATGATGATAAAGGGAAGCACCTCTTCATAAGTGACTACTAATACAGAGACATGATGGTGAAAGAATGCATCGCCTTCTAAGTAACTATTAATAGAGGGATATGATGGTGAAGAGATGCAACTCTTCATAAGTGACTGTTGATAGAGAGAGGTGAAAGGATGCCTCTCTTCATAAATGACTATTGATAGTTTCTAAATATACAAGATTAGATCCAAGCCACTCAGTTTTCTTTCATCACCATAACCATTATATATACTACTATTCTCTTCCTTGATTCCTCTATTTTTTTTCAACAAAGTTTGTATCCCCAACCAACCCTATGTAACCACTAGTCTAGCGACAATTACACAAGAGTTTATTCTCCGTCTCAAGTTATCGATAAAAAACCATAGCTCATGCATGTTTGTATGTATGTGTATATATAGATATATATGTATGCATATATTTATGTGTGTGTATGTATATATAGATGCGTGTATGCACAGATGCATACATACATACTTTCATGTATATATATGTGTTGTGTATCCAATAGGGTAGCTCTATACAAATTCTTTTTATTCCCCTAAGCCCCAGATTTTAGTCTGAAGACTGCTCAAGAACTTTTAATCATGACTAGTTGCGTTGCTACCTGAAGTTCCACATCTCCTATATATTCGGCTCCACAAGCATCCATCCTAATGTAACCAAATTTGGTGGGCAATAGAAATCGAGACCCACACCTTTAAAAGGCGTGCGCCCGTCAACTTATTGTCACAAGAGGACAACTTGAAGCTGTCATCATGGTCAAGGGTGTTGCGAGATACTCGAGATTCTCCTACTGGTAGAGCTTTATTCTGCTGTAAATCATGCCATAGCAGCCGAAAATAGGCATTCTTACCTGTACCCAAGTGCTGCTATAATTCTAGACTGAAAGTAGATTAGCTAAAACCAAAACTATTCATGTGATCTTCTTTTAAGAATGGTACGTTCGATGGCTAAGGAGGAATTGTTTTCTTCCCCAGCCGACAGCCATGGTGGGGGGCGTCAGCTTTTGTGCTGGATCAAATCGTTTGTCCAAGAGCTGAAAGACAGCTATTTAGATGCTCTCGTTAATGTGGACTGAGGCATTTGGCCTGACTACAAACCATAGAAGCTGGCTCGACCATCTTATAAAAATAATAAGACTATTAACTTATAAGATGAGAAATACTAAATTATATATAAAAATTACTGAATTACTTGAAAATCAAATTCAAAAGCTTCAAAAAATAATTTCTGTGGCTGCTGGGATTCGAGCCCAGGTCTCCACGGCCACAACGTGGAATTCTAACCACTAAACTACAGCCACATGATAACCTTACGTTTAATAGCTATGCCTATAAAAGTAGGGATCTCACTCATTGTGGGCCAGCCTGGAAGAAACTTAATTATAAAGTATACAAAAATATGTTGCATATGAAGTCTCAAGTTAAGGTCAATTAGATAAGCAACTCCAAGTTTAACATATGAATATTTATAAAGAATATTCTTTGTCAATGTCTTCGCCCTCTTCTTACAAGAGATTGTATTGAACCAAGAAAAAGAGATGTGCTTCGTACACCGTTATGAAATCCTTTAAATTGATTTTTTTTTTTCATTTCGTTTTCTCTCCATTTTGAGTTATCTTAGATTTTGCACCTTTAAGCTGCAATTGGAATAGATGGCAGACAGGAGCAAGATGTAGTAACAATTCTCCCCATCCTCCTTGCTACATATTTTCTTTAATAATCATGTATTAAGAATCTAATTTTAGAAGTTTTCTTTCTCTCTTAGTTTGGGTTTTCGATCAACTTTTATTTGCATTAATTTTCTCAAAAGCTCCTATTCGAGTGAAAATAATTTTACTGATGACTTGAAGAAAACTATTGCCTGCATAAATTATTGAATATATCTCTATCTCTAAACCACTTACACACCCACCATCAGATGATTTGTATAACCCTAACTTATACATCAAGCAGTTAAAAAAAATATTATTTCATCTTATTGAAACTATCCAGTCTTTTTACCACTCAATGCATAAGTTAGAAATTTCAAGGTCATGTGATTTTTTATTTATAAGTACTTCAGAAATAGTAGATCATATCCAATAATCTGGTCATCGACGTGAAATTCCATCATCTAATTTAGATCTGATTGAATCTGAGTGGAGATCCATTTGAGTGTAGCCAAATCATTCTCTCTTCCTATATATGCATCATTTTTTATTGCAAATAATAAAAAATAACTTTGAAATGTGGGAAAAGCATGTGGTGTTATCAGAAATACACCTAATCATCACCCTTGGCCTACCTTCCAAGCGGAGGCTCTATTTTGGACTCCTCAATGAAGCGCTCCCAAAAATTTAGATCTAGATAATTATAATACCAAATGCTAGACATATCAAATAATAAAAACAAAGCTTATTATGTCAATGATGTGGCCCAGCCATGTTGCAAAAGGGATACGCAATAGGACAACAATAGAAACATGAAGTTTGGAATCGTATTATACTGCGTATTATTGAGGGATTGAACCTATCTTGCGAAATAGCTTTGTCTAGTATTTGATTGGAGGGATAAATTCACAGAACAAAGTGAACTGGATTACATGGTGATTTGGATTTTATTATAAAGATGAAATTGCCCTCCTGCTTCTTGCTCAAATTAAAGAGTAGATAAGGGAAAAAGCCATTTATTCTTCAAACTATTAAATACCTAATTTTCCAATCATCAAACCATGCCTCAATTAAGGCATGGACCATGATATTATTATCACTATCATAAAGACATGGGAATGGATTTGATCAAAGAGCCATATCTGTATCTGCCCTATTAATAGTCAAATTGGTCTCAGCGAACTCAATCCCAACCAAATTATAAAATATCCCATCCAAAGCCATTTATCGTGAGTGGATACAATTGCCATCCCTCTGCATGCCGAGCTCCAACCAATGGTAAAATCTATATATTGAAGGAAAAAGGTGAACCGAAGCTCACATTTCTTAGATAAAATTTATGTATATTTATGTATCTGCCCTATTTATGGTAAAATCAACTTCTTGCCAGCTAGACCTGAAAATTGGTGAAGTTGACTCATGATCCAAAGATTGGATGGGACCTGGTTGGACCTGCTTGTGAAAATCCATGGGGCTGTTTGGCGTCAAAAACTAGTTCTACTTTAAGGTCAAGGTAAAAAATTTGTTTTAAGATCAATCCGAGTTTAGGTTTTGTAATTTCTGACCGGATCCAACCTAACCCTTTGCCTCAACCCAAAATATACTTAACCCAGCATGGATCGGACGACCGGATCCAAAAACCTAAATCATTTATAAACCCCTTCATCTTCTCCCTAGCCTTTCCTCATTCCATTCAATTAAACCTCAGCCTCAACTCATCCTTTGCGATTGATTCCACCTGCTTTCACCGCCCCTCATATAGCTGTGTTTAATTTTATCGTTTGTTTCAAATTTATCGAGCATTTACTTTTTATAGTTCTAATTCGTAAACCTTGATGCTAAAAGAATCCATTTTTTACCATAACAAAGAATGCTTTTTGGAAAGAAAACTCATGTTTATTTTATCAAAACATTTAGCTCGCTTCAAAAACGGTTAGTCATTTGCGTTTGATACCAACTTTCATAATTTTCAGCTGTAAAAGAATTGCTAAAAGCTTTACACATGTTGCAGACTAAACCAAATCCAGTTGCAACCCAAAGTTTGAACGGGCTCAACCCAACCCTGATCAGGTTGGATTGTTTTCGGGTCCAAAATCATGACCTGAAACCCAAGAATATCAGGTCAAGCGACCCATTTGCGACCCTATAAACAATCCCTGCATCCAAAAAAGACTAACTCGTTTGGTTCGCGGGGAACGAGAATTGTTGAAACTAGCATATTGGAAGATCAATCGGCCAAAATAACCGTGAGCAGCTACGATATTATACGGGAAAAGGAGGAGGAAAATATGGTCAACGGAAAAGTAATGAAATGTCTCTTGTTTGGTTGGAGTTTTCAAAAGAGAGAGATGGGAAAGTTGTATTCCCATGAGAATATGATTCCCACATTTCATGAAAAAGTCTTTTCCATGAGATGGGAATCACTCCATTTTTATTTTTTTCCAAAAAGACCCTTCAGCATTAAAAAAATTATTAAAGAGGCATTAAAGACCTAATTTTTATTAAAAGTATAATAGAAATTATATATATCTTTCCCAAGAAAGCGGATGGTCAACCAAACATACACTTTGGAAATCTGTCACTTTTCCATGGTCAACCAAACATGCTAAAAGTACTTTTCTAGGCATCCTCTTGCTAAAAATCTGCTTTCCAAAAATGATATTTTTAGGAGGAAAAATGCTTTCCGCAAACGAAACGAGCCCATCTTGAAAATACCCATTTTCACCGTCAAAATCCCTGCATCCAAAAGGAAATTGAGAGACTCCATATGTTATTTTCTCAGTCATTCACACTCTCCGCTTGTGCTGCAGCAAGAACGAAGGTGCCCTGCTGATAAAGTAGCTACAGCTTAGAACTGATCCAGACGACCCTGTTGTCACCAACACACTGGTAATATCTTTGATAATTATCTCTGATCAAAGCCAGCGGAGTTCAAGGAATCTAAGATTTATGAAAGAGGGCTGTCGCTGTTTTGGAGAAATCTAATAATTTAATCCCTTTTCCCTCCTCTTTTATGTGTAATAATAAGAAAGGAAGGGAAGGCGATTAAACTATTAATGGTCAGCAGTAAACCTGATCCAACTAATAATTGTCCCTTCTTTTTTTTTGGTATAGCGCATTACCTATGGGCCTTTTTTTCCCAAAGAACGAAACAAAGACATGAGATCCGTTGAGGAATGCAACTGATTCCTCAATATGATGGATTAAACCAAAATATCACAACACATACAGCAATATGCTTAAGGAAGCATGTTAAAAAAAAAACACAAGTATACAGAATGAGATGATACAGATGAGATCCTCAGTGAAAATCAATTGAATGTGATGACTATACTTACAAGAATAGATATATTACATCTCCAGGCAACCCAAAATATCAAAATTATCAGTAGCAGCCTGCCGGGCATCCTGGTGTTAGGAGCAACTTAAAATGTACAAGATATGTTTAGAAGAGAAAATCAGCTGGTAAATTTGGTGTTATAGACTGCCTAAAGACCGTAAGCTTGTCTAAGTTTGATGTGCCTTTTCTGGTGGCCGAGAAAACTCTTTATCCGCATAGTGCAGTAGCCTTCTTAGTCTTAGAAGCATTTCACAGTGAAAAGGTAGTGCAGTGCGCCTTTCAAGATACACCGGACTTGCAGTCATCCAAGAAAGAGAGTGAAGCTCAGCCGCTACAGACTCTAAAACCAAATGCGTCTCCATCTCACAGTCCCTATTGATGGCCTCCGGATTCAGACTCCTACCTTGCTTACCAACAGTGATGTTACCAGCACCTCGGACCATCTTTTCTTGGATGCTGTTATTGTTGCGTCCGTAGTGATCAACGAGGCTGACTGCAAGAATAGAAGGCCAATCTTCCTTTGTCAATTCTGTTGGGTCTTTTCTCATGGTTGGGACTGCTTTGGAAACGACGTATCCAGTGGCCAGGGGAACTGCAGACCCTTTGCTATGCAAGAGATGGGCAAGGGGCGGAGACTCCGAAGTCAGGCAAGTGGGAAGTTGCAAGGGTGTTGAAGGTAGGTAGCGCAAACTGGGCGAGGGGATTAGGAGAAGAGATTCCTGCATAGACCCTAGAGACTTCACTGGTGTGAATCCTTCCAAGTAGCCTGAAAGGCTTGAGCTGCTGGTGCTCTGAGATCCTCCACCTGTATCAAACATCATTACCATAATGACCAGAATTTTGCAGTAAAATTATATTAAAAAAATGAATATTCCCCATGCATATGACAATCAAAATTTCATAACTTGGATAAGCAGTCTTACTAAAATATTTTAAATATAGTTAATTATATTCGAGCAACATGTGACTGATTTGAGCGCTGATATATCAATAATCAAGATAAGTTAGGATATGATAACAAAAGCTAAGAATTCATACTATTGAGACAGCAGAAGATAATGCATGTGTTAAATTCATGAGTTTATAATGTCCATAGATTCAGTGTTTAAAAATGTGGTGCATACTACCATATATGCACCTGCATATATGTATAGAGTACCTTGAATACAGTGTATCACCAATATACAGTATTATATGCAATTACACTGCATGCAGACCAAAAAGACAGTCCACTTAGCATTGCATGGCCACATATATGGCTTGTTTTGTATTGTAAAGCTGCATATGTAAGCCCATGTATCATTCTGGAGCTATATATACGCCCCAATCTTATGTAGGCTCATGTAAGGGAAGCGGGTTCAAGCTGATAATTAGGTTTGATGTGGTTCCATGAGGGCCTGATACAAATATTCTTATTGGATATTAGATACCAAGTAATAAGCAATAATTATTAGTTGTTTTTGTTATTAATACTGCTGCTATCCATCCATAAAAAATTAATAGCATTATTATTGTTTTTATTGTACTTAACATATTATATTTAATTTTAAATATTTAAAAATGGTAACCACATATGCACCTGCATATATAGCCCACAAGTTGTCTATGCACTATGCGGTCCCTTGACCGCCCATATACTGCAGCCGCTTTTTAAAACACTAAATAGATTGGATGAACTCTAGAGGTGGAAGATTAAGAACAAAGACTCCTGTTTCTTTAACACAACTTGCCAAGAAATTAAAAGCCTGAAACCGTATCAAAAATATGACACAAGAAACCAACAGGGATGCTAGTATTGTTCAAACTAGTGAAGGCACATGCAACCACTGAATAGATTGAGCACAGAAAATGCTTGAGATAAATCTTAAGAACCTCAAAAACTTTTAAAACTCAATTTTTTGAGTTCTGCTTTATAGCTCATCATCCACCAAGCATTTCTATTTGGGGCCACCTCAAAAAGGTTCGATAATAGATTAATGAGCAAAAACTATCCGTGTCTCAAGTCTGCCAAGGAGTCATTAGCCAGCTAATGAGTTGCAGTTTTTTGGCTTTAACAGATGCTGAGAAATGAAAAATGCCAATTACTGACCATCTGCCATTCAAAGCCATGGATTTACTAGAATGACAACTAGCTTTTGCATAGATCTACTAAACTGTGACTACGGCTTAGGTTTGCAAAACGAAACCAAGCCAGTCAATTTCATTGTTCAATTTTATTGCTAAAGTTGATTTCAGGACTAGCAGTTGTTTGCATGACTGGACGATCCCACCAATCCAGGAAAGCAAAAACACAATTTCCATCCTCATATAAACCGCATTTGCATCACGCAAAGAACGGTCCACCTCGACACACCCTTCAGCCCTAAACATGTAACACATAAGAAATGCAACATACACTAATATCTCATAAATGCATATTTGATTTTCTTGACACATTTGCAATTCAGTAAAAGATGGGACTTACCGGCAGAAGATGCATCTGGTTGAAGGATTAAATGCAACGTATGATCAATAGAAACTCCAATTAAACTGATGCTCTGCACCAATTGCAATAACCCCCTTGCGCTGTCCACACCTGTCTGTCCTGCTAAGAGCTGTTTTTTGGTGCTAGATTGAGCCAGACCACCTTTAATAAAGCTGGACTTGGAATGAGGGCTGTACAATGAAGGGCCAGGTGAGGAAAGTAGGTTTCTGTCTTGAATTAAACCCAATTCCTGCTGCTGCAGAGAAGTCCCATTAGTTGTTGAGGGAATGCCATCAGGCATAGACCGCCGTAGTTGTAAAGGCCATTTCTTCACTTCATTACCGCCAACTGAGTAGATAGCTTTCTGCCATTCTGTTCACAACAAGAAATTGGTAACTGAAAGAACAGAATACACATGACCTGCATTACAAAATCTACAAAATAACATAAGTTTAAGCATTCCAAATACCTTGACATTCAAGCTCAAAGAAACATCCAAAACGTGTGATTATTATGTCCCTTGGCCTGGCAGTAGAAGAATCAGTGGATGGACATGATAATATTTGACAGCCCTGTTGCAGAATCTGAACAAAAAGGCTTTGGAGAACCTTCGTGTCTTGGCGGCTACTGATGCCACCAAAGGGAAATATGTAGCTGTCAAGCAACTCTCCTCTAGAGTCTGTCCAGATGCAGACTAGCCAGCGCCAATCCTCAGTCCACCCATAACAACAATGAAGGCTTGCTGTTTTAGAGTCATGCTCCGATCCATCAAGCAGGGAGGTTGTTCCAATATCTGCATTCGTTCCAGATGTTGAACTTTGCATGTACATGCCACTGTCATCAATAACAGATTTTAAACTTGAAGTCTCTGACACTGCACTCCCAAACACAGTGGAAGGGGTTCCATGCTCTACCGAGCTGGGTTCTGCCAATATAAAAAGTGGTTCAAACATGTACCTAGTATCATCCTGACCACACAAGTCTACTGGTCTAATTGGCTCGCAAGTTAACCCTGCACCCCTTGATGGTTGCCATGAGTTATCCCAAGTGCCAGGTCTCAAGGCAGAATCAAGTTCAGCCTCTCTTGTAAGAGTTGGTCCAGATAACCGAGGAGCATGACAGTCCTTCCACAGGCCTGGAATAGGAGAAGTTACATGCATCAATGTGGATTGAGATCTCCCTGAGGCAGCTGATGACTGAAGCACGTCAGAGGCAGGAGCAGCCCACGGGATTCGTCGAGCCTTATTGTATACAGTGAATGCAATGTCCTTCAAAATAGCGAGCTCATTAACTGGCCTATTGATTCCTAGCAAAGATTCCACAGTTACAATCTGCAGAACAAGCTTAGGAATACTGAACCCTGAGAGCATTACAACATTTGATGCTGATGCTTCATCTGCAGCGGCAGTACAGTTTAAGGCCCTAGCAACATGAGAATGTAATAGAGATCGTCTTTCTTTGTCTGGTGACAGAACCACTGATCCAAGAGCACTGGCGCACTCAATCAGTGTTTGCAGAACAGCCCTGGGTTCAGGGAAGGGGCATACGACATAAACTACCTGGACAAATTAGAAAGTCAGGTAAGTCTGTTATTTTAATTTAGCTATAAGACCTCTATGTGTACATTTTTTTCCATTTACAACCAACAATGGAAGATCACAGATCATTCATGAGCAGAAGAAAGTAATTATCTAAATAAATTATTGCAGAACATTCAAATCAGAAGTGTGACTATATGCAATTAAAAACCTAATAAGGCAGTGGAATCAACAGAAGTATGAGCTGCAATAGAGAATCTCAAGTAATATGAGACAGAGCCATGTGGCAACATATCTTATTTCCTTTTCATATAGCAAAATGTAATGTTTCCAGATTTTCACTGAATCAACAAAGTATTGGCATAAACATAACTATCCCATCAAGCCTCGTAAAAACAACCTGAAGAACTTCATCTTGCCATCAAATATCAAATGTGAGGTTTTAATGTACCAGAAAATAAGAATATAAAGACATACCGTACAAGGCCCACTACTTCCTTCTTTTTGATTTACTGACAAATTTGGAGCAAGTTTCAATTCCTTGATAACCTTTGTAAGAGACTTAACGAAGTTCTTCACATTCCAACCTTTGGAAAGGGCCAAAAAATAATCACGTATTGAGCTGATAGCAGTAATATGATTGCTGGCGATCTTCACTTGTTGAGGGCAATCAACAAGGACAAGGCCAGAAGGTAAACATTTTGCCGAGGATGGGTCCATCTGTCCACCTATTTGAGGTGAATGTGTTCCCAGCTTGCATGCTTCATAAACTGGAGAAACAAGAAATTGGTTAGGAAGAATAGCACTTACTGTGAAATAACCTCATATGAATATCAGAAAACATCACAGACATATATCCAGGCCCATTCAATTTAATATGACAAATTTAAGATTCGCAAATTATTTTCCCTGAAAACTTAGAAATGTCTTTTCTACAAAAATAGATATAGACCTAGAGGAGAAAGGCATGCAAATTTTTCACAAATGAGGATTCATAAAGCTAAACCAAACAGTTGGGACAAGGCTTGATGGTTAGAGTCATGGTTAGCCATGATATGAGACTTCAATATGTAAGATTTGCCATGCACATCTGTGATGTCATCTAGAGTTTGTCATATTGTTCATGTATCTACAGGATGCCCAATGATCATTGGAAAGTTTTATGCCTTGGTGTGTCCGAGTTATTTCCTACTGGAAAACCCAAGGATGCTGGGTCTCACTTCCATAACTGTCACTGAATTAAGAGAATAAATCACAATTGGAAAAGGATATGCTTTACAAACTAAAAGAGAAAACCATACATCAATAATAAAACTAGATAATAGACTTACTGGTTCCTAACTGTTGAAAAAAATCGGCAGCAGCAGATGAAAGGAGATCAATATCTGGACATAAAGCATAGAAAATAATCTGCAAGCGCAACAGCAACAAATGAGCATTACTAAGACAAAATACACTCAAACATCTATGATGACACCAAAAAAACAAGAAAGTATTTGAGAATTTTGATTCTTTATGGCACTTAGAGCTAGCTTTTAGTAACTTACTGGCTTCGGTGAAGCATAAGGTTCAAGAGGACCCTTTTCCCAAAATTGTAGATTCTTTGCTGGCATATCCAGCCAATCATCCTGATACCTATTGCATTACGATATCATGTGTCTATCTCATATAGGATTCACATAATAAGGTTGCTCAAAGTAAAAAAGATTTGGAAAATTAGCATCAGCAAGCAACCAAAGAAAAATACATACCCAACACGTATAGCAGGTAATGGGAGAATTGTAAGTATTGGCCTGAAACGACAATAGCCTTTTTGTTGTTCTGACTCTGAATTGCATATCTCTTGGCTTGATCTCCTTTGAGATGACTCATCAATTCTTGCTCCCTCTGTGGCAGTACTTTCTCAGTCAATTATAATGTTGACATAGTAAGATACCATGAAATATGAATCCTGTATGGGCAGCAAGATATACCTCTGATGCAAGATGAACCGCCAGTAGACTGAGGTGGGCTAATTGGCTCTCCAGCCAGGGTTACAGTGCTTGAAGAATCTTTAGCTTCACTTACAGTGCACTGAAAAGAATATCCATCTCCTGTGGCTTTCGAATCACCTGATTGGCCACGACCCCTGCACCAATCGATCGCAGATAGTGGACCATCCAAAATTCCGAAAGCAGATTTTAAGGCTAATTTTATATCTGATTGCAGCAAACTAATCACAGATGATGCTTGAATCTGTAGCAAGAAAAAAAAGGTCAAACAATAAGCTGCACGACCACATTGATATCCATAAAAAACAACCATAGAAGGAAACAACACCAAAGACTTCAATAAGCACTCTATTACAGGAAATGTCACTAATATAAAGTACTTGATGATGCTATAAATTAATATGGCATCAAAAGCAAAATGGCAGTACGAAGTGTCACCAATACAGGAAAAAAAAAATCTCTTTGCTGATTAACCAGTGATACAAAAGGAATGTATCCAGGCACAAACTTTAACCTTCTCAACTTTTTTCCCTAGAGAACGATGTTATGCTTATCACCTTGATGCGCATGGCTTATTCTTTCTAGAGTTATGTTAGATCTACAAGGCAAGATGAGCTGCCCCCTCCCTACTCTAGACTTTCTATCAAGGTAGTTGTAGTAGTCAACTGTAAATCTCATAATTACTCAAGGAATTAAAAAAAAAAAAAATAATGAGTCTTTAGTGGGCGTGGAAATGTTGTAGCCTTCTACATGGTCAAATAGTTTCTTCAAGGATGGTTTAATATTATTAATACTTTTTGTTCAACTGTAATATCCTCGAGAGTTGAATAAATTCAAGTCTCAGATCAGGACACTAAACATCGAAATTTCAAAACTTGCAAAATCAAATATTAGTCTTAATTTAATACTTTTTGAACTTCAAATAAATAAATATACGACCCCCGCGAAAAAAAGGGAGTTGTTGGCCATATACTGAGATTCGGCCAAAAAGTAGCCTTGGAATTTGGCTGATCCCATGCAATCGAAATGTTTTATTTTGATTTCAAAGTTTCAAAACCTTTAAACCATGATGCCAAGTATTAACTAGGTTCAAGGTAACCATCATTATCTTGACCAATATTCCAAGCCATCCGCCCCCCATAACTCAAATGTTACAATGAACATAACAACAATAGAATTTTTCAATTTACCACTATTGAAATCAATTAGTACCACCAATTCACCATCATAAATCATTTGTCACCTCATTTGTAATCCTACTTCCAACAACTTAATATGTTAGAAAAGGTGGGAAATTTGAATTTCCATGACTAGCATAAACTAATCATATGCTAAAGGTTCCACGCCCTTGTCAAATGAACTGGCATGGCAATAAACAAGGAGAAAGCCCGAGAGAGATCAGATATAATAGATTTTATTTCAAGATAAAGCTAAATAAGGCTCGATATCAAGACCTAGAGGCCAACCCTTTTTATTTCTCCTCAATAAAAAAGTCTTTCTCTTGTGTCACAGCTAATCTAGCACATTATCTAAACAAAGTCAAGAACCCAGATAGGACGTGTTAGATGTTAAACTCTAACTTCATTCTGAACTGATATCTGCCACAATGTTTTAAATCAAATATTGCTACCCATGCATCTTCCTGATCATGTTAATTCTTAATTAATTCCTTTGTCTTCTTAATAGATTTCTTATTTCCAACAACTAACAAGAGTTTATTTGATTTATATCCAGCTTTTCCTCTCCCTCAACTTAGCTAATCTTTTCTTCTCTCATCACTTATTCAACATTGTATAGATCATTATATAATGCATACTCAACCATAGTGGGTTTTTTCCTGACTTGTTAACCATCTAATATCTTTCATTTTTTCCTTTTTTTTGTCATTTGTTACTTGTATTCCTTGAAGCAAAATCTCCATTTTTCCACCTTCAGCCATTGACATTTCACCAGATATATGCATTGCTTATTCTTGAGATTATATGACCTCTGACAACACTTTGGCATATCTTCTCTTCTTATAATACAAACTCTGGGGGCGACTCCACCCCCATGTTTGGCTCACGTTAAGTTGACAATTCTTGGTTCCACTCTTTTGGTTTTTCTTCTCAGACAACTATCGGCAGGATCGCCCCTCTTGACTACTGAGCTCACTTTCTTTCCATAGCCACATGCATAGCACATGAAAAATTCTAGTGTGATTTAATTAGATCAGGATGGATGAATTTGGGGAGGTAATGTTGAACCATATGAGTAATAATATGCCTTCATTGTGTGAGGGTGAAGGAAGTTTGTACCACATTGACCAAAACTGATAGGAGGAAAGAATGTTATATGACAATAGGAGCATTATAAACAAAAGGATGTTATAGGGCAATGTTATCATGCTTAAGAATTTGATGTCTGTTCACACTTCAAAATTTTATTAATCAATATATAGAAGTTAATTTTGCATAAAGGATGGTATTCTTGTAGCAAATGAAAATGGATTGCCTCACCATAATAATTAATGCAAGTACAAACAAATAGTCAGCTGTGCAAAATTATGATATGAAAAAGCAACAATATTGAATCACAGATCATAGACAGAAGCTTACATCAGCAGAAAGTGGATCAATTAAGTCAATGCCAGCAATATCCACAGAATGGCATGTGGCTAGAAGTCCACCACAACCTGCATGAACCATAGATGGACCACAAGAAAATCCACGCCTCCGCTGCTCTTGTAGTGCAAGCCAACAATATGAACCATCACCATCATCTGAATCAAGTGAGACATCAACGAAGGAAGTAGATTGCTGGACTAACAAGGCCATAGCATCAAGAAGATCCTGAAGAGGTTGCCTTTGCCCATAGACATTTAAATTCTCGTCATGCAATGTACTGAGTAGCAAAGAAGAAGAATTTTCAGAATTGCGTGTAATTGAAGACTTTGTTCCTTTAGGAGCTCCAACCGAGCGCCAAACACCCACTTGTGCAGTAACAGGCCCGTCATGCATTCCTCCATCACTATCACCAGCTATTCTGACTGGTATGTTATCTTTCTTCTTTATCTCGTATTTACCAGTCATAATGTCGGATTTGGTGCTTGTGTCACTTTGTACTAGATCTGATATAGTACTTCTCAACCCAATAGGAACTTTATTGCTAAGAGATAATAATGTATGTCTTATCCGACACATGGCAGCTTGGAACATGGTGCATTCAAGTTCTGTAGCAAGCACAGTCTTCAGAGACAGCAGAAAATGTGCTGTCTCCAACATGTTTTGGTTCTTCCTTTGGAGAGTAGGGACAGTAGTTAAGGAACTTATGCTGGATAAACAGAATGAAACGTCTCCTTCACGTGAAGAGACGTCATCATTAACGGATCTCTTGTTAGTCTTTTTTGTCCCACTCTGTACATGCGTGTATAATTTTGAAGATTGAAAAGACAAATTCCCACCATGCCCCATGGAACCCAGTTTGAGTTTAGCTGACACCTCAGGCTTTTCTTCTAATGTCATCATTCGAGGAGAAGGTGGTGCTGCATTATATACATAAGCAACAGAGCTAGAATGTGAACTCTCAACCTTTCTAGATCTAGGCAAGTATGGGCTTTTAAAAATTGATGTTGGAAGCTCGCTAGCAGGCATCTCAACTGCTGCATATTCTGGGGCAAATGTCATCATGGCTTCAGCTTTTGTCAGATAGTCAAACTTCCCTGTTGAGGGTGTTGAAGAATGGGTTCCTAAAACAGATGACCTAGCATCCTTAGTAAATTCTGCACTATGGTTTCTAGTATCCTCTGTAAGTGCAGTGGATTGGGGGTTAATTCCCTCAAAAGATGCAAGACCAACAGGAGAGAGTTTCTGATGTGACACTTCCATTCCTCCCATAGGGCTACCACTGATATCCCCACAATCTGAAGCTGGAAAAATAAAAGCTTGCGACTCTGCAGTACCTGGGGGCTATATAAAAGAAATAAAACTTCAGCATTTGTTATCAAATAATATTATAAATAATAAACAAGATGCTATTTAAAAACTATAGAGAGAACCAAAATATCGTGCATCCATCACAAATGATTTTCTCAAATCACGACTAGGTTAGATAGTTAAAAAAGAGGACCTTATAGGGAATTTGTCTCAATTTGCATCTTTCATGCAGACATGTGCTTAGCCTATATTGAACCTTCCCATTTACCTTCATCATTTCAACAGTTTGAAAGATAAACCAAACTGTAGCTTGCTTACAAGTACCATGAGCTTAAACTATATAATCATATAATGATTAGGTTCATTCAAACCAACAATAAACCAAATTTCAGGGTGATGTTATGCACTACTCTAGACAATATTCCTAGACTGAAGCTATCAAAGAATCAGCACAAGGAGAGGGCCATGGTACGTTATATTGGCCCGAACCGGACGGTACAGGGTGTATCATGCTATACCGGTTCAGTACCGGTATCTAGTATAGGTCGCATACCGACCTTGGTACACCAAAAAAAATCAATACCATACAGTACCGACACTGTGCTAGTGTGGCGCCGGTATAGGATCCGGTACCAAGACAGCAAACTTTGGAGAAGACCATACGGTTACAGTAGTCAGAATAAATCATCATTATTTTCCTATTCTACCAATCTCCATCTTTCAATGCATCTTCTCTTATATAAGCAATTTTTTCAGATAATAACATTACAGCTTTTTGATCTCAACTGTATGTTAGATACTGCTGGAAAATATAAAAGTGCACACATACAAGTCAAAGAGTGAAAAATATAGCATATTAACATCAAATTATTACTAACAATAATACATGTAGCTTAAGAGTTAAGACAATATATTATGCTCTAATCCAATCAGTGCCCCTGGGGGGAAAAATACCTCACCAAAAGCCAGGACATCATTTTCAAAAAAGTCACCAAAATCTCCAAACTCAGAGATGAGTGCTTGGATGTCCATGCCAACGCCTCGGTCATCATCATCCCAATCCCAACGAGATCCAACCTGGATATTTGCTGCTCCTGCAGCGGCTGAATTGTTTGCTTCAGCAACACTATATTCAGTATTATAAGCATCCTGGATAGTTGCACTTACAACGGTGCCTGCTTGACCAGTTGTTTCTGTTGTGCCAGTGCGTGCACGTTTGGAGACCTAAATTTAAGAACAAGCATATATCAAGGTCACTAGATGACATATCTGATTCGTATAATAGACATGTAAAAAAACGTAATAATTTCCACTTCAATCAAATAATCCTAGTATTGAATAAGAATTCAAATAATTTACACAACAGAATTTAACCAGGACAGTTATTTATGACGGTCCTTAGGAAGCTAGAATAATGCATACTATGAATTATGGTTTAAAAAACCACTGAAGTGGGATGGTACGACCGGTACTGCCATTCCAGCACGAAACCAACATAGGTACAAGTTCTGGGATGTCAAAACAGCTGTAGTAATGCATACCAGCTGTATGGCTATGTATCAGTCCATACTGATGCATACCGACCGACAGTACCATACCATCCGTACTGGTTTGCATGGAGGTTTTTTAGTTTTTAGAATATGTTATTTTCAGCATGTACCGTCAATACCAGACTGTACCAATAGCATACCCTTCTAGTGGAAAATGATACGCGGTTCGACACCGGTATTCAAAACCTTGCTTTGGATAATCCATGCTGGCTGGTACCACTACATATCTGTCTGTATAAATGCATGTGAAACTATACATGGCAGCACAAACTTGTACAAAGTGGCATTGCCTCAGTCCTACCTTCCCATTATAAACATGTGCATGGCTATCCTAAATCTGAACACCCTAGGTTTCATTCGAAAGCTTAACTTACAGATGAGACAACGTAATAACAAAAGCCCATTATCCTTCACTAACCCAGGTTAAAAATTAAGGTCACATAGAGCACATAAGCTTCACTATTACAACAATTAATATAAGACCAACAGTATTGACACTATATATACAAAACACCTAAATGTGTTGTTAATATTTAATTCTTTTATTCCAGTTAGAAAGAGGGATCTTGAACTAAGAAATAGACCTAGAAGCTAAAAGAGGGTATCCTAAGCAATTGCAAGAATTGGGTTAATTGATATTCCTGGTATAGTAGATGCTACCACACATACAGTCATAAATTCGATCAAATTATTTGATCTTAAAAGATATCTTCTATACTTTCACACGTAAGGAGTTATTTCTTGGTTTCGACCAATCATTAATAACCGAATTATTTTTAGATAATTTCCATTTTTGTATCATCAATTTTGAGATCATTTGTGTTGTTACTTGTTAGGATGTAAAAATGACTGTATCTGTTAGTTTGCATGATAAATTACTTAAAACTATTTAATGCACGTGCTGAAAGCAATGATTTCATATATTTAGAATATTGTATTTCCATTAACTTGTTGAAATCAGATTTATTTGCTCACCACATGCATCAAGACTAGTACAAAGCAGTAACTTTTGCTCTATGTTTAAATTTGATTAAAAAAGAGGAATTAATTGATGCATTGTGGATGCTAATTGTGTTCTTTTTGTTACAAACTTCTGTATTTCCCAACGCTAATGCATTATAACTGTAAGCTCAAAGTAGCATTGTATGCATATCATGCAAGCTCCTGACTGGTTTGAGCATGGCACATAATATTTTTTTCATGCATGTTCAATTTGGACAAAAGGCATGAAATGTTAGACTAATTATAAAGCATACATACAGTAAGCACTTCCAGATATCAAAGCAAGAGTAATCAAATTTAAGCACTTATTTATAACATCAATCAGATTACACAAAAACAATAAAAAAATTCTCAAAGGATGAGAAGGAAACATATCAGTGATGATTACAAAATTAAAATTCTGATTCCATAAAAAATTGCAGAAATGATTTTCTTTATGTGCAAGTGAAGAATAGATAGAATTGATGCCTATCAGTCTACAGTACCATTTTGCGACCATCATTCTCAAACTGATCATTGGAAGACAAACCAGAATGTCTACATGTAAGAGAGTCAGCATCGGCTTCAAGATCACCAGCTCCAGCAGCCACTGCATATTCACTATCGCTGGATGTACTGCTCACACTGCTGATGCTACTAGTTATGCTGTTACTGCTGCTATTATATTGTTTTTGCAGTCTCATACCACTAAACTCACCTCCAAGTCCATCCAAGGGCCCACTACAACAAGCGTTTCCAAATGCAAAACTGGATAGAAGAAGAAAATCTTAAACAATATAAAATAGATAAAATAGAGGACAGTTTCAAGAAAATTAAAGCCAAAATACAAGGACAAAAAATATTATAAGCACCCATCAGACCGCAAAAATGGTAAAAGCATAAGTTATATAACATAGAAAAATTACTAAATGCATTACACAGTAAAATAGCATAAAATAGTTAGTGCAAAGTTGTTTGCACACTATAATCCTCCCGAAAACAAGCCAAAAAGGTATAGATGCAAGCAAAGATCACAAGAATACAGGTTATCAAAGATATAACATATATGTCACAAACAGACACAAAGGACCAGTATATATGATATTCTTGTCTGGAGTGTCCTTAGAATGCTCGGTGTGTAAAAGAAGAGGAGATTTGGTTTTAGTTTTGAAAGCTAGTTAAAAATGGTTCAACAAGACTGCTGAAAAAATAATAATAATTGTTTGATTTTAACAGTCTCAGATTTACAAGGACCCTGTGCGAACTCAAAGCTACTACAACCCCTTTCAAAGATCAAAAGGATAAGCCCTTCCAAAAATCATGTTTCTGCTCAAAACAACTAGATGCAGCAACGTACATAATATGACACTAATAGTGGGTACACTATACATAAACCAATGTCTATTACCCCAATATACATCAGTACACATTAGCAAACTGCCCATCACATCATGCACTTGCCTCGCATTGCTCTTCAGACAATTTCTAGAGAGAGAGAAACAAGAAAGCCATGCTAATATAAGAGGTATGTCAATAGAGAGAACTTTCTTTATGTTATACATCCATAAATCCTAGAAATAAAAGAATATAAGCCACCAAGACCAAGCAGCTTTCCCCATGTGTTAACCCCATTTAAAAATATCCTTTACGAATATTAAAGCTACTATAGACTATGGTTCAATTGCTCCCACAAAAACCCTGTGTGCAAGTTAGTTTGCCTTCTTTTCCAAATTTTCAACCTAAAATAAATGAGTAGCACTTGAAATGGTTCCCCATCAAGGTTACAGTGTATTTTTTTCTTTTTGTGGTTCTGGGATTCGAGGAAGAGTAAACCTGGCAGCTGAGTGCCTTGGCAATTGGCCAACTCAAGGACAGTTTTGGATGGTTCAGGGCGATTTAAGCAATTCCATATCAATATATATTGTTCAAGCATGGAATAATGCCAAATTTTTCACGATAGTCGATATTTCAGGATTTTTTTTGTGCACTTTGGGACATTTAATGACACACCTTGACACTTCAAATCATTAAATCAAAATATTAACACCGCTATATGTTACTTTTGGCAATTCTACAAAAAAGTTGCGCAGTCTAACATTATCGTACAAAGACTTCATCATATTAGAAGATTTCACATCAATTTGTTCGATGATATCTACAAATTCATAAATAATTGGCGTACTCATCTATAAGATACATAGTAACTCCAAAACTCATTACCTAAAAGTTTCTGCATTGGATTCTTCTACCTTGATGCTTGACACCCATGCCACATGTCCAAGTAACATTGCTACAACTGAATGAAATGTTTAGCCCATATCTGGCCCAGCTCGAGGGTAGTTTGGAGCAAATAGACATGGATTTAGCATGGTTCTTGTGTAGTTCGCGCCCCCACCCAAGGATTTAAGTACCAAGTCATATAGGTCTGTACAGTCCATAGTATGGACTCCATACCATAATAAAATACAAGCAACGATCCATGTCAACACATGGCACTTCACCTCATATTTTGATATGTTGGCAAATACCTTGTGTCGATATGATACCATACCATATCAGTAAGGTTCTAGCAATGGTACTTCAAACTTTCTACCACCAATTATATAACTCACTAGCATACAAATTGAACGATCCAACAAGAACAAAAAAAGATAGAAAAATTAAAAATAGAATCATCGCCAAATTAGGGGCTATTTCACTTAAGCATAAACAAAAAATGATCAAATTCACACTCTGCTTCCAAGTGCTTGTTCGATTACTTCAATAAGTGTGGTGATGTAATAGCCTTGACAAGGGCTACAACAAGAGTGACAATGGCAATGCTCGATCATTCGTGGCATCTTGTTATCATTTTTAGGATGCATTTGGATCTTAGTCCTTATAGTCCTATATAAATGTACTTGTTTAAGGCTTTAACTAGATGAAGACACTAACCATCAAGTACTTCTAAGCTGTTGGAGTCTTGTAAGTTGTTTAAATGCTTTGACATTCAAAAATTGTAAAAGGAGCATGCTATTTGTGTTGTTCTTTGAGCCAATAAAGATTGTTTCCTATTTGTTTACAAGTAACTAATATTCTTCAGGATGATTTATATGCAGCTATTTTTTTTAATTTAAGCCACTCTTGGTGCACTGGAAATAGGGCTGTTAACGAGCCGAGCCGAGCCCGAGCCTCCGCAAGCTCGGCTCGGCTCGTTTCACCAACTCCCCGGCTCGGGCTCGGGCTCGGGCTCGGTACCGAGCCTAGTATCGGGCTCGGGCTCGGGCGGCACAGCTCGGGCTCGAGCTTGGGCTCGTGAAGCTCGTTTGCCCGAGCCCGAGCCCGAGCGGCGAGCCCGAGCCCGAGCCCGAGCCTGCCCCATCCCCATCCCCGTCCCTGTCTCCGTCGACCGTCGGAGAGAAGAACGAGCAGCCGCCAGCCGAGCTCGGTTTCGGCGGTTCGTCGGAGAAGAATGAAGGAAGGAAAGAAAAGAAGAAGAAGAGAAGAAAGAAGAATGAAGGAAGGACTCACCTCGTCGCGTGCGGCGGCCGCCGGCTTCGGCCGCGAGCACTGCCGGCACGGGCGTCGGCCGCAGGCACGGCCGAGGACGCCACGGGCGCCGCGAGCTCGGCCGTGGGCGTCGCCGGCCGCGGCCCGACCCTCCCGTGCGAGGGACTCCTCACGTAGCATTAGCATTCGCGTCGCCGGCCGCGGCCCGACCCTCCTCTGTCGCAGTCTCGCCGCCGTCGCCGGTGGAGGAGTCGGCAAAGAGGGGAAAAGAGAGAGGGAGAAACGGAGAAGAAAGAGGGGGAGGGACAACCCTATCCAGAAGAGGGGAAAAGAGAGAGGGAGAAACGGAGAAGAAAGAGGGGAAAAGAGAGAGGGAGAAACGGAGAAGGAAGAGGGGAAAAGAGAGAGGGATAAACGGAGAAGAAAGGAGGGGAGGGACACCCGGAGGGGAGGGGAGGGACACCCGGAAGAGGGGAGGGGAGCCTGGGAGGGACACCCGGACGCTTCTGGAGAAACCCAGAAGAAAGGAGAAGAAAAAAAAAAGAAAGAGGAGGTGGCCGGTGGGACTATGGGAGGGAAGGTAACGGATTGGGTTTGGGTTAACGGGCTATGTCCGAACCCAAACCAATCCAATTCGATTTTGGAGCCCTCTTTTGGGCTCGTTTGGGCTCGCGAGCTGCTCGGGCTCGAGCTCGAGCTCGGGCTCAAATTTAAACGGGCCTCATTTTGGGCTCGGGCTCGGGCTCGTTTGACTAACGAGCCGAGCTCGAGCCGGGCTTTTACCGAGCCGGGCCCGAGCCGAGCCCGAGCAGCTCGGCCCGTTGACAGCCCTAACTGGAAATAAAGTATGTTTGCCTTGCATCAAAGCATTTTTTACATCGTATATAATCACAATCATAATCATCTAGCCTTTTCCCAACTATTTGGAGTTGGATGTATGAATCCTCATTCACAAAGTATTCCTATATACTGGCACGTTAGATGTTATCCAAGTTTCTCCATACCCTTCCTCAAAATCTCCGTCCATGTTAATTGAAGTCTTCCTCTTCTTTCCTTAACCGTCAATACAAACTAAAGTACATTTCCTTAAAGTAGCGTCCTCAGATCTTCATTCTATGTATTCATACCATCTCAATCGATTTTTCATCACCTTGTCCTTAATTTGTACAACTCCTAACTCATCTGATATATACATTCCTTAATCTATCCTTCTTAGTTCTACCATGCATCCATCTTAACATTGATATTTCTACCACACTTAATTTGTTTTCATGTACTTTATTGCCCAAGACTGAGCCATACAACATTGTAGGCCTTAATGTTGTTCTGTAAAAAAATTTTTAAGTCTCCAAGATATGCACCAATTATATAATATTCCAAATAACAAGCTCTAATTCTATTGCATATATTTTCATTTATCTCCTCATTATTTTGTATAATAGATCCTGAATAATGAAATCGAACACTCCAATCTATTCTAATTGATACTACATCTTCATTTTCATTCTCATTAAATTTACATTCCATATACTGTCTTTGTTCTACTAATTTTTCTTCCAAAGTGTTCCTCCACAAATCCACATTAGTATTTAATCTAGTTTTCTTTTCATCAGTTAACAATATATCGCCTTGAAATAACATGCACCATGGTATATCTTCCTGAATATTAGTTGTGAGCTTATCCATAGTTAATACAAAAAGGATATGAACTGAGTGCTGACCCTTGATGTAAGCTTATATGACTACAAAAATACTTGTACCGCAACAACTCCTAACACTTGTTATTGCCCTAGCATACATATCCTCTATTATACCATTTATGCACACCATTCCAAAAGCACATCAAATCACTCTTGTTGACACCCTATCTTAAGCTCTCTCTAAATGAATAAAGACAACATGTAGATTTTTTCCCTTTTCTCTAAATTTTTACCAATTATCGAAGTAAAAAAGATAGCCTTCATTATGGATCTTTCAGGCATAAAGCCAAATTGATAATCTAAAATTGTTATTACTTTTCTTAATCTTTGTTCAATTATCCATTCCCCATAATATCATAGAGTAACTCAAAGCTTAATTCCCATATAATTAGAACCATCTTGTACAGCACCTTTATTCTTATGTATAGGTACTACAACATTCCTCCAATCATTTGGCATTTTCTTAGTTCTTGTAAGTTCGTTCAATAGACTTGTACGTCATTTTAGCTCAAACTTCCATGATTTTCCAAACATCACTATATATTTCATCTAGCCCTAATACCTTATCTTTTCGCATTATTTTCAAAGCTATCTCAACTTCATCTTTATGAATTGTACAACTAGTACCACGACTTCTCCTTGATGTACTAAAGATTTCTTTTGCAGAATCCTCATTTAAAATTTTTCAAAACAATACCTTCATCTTTCTTAATTTTCTCATCTTTCACTAATATCCTACTATCCTCACTTTTAATGCATCTAGCTTAATCAATGTCTTTAGTTTTCCTTTCTCTAACTTTAGCTATTTTGTGAATTTCATTTCCACCTTCTTTTGAATCCGATAATTTCATATAAATTATCATATGTCACCTATTTAGGCTTACTAACTTTTTTTTGTCTTTCTTAGCTTCCTTATATTTAATGAAAGTATCAACATCTTTTGTTTTTTTGTCATTGTTTAGAGCAAATTCGTTTTGTTTTAATTGCCTCTTTACCTCATTATTCCACCACCAAGTATTCCACCATACTTGTTAATTGCCTCTTTACCTCATTATTCCTTTGTCTCTTTTAAAACATCTTTAGCTATCTTCAATATAGTTCACCATTTGGTCCCACATTTTGCTTGGTTCAATCCTTCAATTTCAATTGCCCCTCTTTAATAATTTACCTTAAAAGCTATAATATTTTTACCTTTAAATTTCACCATCTTATTTTTTGGATATTCGTTTTTTCTTTTCTTGTTGCACTTGATAAAAACCCCTCTAAAATGAGTAATTTATGTTGTGTGGTTGATATCATCTTAAAATCCTTACAAGTTGACAATTCTCTTTTCTTAATGAAAAAATAATCTATTCATGACAAATTTTATCCACACTGAGACGATCTCTTTTCCTAAAATATGTATTTACAATTGCTAAATCTAGTGCAAATTCAAGGATAGAATCTCCCATTAAATTCCTACCTCCAAAACCAAACCCCCATGAACTCTCTCATATCCTATACTATTCTTCCATGCATGCTCATTTAGGTTACCACCTCTAATTATCCTTTTTCCCTTTTGGAATACTTTGCATTAATCTATCCATTTCTTCCCAAAATTGTCCCTTAAACCTATCCTCTAAGCCTATCTGTCCATTTTCCCATTGAGGTTGGACCTAAACCTATGCTCAAGAGATAGCTAGTGCACAAGCACTAACTACATTAATAATCTCCTCATCTAAAACTAATTTAATAGTTATTCATCTATCACTTATACTATTTACATGTAAAATTTTTCAGTTATTTCTTTATCCACAACTACTCCCACTCCAATTCTACTATCATCCTTACCTACATAATTGTTTCTACCATCTCCAATCTCCTTAGATTTACTACTTCTCCATTTAGTTTCCTGTAAACAAGCAATATTGCTTCTCCTACATATCATCATATCCACTAGTTTTCTACTTTGTCCATTTAAGGTTCCAGCATTCAAGTAGCAAATTTTATTTTCTTCTTTTGTACTGCTTCTTTGCATGATGTAATTCTCCTAGTCTCCTTACCGCTCCACTTGGCCTCCACTATTCTAAGTTACTACTAGAAGATTCCCTAATCCAAAATACTAGTCATTTGTCACCACATTCAGGTTATACCACAGCAAGTTGTTTATGGCCAACAACTTAACCAATCCTTGCCTATTTGTCACTGCGACTAAATATGCTATAACACGTTTCTTATAGGCAATGATCTAGCCAATCAATGCCTATTTCTCAGCACAATTGGCTCAGGTAGTGGAGCATCACATAAAATTGAGAATACCCTAGTATCTATCATGTATCAAATTTGGATCCATTTCATAGTTTTTGACATTATCTTTATAACCAACTGTCAGCCTAGCATCAACCCTCCACC
This sequence comes from Phoenix dactylifera, assembly GCF_051530095.1. Classification (NCBI taxonomy): domain Eukaryota; kingdom Viridiplantae; phylum Streptophyta; class Magnoliopsida; order Arecales; family Arecaceae; genus Phoenix; species Phoenix dactylifera. Next base: position 58,035,561 of record NC_143191.1, read on the forward strand.
TCTCTCATCTAGGCTTGGGAACAGCAATGGCGGTGTTTTTTATGTCATATATAACATTTTCATATTTTGTTAATTTTTCAAAACTAATTTACAAAGTTGATTAGCCAATTAACAAGTTGACACACTAGTTGACATGTAAAATAGTTGGAAAATATTAGTCAACTCTAGTAATAATATTTCCAAGTTCTACAGGTATTCTATAGACCGTTGTGTAAGATCAAGACGATCTTGTCTAGTGCTATTGAACTACAATACTAATGATGTAGCCATGCAAACAATCATTGAATTATTTACCATTTGGTGCATCAAAGTGCAAAGATGAAGAAAGTACGAACTCATCATGCCTCAAGGTTGTCAAACCACCCAAATGAGGCCAAGCAGTGGACCCCTTGTATGGCCTAGCGAGTGCCTAGGCATCTATGCAGCCACCAAGAGAGAAGCCCTCCAAACTTAATTATGCATGCCTTTAATGGTACACATAAATAAGCATGTCCATGCATCATTCATAAGCACTTTCTTCACTTCATATGGCATCGTTAAATCTGTTTTCATAATCTTAACAGTACAACAATAAAAAATTCAGAACCACAAGGAGAGAAGCACTAGCACTGTCATGGCCAGGAAACATCCAACAAGAACTGGAAGAAGAGGACGGAAGAGGAGGAAGAGAAGGGCAGGGAAGCAATAGCCAATAGGCTATAGAGCCATAGACAACACCTATTAAGAAGAAGGAAAAGAGGAGGAAAAGAGGCCACCAAGCTGAACAAGAGGGAACACAGATAAAACAGAGAAGCTTGGCAAACGAAGGAGCGTTGTATAACTTCATGTTATTACAAGTAAATATATAATTATTCTCCCTATTCCCTCCAATACTATCTGCCTTTCCAAACTCATCATATCCTTCCGCCTCCATGTTCATCAAAGTGATAACCAAAAACGGGTCCAAACCCAACCTGCCTGCCTAGGCAGCAAAATTGCTAGGAGCTGTGTCCCAGAGTTCACCAGGCTTACGTGAGTGCCTAGGCAGCATATATGATCATTCTTTTTCTTAGAAAAAAAATTCTTGTTTACCATATAAAGATAGCAATACCGAAAATGCTGAGTTAGCAAGAAAGATGGTTTTATTAGGTCTAAGATATTGGGGCAGTGACAGGACAAAAATAATCAGGAATTTGCCCAATATGAACTAATGGCTTTGTGAACATCTAATGACAACACAACAAGAATTTCTAGGAGATCAAGAAAAACTACAAATAATTAGAAAATCTGATTCACGGAGGGCAACCTTGGGGCAAACATAGTTTATACCATACTCCAAAATTATGTGCATGAGGTAATAGTTCTTTTACATTTTTTGGTAGTGTGGAAGGATTTATGATTAATATATAATATATGTTGCATACTATATAGGGCTCGTTTGGTTCGCGGAAAGCATTTTTTCTCCTAAAAATATGATTCCTGAGAAGCAGATTCCTGGAAAGAGGATGCCTAGGAAAGTACTTTTGGCATGTTTGGTTGACAATGGGAAAGTGATAGATTTTCAGAGTGCTTATATTTGGTTGACCATCCACTTTTCTGAGAAAGTTATGTGCAATTCCTATTATACCCTTAATAAAAATTAGATCTTTAATGCCTCTTTAATGTTGAAAGACTTTTTTGGGAAAAATAAAAATAGAGTAATTTCCGGCTCACGAGAAAGTAACTTTTCATGTTTCTCATGGGAAAGACTTTTCCATGAAACGTGGGAATCATATTCCCATGAAAATACAACTTTTCCGTCTCTCTCCTTTAAAAACTCCAACCAAACAAGAGCCATCTCATTACTTTCCCGTTGACCACACTTTCCCCCTTTCTTTTCCCGCGAACCAAACGAGTCCCTAATGGATTTTGCACTTGGGTATTCCTATGTCATGACAGTTTTACTTCACTTTCTTCATTCAAAATGATGTGGATGTGAAAACAATTAAAAATAAAGAAAACAGAAAAAGGTAGGCAATATGCTTTAGCTGAACCTGCATAAACATAGAAATAACAGGTCTCATGCCATCTATATCAGGTGAGAAATGCTACATTAAATAAGAAAAAAGCTAAATGGAATGCTTGAACAGTTCATTGCCAAAAAAAAAAAAAAGACTTGAAGATCAGCAAGGATTTCTTGAAGAATATATTGAATTATAAGACTAACCAGTGCTCAATACGAGAGGATCCCAAAAAATTCCATATTGGCCACATCTCAAGTACTGATGTTCCGACCCAATTTTGCAGCCAGAATCTGCAAATAAAGGAAAACCATTATGGCACGGCAATCAAATACGAATTAAAAGGTATAGAATGTTGAAATTTAATACCTCTTGACAGAAGATCGAGCAAAGGCTCTGTGCATCATAGGAATTACCACAGCATCTGCTGGGTAAATGAATGTTCTTTCAAGAATTGGAAGCTGATAAATTGTTCCCTGCTTCTGCTGGCCTTTTCCAACAGATGAAAAATGAGACTCTTCGGTATGAGGACGAATGGCATTGTTGCTTTGATTACTATTTGATTCCAAAACTTTATCACTACAAGTGGAAGGGCAGCCAAGGGTGACTTCAACATAGCAACTTTGACCCCTCAACTGGCAGCCAGAAGATTGAGCAACAGGAAAACGCACACCAACTGTAAACCCATTTGACACCTTTGAGTTGCTGAAAATGTTCAAGAACATAAGACAAATCAGGAGAAATCATACATCATATTAATTTCCCTATTACTAAAGAAATTCAATCAATTTTATCTTTTAAAAAAATAAGGGTGTGGAAAGATTTGTACTTGAATTGTCTCTTCACCGCACTGGGCTTCTAACTTCCTTAAATTTGAATTCATGAGGCAAAAAAAAAAAGCAAGAAGAATATATACATTACAAGTACCTGATATATACTTGCTTCACAAGATCACTGGGACAACATCCAGTAAGCCTACCTCGCATTCCATTAGGACCAACAATAACTGTCAAAAGAGTCCAATATCAGAATTATCCGTGCATGCTTTTGGCAAAAACCATATACTTGAAACAAAACATCACATTAACATGCAAGGATAGTATGAGGTTGTCCTATAATATACATTAAGAAATACTACTTTTGAGTTTAATCCGATATGAGAAATATCTGCAAGTAGAAATTATGTAAGGAAATAGTAAGGCGTCCATTCAAAGAACAAGAGTATTAACAAAATTGAAGGATATGCAGGCTCCTTTGCAAATAGTAAATCACATGCCGACCATCTCATACAACTCACAGTCTCATAAACCTCACATGACAATAAGATGTATCAGCCTAACCTCAGCAAATGAATGTGCATGACGTGAGTGGCGCTAGCAATTAATTTGTGAGTGACACTAGTTTATTCCTGTTAATGAAACTTGAGGGCTGAATTGGATAAGACCAATTTTCTACTGCATCTATAAGCACAAAGCAGACTCACTCAGAAAGGCCCACAAGAAGGCCAACAAAAATAGTGCATTTAGGGAAAAATAGTTCCATAGCTAGATTAGATAAATAGCAATATTCTGACAGACATAATTCATGCAGGATATGGAAATGCATCTGCAGTACTTTTTATGGTTTGCCAGAAAAGCACTGTTAACTGGATAAGTAACAGGTGCATGGTGTCCAGAGGATTCAGACACAGGACCCTTTAAGAAAACTTGAGGACGGAAGCCAGTTTTATTCTTTTAATCAGTATCAAGGTTCGTTGCCTCGGTATCGAAACCCATATTGGTACCATCCTATTAAAGTGTCGGTATGCCTGGTACGGTATCCAGTTCGGCATACCGGGTGTCAGTACGCCCCCCATACCACGTACCAGTTTAATACCAATATAGTACGATACAGTCGGTATGCACGGGTACCGACCAATGCAGCAAACCTTAGTCAGTATATATGTAAGAATAGGCATATAGGATAAACAGTTAGTAAGACCTACTACAGTTAATCCATGGAAAATTATGTAAGGCATGCAAAAAAGGCAACAAGTGACAATGGGCAGAAACAAATTATATCAAAAAGACAATAAACAGCAAATAAGAAGCTTCATGTCACACATACATTTCCATTGAGAGATACAACCTATGTAGAACACACATATCACATAGAAAACAAACGATTATGGTTACCATACGGCCATACACTATTCAAAAAATTTTCTCTCTTGAACTCTAAAATCAGAACTTGAATCTAGGTTCCTTCTGCTCACCTTTTTGAGGAAAATAATCCGTTTACAAATTCGACCACCTACCATGTTCAAACGCAGATACAGAGAGAGAGAGAGAGAGAGAGAGAGAGAGAGAGAGAGAGGAAAAGAAGCAGAGCTCTAAATCTGAACAAGTATAACCAAGATCATCGAGTGAGCCATTAATCCTTTAAGGCTATTCTTCTTGACTGCTCTGGCAAAAATACTTAAAACCCTAAAGAATAATAAAATGGTAAGAAAAATGAGCAAAGGGAAAAAGATTAGAGGAAAAAGGAAAGGAGAGACGGATTTCGGAGAAGAGAGAAATCAAAAGCTTTTGGCTACTTTGATGGCCAAGCAATCATTTTTTTCATTTAGGAAAATGGCCAAACTACCCTTTATCAGCCAGATTTATTTAGACACATAATTTGTTAAATACATATCTAAAAGACCATCAAATACAAGCCAATAAATATTAAAATGTATAAATAAAGCAACCAAATGGATTTAACATCTTCAATACTTTTCATCAAACAGAAGCAAAGATATTTTCCAAGACCAGCTTGGAAATATCTGAACTCCTGGTCTGTTTAGTCGCTTGAAGGCCCCGGTTGGTTGACCAGGTAGCTATATCCATACCCTCGGTATCCCCTCCGAGATTCTCTTATCCCTAGTTGGTAAAAAGTGGTGTTTGGATGGAGTTTGTAAGGTTAACTAAAAAATATGGGACCATTGATGGAAATAAAGTTGGTCTCCAAAAGTAACCAAGTTTGGTGGGATAACAAGATAACCCACCTCTATTCCAGTGTTATTCCGCAACCAAATACAGCCTAAAACTCTAGACTAAGCAGAATCTAATGTCTACTTATGAAAGAAAACTCCAAAATGTAAATTAAGCATATCCAATTAAGTGTGCAATATGAAACAAAACTCAAATATGTAAATGATATGGTGGTGCAGTAACAATAGATTAAGTGTACAATATAAAAAAGATACAAATTAAGCAAATCCACAACATTTCCTTGGCATACATAAAAATAAAGCATATTATATTAAGTGCAGATACAAGTTTTTAAACTAAGTTGAATTCCAAAAGGCACAGTACAGCAACTAGATATGCAATCATCACCACCCAAGGGGAATGCATAGGACAGCGCAGTAGTAGAAGTAGAACAATAAAATTACATCATATACCTGGGAGCCCTTCACGAGTGGAACGAGAGGAACCATTCCTTGATATTCTTTCTATATCATCACCGCACAGTCCCCGGATATGCCTAGAAACCAAGTACAGATACCACACAGTGAGATTCGAACTAGACTATAAATTTAGTAAAGAAGAACTGGTGAAACAAAATGATAGATCATAAATTTACAGACTTTGCGGATATTATTGCATGCACATAGATTGCTTCTTCCGTGGCAGAAAAGATGAACTCAAATGTTGGCTGTGCTCTCCTGCAACAAATGTACATAACAAAGGAAGTATTTGAACATACTTACAATACCATTACAAAATCCTGGCCATATTTTCAGCAAATAAGAGCATAGAATATGCAAAGCCTAGCCAAAGCTCAAATTATCAATATTCACTTGAAACTTTTAAAAAATAAGATCTAGCGAAGCAACTACAAGAGAACTCTCTACATTGGGCAGGTGCTCCTATAAAGTAAGCCCACCATTCACCCAGCACCGTAGCACCATTACCAGAATCGCTAAGCATTTTCGAAGTTTATAAAGCAACCAAGAAGAATAAACCCCCTTCTGATGGACAGAATGGGTCCCAAATGTAGGCTTACAGGGCGTAATTGAGGAACAACTTGAGAATAATCTGTATATAAAGGGTCAGTTGTTTTAGGTTAAAGGATAGCTGACTATTAAAAACCACTATACTATCTGGCCACAAGAAGGAATTGTTCAGTCAAACGAGGTATTGGTATAATTAGAAGTTGGCATTAAGTTTTTGATACCAAATTGTATTAGCCATTAACCACTTTTATAGGGAGTAATGTATATTTCTCAAGAAGGTTAGCATGATGAAATTATTGGATTGGATCTCGTAACTTGTGAACATATACTTCTATTTCTACATTGCATTTATTATGTATCTGGGACTTTTTCATCCTGTATCTATAAATTTCACATTAACTACCCTTGTAATTCTTTTTCATGTTTATTGAGCAGTTCAGTATAACATTTCCATTAAAATTTTAGACCAGATTTATCAGCAGATAAAATTGATTAAAATTTATTTTATAGTTATCAAAAAAACTACTAGTTAGGCTTCAGTTTCTACCAAAGCAGATCGAATCTGTACCATATGGCTCTGCAACAGCTTCATACAATCCCATGCCAATGTCGGTTATATATAGAAAAGTTGGAGAGCTAAATAAAACACTCAAAGCAAATTACAGTGCCCATAATAACAAACATGAAGAGAAACTCTAAGTACCTATTGCATGATCGTGCTCCACCAAGAGCAATGAATGAGATAGTAGAGATGGGACATGAGTATCACAATTGGCCAACCAACTTAATACTAACTAATTGACCCTAAATGCTTAAGTTGACATTGAAAGGGTCGACAATGTATACCGGACTTTCATACCCCCCGGTGCAGCCCAGAATACTCATGTGGAGACTAGACCAGGGGCAAGATGACAGTTGAGGAAATTAAATAAATAACCAGTATGGAGATAGTTCGAAATTGTGACCAACAAACCTGAGATGCAATACCATGTTAACTAACCAATTTACCCCAAAGCTTGAGCTGATAGGCAAAGGACAACAATGTATATCAGGCTTAATGAGAAATCAGATGCCCCCCCTCCCCCCCTCCTCTAAAACCTAGCTAGAGAGAATAGTCATGTGCATTTAAACAGCTTGAAAAAAGGGAAAATGTGAGATGTGTTCGTCAAGTTCCCCTAGCAGAAATTTGAGATAAGTCATATCATTGATCCAAAATTGACTTACGCAAAAATGGTTTAGAATCCTGAACTAAACATAGGGCATAAGGCAATTCTCAAGAACCAAACCCACAAGAATTGGCTCATATTGTGTTTAGAATGTTTAGATACTAACTGAGAGCAGACTACCACACTAACGCCACAATAAGTTACCTCAAGGAAGTATATCTGTGAATCAACTTTTTTCTTCCACATGAGCAACACATGCACAACATTAGATTTAACTAGTCTAGCACATTAATATGCTTTATACCCCATACTTCCTGTTACGGGGGAACTCAGCCACCATGCCCCACGTGACCGACACGCGCGCCCAAGAAGACTACAGCTGCCCCTTGATCCAGTAACCCGACCCCGAGTCGGATATCTTCGGCTTCGCAGCCCGACCCCGAGTCGGCTGCCCCTTGATCCAGTAACCCGACCCCGAGTCGGATATCTTCGGCTTCGCAGCCCGACCCCGAGTCGGCTGCCCCTTGATCCAGTAACCCGACCCCGAGTCGGATATCTTCGGCTTCGCAGCCCGACCCCGAGTCGGCTGCCCCTTGATCCAGCAATCCGACCCCGAGTCGGATATCTCCGGCTTCGCAGCCCGACCCCGAGTCGGCTGCCCCTTGATCCAGCAATCCGATCCCGAGTCGGCAACCTCTCGACAACGACAGGCTGTTCCCCTGAAGCACGCCACGACCCTCTGTCCCTGCAACGGTCGTATCCGGCGCTGCTCCACGATCTCCTGTAACAGCCGTACAAGGCGGAGCTCCACTACACCCTGTCACGGCCGTACCCAGCGCTGCCCCACGACGCCTTGTAACGGCCATGTCAGTGGCAACTCCATCGTGCCACACGATGACAAACCCCCCTGAGAGACCCCCCAGCCAGGTATATATGCGGCTGGGGGGAGAAGGGGGGGTAAGCAATATCTTCCAGAGCACTCTCTTGCTTGCTATTATCATCTCTCCTCCTCCTCCAATCTCCTCTGACTTGATCGTCGGAGGGCCCCCACTACCCCAGTGGTGGTGCGAGGCTTGCTTGCAGGTTTCCCGGTGGAAGGTGGAGCACAATCAACATCAACCAAGGCAGCTCAGACGGAATCCCGTTCACACCGCTGTGCCAATCGTTCTCGGTTTGGACCACCAGCAACAGTTGGCGCTAGAGGAAGGGCCTGATCTCAGAGCGATCGTAATGGCACGGCGAGGTGGTCGTGGAGCTTCCAATGCCTCCGGTCGCGGGGCCTCTCGCGCCTCCGGCCGGGAGGCCGCTGCGTCTCCAACACATTCTCAGCAACACTCCACCATTCCACCCCCCATTCAGATGGTCGAAGCCGCTCAGTTCGACCAGTTAGCCCAGCAGGTTCGCACCCTCGCGGAGGCAGTGCAGAACCTGCAGGGTGTGATGTCTCGAGCGCCACAGCGGGCCCAGGAGCCGCTGCCCCCCAAGCGCTCACCTGTCTTCCTCAACCCGCGCTCCTTCCTCTCCCATGGGGAGGAGCGCCGGCGCGAGAAAGGTTCTCGAGCACGGTCCATTCTGCCAGGACCTTCTCATCGAAGCTGCGCGGGGTACGAGAGGCGGACCCGGGCGCGTTCTCCGACCCCCCAGTCCTCGAGGGGCCCGCACTCCAGTCGGTCCCCCTCGCGCCGCTCCTTGTCTCCCACCCACCGGTCGCGCTCCCTGGACCGGCGAGTGGACGATCTCCACAGACAACTCCAGGTCCTGAAGGGCCACTCCAAAGATCTCTTCGCCGACTTGGAGATCTCCTCCCAACCGGCGCTTGCCTCGAGGATCCTGCGGACCCCAAATCCGCCGGGATTCAAAATGCCGGCGATCGAGCCCTATGACGGGGCGGCGGACCCGCGGGATCACGTGGAGAGTTTCAGGACTCTTATGCTCCTCCATGGAGCATCAGATCCCCTCCTCTGCAAGGCCTTCCCGGCGACCCTCCGTGGCCCAGCCAGGGCGTGGTTCGCCGGCCTGGAGGCTGACTCTATCCAGTCCTTTGACCAGTTCACTCGCCTCTTCATCAGCCATTTCGCCGTCAGTAGCCGGCGGCGATTGGTTTCCGACTCCCTCTTTGATGTCCGGCAAAACGAGGGAGAAAGCCTGCGGGATTACCTTACCCGCTTCAACAAGGCTACATTGGAGGTCCGGAACCTGAGCCAGGAGGTGGCTCTCTCAGCCCTGAAGCGTGGCTTCCGGAAGGGCAGACTCACCTTCTCCCTGGACAAACGCCTGCCGCGGAGCTTCCCGGAGCTGTTGTCTCGGGCGAACCAGTATGCAGACGCCGAGGAGGCAGCCGCCCACCGGAACAAGGAGGCCGCCGAGGCCCCTCTAAAGCTCGGGAAGAAAAGGCGAAAAGAGGCACCCCAGAGGAGGAGCCCGACGCCTCAACATCGGCGCAGAAGCCCGTCACCGGCGAGGAACCACGGCGCCCCACGCCCTCGTTCTCCGCACCGACGCTTCAACCGGTACACCCCACTCCTGGCCCCCCGGGCCCAGATCCTTATGGAGGTCAAGGGGCGGGAGAACCTCCCGGTCCCGAGGCAGATGAAGAAAATCCCTGGGAGGAGGCCCTCTCGGGCGTACTGTGAGTACCACCGAGACCACGGCCACGACACCGAAGACTGCTTCCAGCTTCGGGACGAGATCGAGGCTCTCATCCGCCGAGGGCGTCTCGGTCGATATGTAAACGACCGACGTCCCCCCGCAGACCCGCGTCCGGCCGACCCGGCCCCTCAGGAGCCTCGGGAGCAGAATCGACCCGTCGCGGGCGTAATCCACACCATCACTGGGGGCTGCTCTCGGCCCGTGAGGAACGCAGGGGGCTCGGTGGAAGCATCAGGGGTGGCCGTCGCGAAGAGGCAGCGGGTCGGAAATGTAATCACCTTTTGTGATGAGGATGTAAAGGGGGTTCAGACCCCCCATGATGATGCCATGGTGATCTTCCTCACTATGGCGAACTATGATGTAAGGCGTGTTCTTGTGGATAGTGGAAGCTCAGCTGATATTTTGTTTTACGAGGCCTTCCAAAAGATGAGCTTGTCCCGACAAGTGTTGCACAAAACATCCACCCCCCTCATAGGATTCACTGGAGACGCTATCTCGGCCGAAGGTGTCATTGAGCTGCCTGTGACTGCGGGCGTTGCACCCGCAGAAGCCACGGTGCGGCTCGGGTTCTTGGTCGTCCGTGTTCCCTCGGCCTACAACGCTATCCTCGGACGACCCGGACTGAACGCCCTTCGCGCGGTAGTCTCTACATACCATTTGCTAATGCGGTTCCCCACGGCGGCCGGGATTGGAGAGGTCCGAGGTGACCAACCGACCGCACGGCAATGTTTCCTAGCAACTCTCAAAGGGAAGAAGCCCGTGGAGGCCCTAAGCGTCGAGTCCCTTGACGCCAGAGACGAGGTGGCTTTGCGGCACGGGGAGCCGGCCGAGGGTGTGATCGAAGTTCCCCTTGAAGAGGGTCGCCCGGACCGTACGGTCCGGGTCGGTGCCAACCACGACTCGGAAGCTCGGCTCAAGTTAGTGGAATTCCTCCGAGCCAATGCTGATGTATTTGCCTGGTCGGCGGCCGATGTACCTGGGATCGACCCGGAGGTCATTTCTCACGCCCTCAACGTCGACCCGACCCACCGACCAGTAAAGCAGAAGAAGAGACACTGTGCCCCGGATCGGATCCGGGTGGTCGACCAGGAGGTAGACAAACTCTTGGATGCAGGCTTCATAAGGGAGGTGAGCTACTCCGAGTGGCTGGCAAACGTCGTACTTGTCCGGAAGGCGAGCGGGAAGTGGAGGATGTGCGTCGACTACACCGACCTGAACAAGGCGTGCCCCAAGGATAGCTTTCCGCTTCCACGGATAGACCAACTGGTCGACGCGACTTCCGGATATCAGCTGCTGTCTTTCATGGACGCCTTCTCCGGCTACAACCAAATAATGATGGCTCCACAGGACGAGGAGAAAACTGCCTTTATAACAGACCGGGGGCTGTACTGTTATAAGGTAATGCCCTTTGGTCTGAAGAATGCTGGCGCCACTTACCAGCGCCTCGTCAATAAAATCTTCAAGGAGCAGATTGGCCGGAACATGGAGGTGTACGTGGACGATATGCTGGTGAAGAGTCGCCATGCAGACCAACACATTGCGGATCTGGAGGAGACTTTCGCCACCTTGCGGAAGTTTCGCGTGAAGCTGAACCCAGCGAAGTGCGCCTTTGGTGCTTCGGCCGGGAGGTTCCTCGGTTTCATTGTCAACCAGCGGGGGATCGAGGCCAACCCGGACAAAATCAAGGCCATCCAAGATATGTCCCCTCCGACCAAAGTGAAGGAGGTTCAGGAGCTCGCTGGAAGGGTCGCCGCGCTCGGACGATTTGTGGCAAAATCGGCCGAACGCTGCCAACCGTTCTTCAAGGTGTTGAAGCGCCCGAAAGACTTCCTTTGGACGGCCGAATGTCAAGTGGCATTCGACCAACTCAAGGAGTACTTGGCGTCTCCTCCCCTGCTGTCCAAGCCGCAAGAGGGGGAGATGCTCTACCTCTATCTGGCGGTCTCCCCAACCGCAGTCAGCGCAGTACTGGTTCGGGAAGAGGCAAAGCTCCAGAAGCCTGTGTACTACATCAGCCGGGTCCTACGGGATGCCGAGACGCGGTATACGAAGGCGGAAAAGATCGCCTTCGCGCTGCTCACCGCGGCCAGGAGGCTTCGCCCCTATTTCCAGGCTCATCCTGTCACCCTCTTGACCGATCAACCACTGCGGCAGATCCTCAGCAATCCTGAGAATGCGGGACGGCTGGTGAAGTGGGCAGTAGAACTTGGTGAGCTCGACATCCGCTACCAGCCCCGACCCGCCATCAAGGCCCAGGTGCTCGCGGACTTCCTCGCTGAGTGCACTGTGCAGGAGGCGGAACCTAGGCCGCCGGAAACACCCAGCCTCGACTTCCCAATCTGGACGCTTCACATTGATGGGTCGTCGAACCCCGAAGGTGGAGGGGCCGGGCTGGTCCTTACCAGTCCCGATGGAGTGATAGCCGAGTATGCCTTGAGGTTCGGATTTCCAGTGACCAACAACGAGGCGGAATACGAGGCCCTAGTCACAGGACTCAAACTCACCAAGGAGCTCGGCATCCGGCATTTGAAGGTCTTCACCGACTCCCAGCTGGTGGTCGGGCAGGTCCGAGGGGAGTTCGAGGCTCGGAGCCCGACCATGCAGAGCTATGTCTGGAAGGTGCAAGCACTCATTCCCGACCTCGGCAGTGTTGACATTCAACAGGTCCCAAGAAGCGAAAATGCCAGGGCCGACAGGCTGTCCCGCTTGGTGGGCGCAGACGCGCACAACTTGTCGAGGACGATCTACCTGGAGACCCTGGATGCCCCGAGCATCGGCGAGGCCGGAGCGGTGATGGCGATTGATCCGGAGCCATCTTGGATGGACCCGCTCGTCGCCTACCTCGCCGAAGGGATCCTCCCAGAGGACGAAGATCAAGCTCGGCGACTCGTCATGAAGTCCGCCCACTACGTACTCTATGAAGGGAGGCTGTATCGGACCTCGTTCACCGCCCCCCTCTTAAAGTGCCTCCGCCCCTCGGAAGCGGCCTACGTCCTCGGCGAAGTCCACGAAGGCATTTGCGGATCCCACTTGGGGGCTAGGTCCTTGGCGCACAAGATCATGAGGCAAGGCTATTATTGGCCTACCTTGTTGGAGGACTCAAAGGATCATGTACGGAAATGCGACGCCTGCCAGCGCCACGCCAACGTCCAAAGAGTCCCTTCTGTCCCCTTGGCACCAATCACTGCACCCTGGCCCTTCGCCCAGTGGGGAATGGATATCCTCGGACCATTCCCCGTCGCTTCAGCTCAGCGGAAATTTTTGATTGTTGCAATCGACTACTTCACCAAGTGGGTGGAGGCAGAGCCGCTGGCCACTATCACGGAGGTGCAAGTCCGGAAGTTCGTGAAGAAGAACATCATTGTCCGATTTGGGGTACCTCGGGTCCTCATCTCGGATAATGGGCGACAGTTCGACAACAAGCATTTCCGTGACTTCTGCGAGGAATTCGGGATCGAGCATCGGTTCACATCTGTGTCGCATCCCCAAACCAACGGCGAGGCCGAGGTCACAAATCGGACAATCCTCCAAGGAATCAAAGCGCGAATCGGTCGGACGGAAAAAGCTTGGGTCGAAGAACTCGAGAATGTCCTTTGGGCGTATCGGACCACGCATCGGACCCCTACCGGGGAGACGCCTTTCAGCCTAACCTATGGCACGGAAGCCGTTGTCCCCGTGGAGCTCGGACTCCCCTCACCTCGGGTGGCCACGCACCGACCCGAGGCCAATTCGGAACAACTCCGAGGGAACCTGGATCTCTTGGAAGAAGCGAGGGAAATGGCGCAGGTTCGGATGGCGATGTATCAGCGGAGGGTGGCCCGATATTACAACTCCAAGGTCCGACCGAAGCTTTTCAGAATCGGAGATCTGGTGCTAAGGCGAGCTAAAGCATCTCGACCTGCGGAAGGTGGGAAGCTAGCGCCAAATTGGGAAGGCCCATATAAGGTTCGCTGGGTAAACCGACCTGGCTCCTACCAGTTGGAGGCCCTAGATGGTCGAGAAATTCTAAGGAGCTGGAATTCCGCTAACCTGCGGATGTATTACCAGTAGAACGACGATGCCAGAAAGACAGTTCAAAAATGTATAACACTTTGCATTTCAATAATTTCTGGTTACAACGGCGTGCTCGTGTGATTACAAGGAATTCCCAGAGGGGAATTAGGGTGTAAAGAAAGTAAAGAAGAGGTGGAGACTCCGAGGAGCTGAAGATCTGGGATCCCGAAACCTCCATCTGAAGCGGTTGCAATCCCGTCGGAAGTGGGTGCTTCCAACCGGAGGCGCCATCGGCGTCTCACGAAAGAGACGAAGAGCCAGCGCGGATGAAGAAGAAGTGGACGAAGGAGAAGTCCACACTGCCTCCAACCGGAGGCGCCATCCACGCCCCACGAAGAGGATGAGGAGCCGCCGCAGACGAAGCTCCCGCTGCCTCCAGGGGAACGCCACCTCCAAGGGATATTCCGGTCCTCCCCAGTGTTAGGGGAGAGAAGGAATACAAGCGGGAAGAGCATATGGAGGCGCGGTCCCGGATCAAGCACCTGGTGCGGAGCTCAATCGGGAGGCCGAACTTCAAGGAGGGGAGACGTGATCCCGGATGAAACGCCTAGAGCGGAGTTCCGCCGGGGAGAACCTCCTTGTTGATCCCAGATGAAATGGCTAGTAGGCGGAAGTCGCGAAGGGCGCGCCTCCCGTTCCTTCGGCAGGGGTCTCTCAACCATGCGCCGAAGAGGAGGCCCACGATCCATGGCAACCTGAACAGCTCCGGCTTGGCAGGCTCCATCGCACCTGCACTTATATTTATAGCCAAACTGCGGCCCCCCGGTCGTTCCGATACGGGTGGCTCCAATAAATGCGGGCGCATTGAATCCGGAGCCGATCCGGCTCTGAAGGCGTATCTTCCCGCGATTTCCTAAGCGTCATTCTCCTTAATCGCATTTTTTGTGCAGGACACTCCGGGTGGCCTGTACCCCTAGGTCCACGTATCTCCGCTCGCGCCCCAAGCCGCATCCGCCTCGAAGAACGCGCGTATCGCGGCCGCTTAACTGACACTCCTCGCAAGCAGCAACTGGCGATCCGATTTCCCAGGTAACGCATCAATTAGCGTTTAATGCCCTTCTGGTGTTCCCCAGGCAACGCTTGGAGAAGAGGAGAAACACGATCGCAGCTGGCCACGGAGAAACCCCGTCGGGCTGCAAGCGACAGGCGCATGGCCAACGAGCGGAATTTTCCGAGGCACGGCCCTCGGATGCCAGGCTAACCCGATGATCATCCCGGGAGCAGACTAGCCTGAAGCCCCGACCGGTCGCCTCGGCTTGCGCCAGCCTTGGCCGACCAACGAGCGGAATCTCCCGAGGCTCGGCCCTCGGATGCCAGGCTAATCCGATGATCATCCCGGGAGCAGACTAGCCTGAAGCCCCGACCGGTCGCCTTGGCTTGCGCCAGCCTTGGCCGACCAACGAGCGGAATCTCCCGAGGCTCGGCCCTCGGATGCCAGGCTAACCCGATGATCATCCCGGGAGCAGACTAGCCTGAAGCCCCGACCGGTCGCCTTGGCTTGCGCCAGCCTTGGCCGACCAACGAGCGGAATCTCCCGAGGCTCGGCCCTCGGATGCCAGGCTAACCCGATGATCATCCCGGGAGCAGACTAGCCTGAAGCCCCGACCGGTCGCCTTGACTTGCGCCAGCCTTGGCCGACCAACGAGCGGAATCTCCCGAGGCTCGGCCCTCGGATGCCAGGCTAACCCGATGATCATCCCGGGAGCAGACTAGCCTGAAGCCCCGACCGGTCGCCTTGGCTTGCGCCAGCCTTGGCCGACCAACGAGCGGAATCTCCCGAGGCTCGGCCCTCGGATGCCAGGCTAACCCGATGATCATCCCAGGAGCAGACTAGCCTGAAGCCCCGACCGGTCGCCTTGGCTTGCGCCAGCCTTGGCCGACCAACGAGCGGAATCTCCCGAGGCTCGGCCCTCGGATGCCAGGCTAACCCGATGACCATCCCGGGACCAGACTAGCCTGAAGCCCCGACCGGTCGCCTCGGCTTGCGCCAGCCTTGGCCGACCGACGAGCGGAATTTCCTGAGGCCTAACCCTCGGATGTCTGGCTTAGTGCCGGAAGAATTTCCTGAGGCCTAACCCTCGGATGCCTGGCTTAGTGCCGGAAGAATTTCCTGAGGCCTAACCCTCGGATGCCTGGCTTAGCGCCGGAAGAATTTCCTGAGGCCTAACCCTCGGATGCCTGGCTTAGCGCCGGAAGAATTTCCTGAGGCCTAACCCTCGGATGCCTGGCTTAGCGCCGGAAGAATTTCCTGAGGCCTAACCCTCGGATGCCTGGCTTAGCGCCGGAAGAATTTCCTGAGGCCTAACCCTCGGATGCCTGGCTTAGTGCCGGAAGAATTTCCTGAGGCCTAACCCTCGGATGCCTGGCTTAGCGCCGGAAGAATTTCCTGAGGCCTAACCCTCGGATGCCTGGCTTAGTGCCGGAAGAATTTCCTGAGGCCTAACCCTCGGATGCCTGGCTTAGCGCCGGAAGAATTTCCTGAGGCCTAACCCTCGGACGCCTGGCTTAGTGCCGGAAGAATTTCCTGAGGCCTAACCCTCGGATGCCTGGCTTAGGGCCGGAAGAACTTCGAGAGTCAGGAGTCGGCAAGACGCTGCCAAGAGTTAAAAAGAAAAAAAAAGAGGAGGACGAAAGCGAGATGAAGAAACATTCGACTTGTATTAATTTTCATTGTTTCAGGGCCAAGGCCCATACAATTTGGCAAAACGCCGACATACAAAAAAAAGAGGACAACGAAAGGTACAAGAGGTCAGCTTGGAGGAACCCCCGGGTCGGGAGCGTCGGGCTCGTCCGCAGGGGGTAGGGAGGCGGTAGGAGAATCAGCAGGCGATGGCGCTGGAGAGGAGTCGAGAAGGGAAATCCCACTCAGGTCAACTTCGGGGTACTTAGCCGACACCCTTGCCAGGCCCTCCTCGAAGCCTAAGATGAAGGATTCGGACCCCGCGTCCGACGCGTCACGGACGAACTCGTCAGACTGACGATAGGCCCGTACCGCCTCCGACATATCACGGGTGAACTCGGCGGACTGACGATAAGCCTGTACCGCCTGGCGCCCGATCTCCGCACTCTTCTCGGCCAGCGCCGCCTCTGCTCGCTCCGTAATCTGAGCCTTAGCCTCCAAGACCTTCGCCACAATCCGGTCTTCAGCCTCGGAGGAGACCCTCAGCAGATTAGCCTGAGCCTCCTTATGCTTCGCCTCGGCAGCAGTGCGAGCGGCCTCAGCTTCCTCCAGGCGCGAACGGAGCTCTTGGTCGTTCGTGCGGGACCTCTCCAAGGCTGACTCCAATTCGCCCAGTTTGGCTTCAAGAGACCAGGTTCGGTTGCGGGCGCTGTCGGCTGACCACTGGGCCTTCTCCCACCTCTCCCGGTAGTCGGCAGCCTTCCGGGACTGCTTCTCGGCCCGCTCCTCCGCCTTCTTGATCTCGCCCTCGAGACCTGAGGCAACCTTGAGTTGCTCCCGAGCCTCCAACAGTTGCTTCTCGAGGGTGGCGAAGCCGAGTGCCCGCTCTTCGGCTACCTGGAGCCTCGTCTCGAGGTCCCTGGTCGTCCTCCCCGCCGCAGCCTGACCTCCCTCTTCTGCTGCCTTCAGTTGGCTCTCGGCCCTCGCCAGAAGCCTCGCCTGTTCCTCGTAGCACTCCTCTAGGCGGATCATGTACTGGGCGAGCTAAGAGATAGGAAAAACGAGGGCGTCAGGCGGGGATCAACAGAGCCTATAAATGATGAAAGCGACCGAAAGAACACTCACCGACATGAGACAGACGCAGCTGGCAGCCCCAACGTCAGGGACCCTCATCTCCCGGACCTGCCTGCGGTCCTTCTCCAGCAGTACCGTCTCGATGAGGTTTCGGGCGCCAGCGAAAGTGAAGGCCGACCCCGACTTCTCCCCGGAGTCGGACGGTGGTTCCGCAGCCTTACCCTTACCCATCGCCTGGGGAAGAGTCATGCTGACCACGCTCGGGGCGGGGGCCGCCCCTGGAATTGACAGGGTCCTGCTCGGCCGGGGCCTCGGCGCGTCCCTCCTCGTATCATCCGGAGCCGACCGAGTTGAAGGCTGGGCTGGGGACTGATCACGTCCGACCCGTCCATCTTGGGCGCGCCCGGGTGATGCCTCCGGAGAAACGGTAGTCTCGGCATCGGAGGGCTGATACAACGTCAACTCCCGGTCCGCACCCGCGGCGTCCCCCTGATCGGTGGGTCCGGACCCGTCTGTCGGCGTCGGAGTCGCCTGCCGGCGGGACTTCTTCGCCGGTGGAGCCCCGCTCAGAGGAGCTCGTTTCTTCATCCGGACTGCTTCCAGTAGGGACGTCCTACCAACAGCCGTTGCCTTGTCCGACCGCATGACGTCGTCGATCTCTGCAAAAAGGACGAGGTGGTCGGAGGTTGAGAAACTGAAGGAAAGAACGAAACGAAAGAGGAGAAAAGAGCTAAAAAAAAAATGGTGGCGGGCTCACGGTCAGTGGGGACCGAGCTCAGACCGACGTTCACCAAGGTATCCTCGGAAATAAGGCGACACACCGGGGGGAGCCGACCCTCGGCAACCAACTCCTTCAAGACGGCGACGCCGTCGGATTCCTCCCTCGACAACCTCGATAGGCCAATCGGGGACTTCATCGGCGTCTCCCAGGTTGCCCTGATTCCCCAAGAGGGATCTGCGTCAACGAAAAAGAAGCGCTCCTTCCAGCCGTGAATGGAGGTGGGAGCCTCCTTGACGAGGCCACACCCTCGCCGCGCCGCAAAGCACCACCACCCTTTATCCTGGGGGTGGCCACTCAGGCCGTAGCATTCCCAAAAGACATTCAGGGTGGCGGGAACCTCGTGCATGCGGCAGAGAACCTGAAAGGCTGTCAGGGCGCGCCATGAGTTCGGCACCAGCTGCGTCGGCGCCACCCTTAAACCCCGAAGCACCTGAACGACTAAGTCCGAGGGGGGAAAGCGGAACCCGGCCTGAAGAATGCCCTCATTGATGGCAACCTTCCCTGGAGGAGGATGGGACATCCTCTCCTCAGGCCCCGGGAGTGTAACATTGCAGGCCTCGGGAAGGTGGTATCGAGCCACGAACCTATCTAGGTCTTCGGCGGCCAACCCCGACTTAATGCGGTCTGCTCTCACTTCGCCCATCCCTAATGGCCAGTGAATCTACGGTCAGGACAGGGTCGAAAAGGGAGAAAAGACCGGAACGACTGGAGTACACTAATACAAAAGGAGAGTATGGAGAGCCCTAAATTAAAGAATGGAGCAACTCACCGGAAGAGAAGGAAGAACAGCTCCGAGAGCGTCAAAGGGGGAGCAAGCGAACAGTCCGACGGCGATGACGGCAGCGCAAAGGAGAAACTCGAAGATGTCTGTAAGGAGAAAGGCGGACGGAGGAGGACCCCCGGTTAAATAGGCGGAAAGGTGGGTGACGCCCCGATAACGCCAGAGGACGCCTGGCTGCCGAAGGGTCGCTCGCGCCCCAAAGGCGAATCGACGCCATTAAGGAAGGATGTCCGCCGAAATCCTCAGACTGCCAGGTCAGCAACAACCGCCATACGCCGTAAAGAAGACGGGGAGCTCGAAGCGCGCGCGCCTCTCCGAGGGATGGCGGCAATCTCGAAGCATCATTCCTTCACCCGTTCCCCTCCTGGTTCCAGGCTCGGAAGTGGGGGGCTACTGTTACGGGGGAACTCAGCCACCATGCCCCACGTGACCGACACGCGCGCCCAAGAAGACTACAGCTGCCCCTTGATCCAGTAACCCGACCCCGAGTCGGATATCTTCGGCTTCGCAGCCCGACCCCGAGTCGGCTGCCCCTTGATCCAGTAACCCGACCCCGAGTCGGATATCTTCGGCTTCGCAGCCCGACCCCGAGTCGGCTGCCCCTTGATCCAGCAATCCGACCCCGAGTCGGATATCTCCGGCTTCGCAGCCCGACCCCGAGTCGGCTGCCCCTTGATCCAGCAATCCGATCCCGAGTCGGCAACCTCTCGACAACGACAGGCTGTTCCCCTGAAGCACGCCACGACCCTCTGTCCCTGCAACGGTCGTATCCGGCGCTGCTCCACGATCTCCTGTAACAGCCGTACAAGGCGGAGCTCCACTACACCCTGTCACGGCCGTACCCAGCGCTGCCCCACGACGCCTTGTAACGGCCATGTCAGTGGCAACTCCATCGTGCCACACGATGACAAACCCCCCTGAGAGACCCCCCAGCCAGGTATATATGCGGCTGGGGGGAGAAGGGGGGGAGGTAAGCAATATCTTTCAGAGCACTCTCTTGCTTGCTATTATCATCTCTCCTCCTCCTCCAATCTCCTCTGACTTGATCGTCGGAGGGCCCCCACTACCCCAGTGGTGGTGCGAGGCTTGCTTGCAGGTTTCCCGGTGGAAGGTGGAGCACAATCAACATCAACCAAGGCAGCTCAGACGGAATCCCGTTCACACCGCTGTGCCAATCGTTCTCGGTTTGGACCACCAGCAACACTTCCAATTACAAATAGCACAACCACTACTCCGGGCTCTCTTCAAAAGATTTAGCTTCCTCATCTTATTCGATTTGTCATTCTACAGTATTAATAATGTGTTTACAAATGTTCTTGCAGACTAATTTTTTCTTACATTGGTTTTTCTTTTAAAAAAAGGCTCTTGTTCCAAAAGTTCTATATAAGATACACAAATCTTAAGGATAAGAAATAGAAAACAGGATTCCTAATTTCCATGGCAACAATAGAAAGAGATAAGGAAATGGAAAGGTCTTATTGGACAAGATCAAAGATTCTTGGCTCTTTTTTTTTTTTTTTTGATCTAGCCCAAGGAGCAAAGCCGTTTAATCTCCACAATCCAAGCGAGATAGTTACAAATCCATTCTCATGGGAAACCAAATAAAATAAAATAAAATATACTCCTCTGGCCATAGAGTTTCTGCATACCTACAGCTTACAATCCTAGAATTCCCAATCATCAGAATCATAGTTAGCTGGAATCTAATAAATGCAGTTCTCAAAGCCTTTCCATGGCAAAAACATTCCAAAATGTTGTTTTAGTATTTTCTGCTATTTGATGTTTTGAAATGTCCAATGCATGCAATTCAAATTTCTACAAAAATAAGTATACCTATAAGTATAGCTGAGGCTCTGACGTGCATAGCCTTCCATTTCCTACAGCAAATCCTTTATGGCTGTTGAGAGCCTCCTTTCCATTTATCACTCCAGAACTTTTTTTATCAGATTATGATGTCTTGTTTTGCTTTCATATCGGAAAAGTAATGTTACCTATCATCATTAGCCCTTTTCTAACATTAGCTTGCGAACCAAATCCCATAAAGATTTTGTAAGTACAAATTTATAATTGTAGTTGAGAGTACTCCTAGCAAAAATTCATAAAAACTAGGTTTTCTTCATTGCATGAGAAGAAACTTTTGACAGTAAAATAACATCAAAGTTATGGAATTTTGAACGAGTGCAAGAATTATGTGGCAATACAGCAAGAATGTTCACTAATAGATCAATCTATTGAAATACAGAAATTCAGTTGACAAACCTAAAGCTTTTTTCATTTGGTGTGAAAGGATGACATCTTGTGAAAACATCTCCAAATCTCACGTACGAAAACCCTCTAAGTGCTCTGTCAATCCCATAAAATGAATATGAGACAAGGTTTATATGCATACAGACATATTTTTAACAGCATCAGGAATAATGAGGAATAACCTTTCTATATAATTTCTTAAAGCCTGAGATAATGCAAGAGCAACCTCTTCTGAATCACCAGGTGCCAGCCACAGCCCACTTCCCACAACTTTTACCCATGTATGCCCCACAAATATGCTCAGTTAGTTAAAATTCAAGCAAAGAAAAGATGCAGAAACCTGACACAGTAACAGCCAATGTATACTCCTTAAAGAATAAGGTGAAATCTAAGAAGAAGTAAAACCTCTCAATCTGGATACTGCAGATTGAGCAGTATCAATTATTGACGAGTGACGACCACGAAGAAAAAGCCAGAGCTTGATTTTCTCATCTGTTCATATAACAAGAATTTCATGTTCACCTGCTGAAAGAACTAAAAGGTCAAAAACCAGCCAATGCTTAGAATCCTCACCAGGGTTGTGCACTCCCTGAGATGGGTCCCATGGACCAAAAAAGGAGTTAGTCCATGTGCTGAGAAAGCCTTCATTTTGTAGCTGTAGATGAGCTGAAAGAATCAGATGAGTAGCAGCATCTTTCTGCTCTGCCTTTAAACTGGAGAAATATCATTGAGCAACAAAAGAAAAAATGTGTTAAATCACTTTAATGAAATTTTTATACGATAAATGCTCCACTAAAATAGACACCTTTTCTCAGGTAGAGAGTTTGGATCAGAATCACAAGGGAGAAACTGAAACCATGAAATTGTTTGAAGCTCTCCCTGTGAAAATTAAAAAAAAAAGACAAAAAAAAAGAAAGTTAATCAGATCTCTAATTAGGCTTGCAGTGTTAGAAATAACTAAACCAACAAACTTTGCTTCTGATTATCTTGATTAGCAAAGTGGACCTCAATTTATATGGTCCACTACAAAATTTAGTACCCTAGCATTATCAATACCATTGATTCTGAGATCACTTGATGCAGGGCTAAGGAACCTTCAAAATATTTGGTTTTTATTTTTGGCTTTTCATATATTATAGAT
Source organism: Phoenix dactylifera (assembly GCF_051530095.1). Lineage (NCBI taxonomy): Eukaryota > Viridiplantae > Streptophyta > Magnoliopsida > Arecales > Arecaceae > Phoenix > Phoenix dactylifera. The sequence goes on from NC_143191.1 coordinate 58,058,031, forward strand.
TATCAGTGTAAATTCTACAACAGCCCATCAGTCATGTAGTTTGCACAAATAAAACTTGCACTCAGAGCCTCTAAATAGAGTTGTAGCTCAGTGCTCTCTCTCTCTCTCTATGTGTCTGTACATAAATGTATGCAAGTAAAAATTAATTGATGTATATGTACTTGCATTCATGCATGCATACATACATACATACATATCCATGCGATTGGGATAGAGGGAGAGGAAAAAACCAAAGATTTTGCATAGAACTTTTTTTTTAATTGAAAAATCAATCTGATTGATTTCATGCCCTTCGCTCGACAAGAAAATGGGTGAGGTTCTACAAGATGAATACTTATCCTTAGACAAATCAATTGCAAAATAGTTATGTAGAGTGTCCAATATCTATTTTACATCTTCCATTCAAAAATAGTCAATTCTCATAAGATCTTCTTGACTGTTACACAAAAGGGAAAGATATCTATGAATGTATGTACAAATGTATGTATGTATGCAGACACACACACACACATACACACATACATACACATATATATATAGATGTATATGTGGATCTTGATAGATTCCTATTTATCTTGCCATAAATAAATACTTATATATTGATATCATCTATCCTTGTTCATAGACACAATTACATATTTGGACATAAGGGTCAAAACTCAGACAAAAGACCAAGAGATCCAAGAGAGAGGTGTAAGTGTGGTAAAAAATATACAGAGCTCATTATCCAACAGCAAAAAATACAATTGAAGGATACTGGTAGCAAGTATGCAATCCCTCCTCACAGCAGCAGTTAGAACTTGAAAGTTTGCCTCCAAAAGAAAAGTGAAGGAAAAAAAACATTTTGAATATGAAGAGTTTTCATTCATTAGTGAACTCAATCAGACAATGTCTGTTATCCTTTAAATATGAAAACATTAAAAGTCTCTAAGTGTACCTTCTGAAGCAGAACTATAATACTAGATAAACCCACCTTACATTGATGGTGACTTGAGCCAAGCTTATCCCAAAGTAACTTCAGGCACAAAAATTGGATTGACGCTAGCCAGAGGTGTAAATATGAGACCATCCTATATGCAACATGGACAAGATACCATTCTAATATTCATGAATTTCCTCAGCTAAAAATTTCTTTCTCCATCATCTTGCTTGCCCTACTGTATAGCCATGTCCCATGTGCGTGAGTATCAGATTTTAGCTTGGGAAATCCTTCATTCACTAAGTTATTAAAGAGTTGTTATAATTGTAAGCAAAAATATTGTATATGCATGCCCTTTTTAAAAATTTGTGCAATTTATCAGGTGCCCAGTTAGAATTGGGAAACAATTTTTCTTATATGGTTAAACAGAGGAATACTTGCACGCTTAGAATTAAAATCTAATAGTTTCTTTGACCAACAGCATTTTATACCTAGCTCCAGAAAATGTCATGCTAGTCTACCCACCAAGTCCAACCATATCTTGTAGAAATTATAACCATGATAGTCAGCACCAGCGATCATTCTCATGGCATGATAATTGACAGAAAAGTTAGTGTTTAACAATGAAGACCAATGTATGGAAACTGCAGAATCTTATATTGAACAGAAATAATAATATGATGACCAGACAGGCAGAGGTGTTTCAATACCTCAGCAAGAACTTAAACAGTTAATTAGGATTAAAAAAATGCATCAGATAGCCTTTCAAATCGAAAAAACTGCCTAACCATATGAAAGGAAAAAAAAATCAAGGACATACAATTCTGAACACATTCGTCCACATGTCTTTGCAACCCCAAAAGTCTCTATTTGGAAAGTTGCCAACACTTGTGAGTCAGACAGTACACATTATGTCTCCTGCAATATCTTGTTTCCTGGAGGACAAAAATAAAAACAAAGGTATCCCTTAATTATGGATTAAGAGATGTGATAAAAGTGAAATATAATAATATAACTAATATAGTTTTCTAAAAATGACCGAAAGTATCTATACAAAGTTGGATAGAGCAAAATACTTAAAAATAGCTAATCTTTCTCGCAGCAAAAGAATTGTAAGCGTTGAGCAATGGAAACATTTAACCAACTGAAAATAACTACTGGCGGGGCATCACTTGGCTTTATTTGTTTAACCACAAAAATTCAAACCAAGCTCCAAAATAAAATAACCACGCGCGGATCGCTGTGGACAGCGGCAGCAACTAGAGGCGAAGCAGGGAGAAGGAGAAGGATGGGAGACAAAGACATGAGCGAGATACTTAGTGTAGCTTTCTGAGCTTAGGGTTAGGGTTAGGGTTATGATTAGGGTTCCGCCGGCGGCGGTTCTAGGGCTAGGGTTTCCGCGGAAGAAGAGAAGAAGGGGTATGGGGAAAGAGCAAGGAACTCACCGGGGATCGGAGGATCAACGAGAGAGGATCGGACTTGGTGGCGTCCCAGGAGGGAACGCGGTGGCCGGATTTCTCTTCTTCTGAGTCGGTCGGCGAAGGCCGCCGGGCGGACTGGGCTTAGCTCTCAACAAAAGTTGCGTTTCTTTTGATCTGATGGACGTGGACCGGATCTGGGCGCACGCCGTGTCCGCCTTCTACCATATTCGCTCATAAATTCGGTACGTGGCAGATGTCGATTAGGAGAGTATTATTTTAATTTAAAAAGCGCTGATGCGACGCACAGGAACAATTTATTTGGCTTACGCCAGGGTTTCCCGGGTGACGTCCGGTTCTGCCAATATTGGAAATATTTAATATGATGTCATTATATTATACTATATTATATTATATTATCATAATTTTAATGTAACACCATATTATATTAATATAATATAATTTTGTATTATATTATTTTATATGATATGATGCTATAGATTTAACATTATATAACACCAGAAAATTTTATTTTGTTGCCACGTAACAATACTAATTCAAATATGCATAATTTAAAAATATAGTTTTGATGGAAGAAATATTAGATACCTCGATCTCAAATCGAACCAACCTCGGTACAAAATCGAGATGAACAACTTCGACCCTAGCCGAAGAGCTATCAACATAAGACTGATAAACACGTGCCGACAATGACTGACAGTTCTAGCAATAAGCTGTCGTGATAGCAACAAGCCATTATGACAGCTCCGCATTCGGCGCGCAGTCAGCATCATATGTCGCCCACACGAACTGATCCCCGTACCGCGGTCATACCACTAAGGCTACAAATGGATCGGGTTGACCCATGACCCGACTCGACTCGACCCGCTTAAACCTAACCCGACCCATTTTGGAGGACCCGTTGGGTCAGGTCAGTTTTTAAAATCGGACTCGTTTCATTTTTTGGATCGGGTTTGGATTTACTGAATTCAGACCCGACCCGACCCGACTTATTTGAAATTAGGATAATTTTGGATTTTCAATCCTACGACTTGATTTAACCCGACCAGATCCGAAACTGTAAAATTATTTGGGCCCGTAAGCCGCAGCCCACGGGGGTACAAATACAAGTTCTAAAGCCATGGATGGGTTGACCCAACCTAGACCTGAATTTTTTAGGTTGGGTCCGAATTATATATAGACCTGACCCGACCTGAATGACCCGTTGAGTCAAAAATTATAGCGGTGGATCCGACCAGACCCAACCCGATATTCTATCGGGTCGGATCTGGGTCCAAAATTAGGACCCAAACAAAAAACTAATTTAGGTCGGGTTACTCATGATCCGACCCATTTGCACCTCTATGTACCACCGGTCGCTGCCTGGCATTATTGCAACCCGAAGGACTTGAGGTATGCGCATAATAAGCACTCACCATTACTCATACATACCACCCTCTACTAAAGCGTTCTCCCTTCCACATTGTTGCCTATTTATCCTAACTTAAACATTAGAGGGTTCTCCACCAAAAACTCTCCGACAAACGGACTTCTTGTAGGTTATCTTCGAAGGAGATCAACTTCCTACACCTTGTCCACCTCAATTCTTATTAACCTCAAGACTATACGAGTCGCGCTCTGACCTCAGTCCAAGACTCATCAGTAACACATACGGTTACAACTTTTTATGCCCACGCCTATATAAAGAGGGCCAAAGGATCCTAAAAGAGGGGCTCTTGTAGTCAGGAGCTCCCATAGCTAGAGGCACTCATAGCTCAAAACTCTTATGGTAAGAGGCTCACAACCCCTTATCCATCATTCTACCCTCTTCCTTTTTGACAAGTTAGCAGGTCTATGAGCTACCCAAGGCCGAGGTGAAGATCGGGGCCAAGGTAAAAAGGCCAACCAGAGGAGGCCAACTAGAAGAAGACAATACTATACACTAATCTTTTCCTTCATATATTCTATTTCCTGTTGCTATTCTAAAGCCCTCTCTAACTTAGGCATCGGGGGGGCCGACCGGAGCCAATCCAATGAGCCTTTCTGTTGCCCAAGGTGACAAGCCAAGAAGGGGGGGTGAATTGGTTTCTTTTAATTTTAACTATCTTACTTGTGATAAATGATGAGTTAGTGAACTTAAACAAATCACAATACAAACAACAAGAAGTATAGTGGTTCGGTGCTCTCCTTAGCACCTACGTCCACTCCCCAAGCGACCCCTTGGGAATTCACTATAATCCCGCGGATTACAGTTGGATTGTTTTCCGGGCTCACAATCCAAAAACCTTTACACTTTGGTTTTCCGGGTTCACCAAAAACCTATGTTGGTTTTACGGGCTCACCAACGAACCTATACAATTGGTTTTACGGGTTCACCAACAACCTACGTTGGTTTTAGGGGCTTACCAACAACCTATGTTGGTTTTACGGGCTCACCAACGAACCTTTACAATTGGTTTTTCGGGTTCACCAATCAACCTATTCCGTTGGTTTTGCGGGCTAACCAACCAACCTTTACAAGTAGTTTGATAAACAAAGGAAGAAGATTTAAACTCCTAGATGAGCAAATATAACAATATAATCTACAAAGAAGAGTTTAGAGAATATTTATCGCTTGATGTGACTTCTCTCTTCTTTGTCAAGGATGCTTCACTCTTCAAGGGTGGATGGAGCTCTTGATGACTCTTTGAATCTGCTCAACCACTTTCTTTTGATTCTTGAATGAAGCACTTGGATGAAGCTTGCCTTGCTAGGGTTCTCTCTTGAATGCACTTGATGTATTTTCCAAAGCTTACTTCCTCTGATGAATACTTCCTCTTAAATACTTCTCCAACCTCCAAATAGTCCTTCCTGACCGTTGGATTGAAGAAACTAGCCGTTTATAGCCGTTGGGAGTCCAAAAAGCACTTCTACACAACTAGCCGTTATGCTTCTGCCCGTGCTTGGGTCGGCTCAACCTGTCCTTGGGTCGACCCAACTTTCACTTGGGTCGACTCAAACATTCCTTGGGTCGACCCTCTCAGAAAACACAGAAACTTGAAATTTCAGCCTTCCTTCCCATGGGTCGACCCAACCATTCTTTAGGTCGACTCAAAGTTCACTTGGGTCGACTCAACTTTTTCTTGGGTCGACCCTCTCAGTAATTCCAGAGAACCATTTTCTGTCTGCCTTTCTGTCTTGCCTTTGGGTCGACCCTCTCAGGGTTTGGGTCGACTCAAGCTTGGGTCGACTCAACCACTGTTTGGGTCGACCCTCTCAGTAAATCCAGAGAACATATTTCTTTCATGTTTTGAGGTTCTTGAAGTTTGGGTCGACTCATGCTTACCTTGGGTCGACCCAACTCACTGTTCATCTGTGCCAATTTTGCAGAAGTGTGCCAAATGACTTCTTGATGTGCCGAGGTCGACCCAATCGTCCTTTGGGTCGACTCAATCTACACTTTGCTGCATCTCAAGGTTAGATTCATTCAAATGAACAAAGACATGTATCTATATCAATTCATACAAATATACTGAGAGTAATGAACTTATAAATGAAGTATCAATTTAACTTATAATATACTCTAGATAATTGCTTGTTAATCATCAAAATAACACTATCATCCTCACTTTCTCTTTTTTTCTCTGTGTACAATCGGCATCTCTCTATAGATAGACTGGCACCCTCCAAACTTCCATAGTCAGATCAGATTCAATAATAACAAATTGGCGCTAAAGGAAGGGCTTAGCTCCCGCTACATCAACATCAATCGAAGAGATAAACAACCAATATGAGGTCAGGAGGAGCCCGTGGTGCATCGCATGTTTTGCAACACCGTGCTCCAACCTCCCAAGGATCTCTGCAAAGCTTGGGACCTGCTTCGCCGGAACAACCCGTCATACCACAAGTTGTTGCATGGCTGGGAACATATAGGCTCAAGCACCTCGACAATGCGCCGATCCTACGGACTTAGAACTACAGCAACCCTTGACATCTACTACAAGTAAGATTCATTGTAATCCAAACTTATTTTGAATAAAAATCTTCTTGTTGTATTTGTCTTTCAGATTGGAAAATTATGACAAGCGTACTCGACTTTGGACAGCCAAGGGACTCCTTGACCTCCTTAAACCGAGCCCCCTTGGGATTCCTTTGGTAGGCAACCCAAGAGATATCTCCGGAAGCATACTCCAGAGATGAACAGAGGCACCGACCTCCTAAAGACCGAGCCCACTCGGATTTTCTCTAGTCGGCAACCCTAGAGATGCCTCTAGGAGCGTACTTTAGAGATTAATGGAGGCGTCGACCTTCCGAAGACCGAGCCCACTCATATTTTCTCTAGTGAAAAACACCAAAGATGCCTCCATGAGCATACTCCAGAGATGAACAGTGGCACCGACCTTCCGAAGACCGAGCCCACTCAGATTTTCTATAGTAGGCAATCCCAGATATGCCTCCAGGAGCATATTCTAGAGATGAACGAAGGCGCCGACCTTCTGAAGACTAAGCCTACTCGAATTTCCTCTAGAAGGCAACTTAAGAGATGCCTCTGGAAGCATACTTCGGAGATGAAAGGATGCACCGACTCCCAGAAAATCGAGCCCATTCGGATTTTCTCTGATAGGCAACCCTAAAGATGTCTTTAGGAGCATACTCCGAAGATAAACGGAGGCACTGACCTCTTAAAGACCAAGCCCACTCGAATTTTCTTTGGTAGCCAAACACTAGAGATGCCTTTGGGAGCATAATCTGGAGATGAATGGAGGTGCCAACCTCCTGAAGATCAAGTTCACTCGGATTTTCTCTCGCAAACAACCCAATAGATGCCTTCAAGAGCATACTCCAGAGATGAATGGAGGAGCCGACCTCCTGAAGACCGAGCCCACTCAAATTTTCTCTGGTGAACAACCCCAGAAACGTTGCCGGGAGCATACTCCAGAGATGAACGGAGGCGCCGGCCTCCTGAAGACTGAGCCCACTTAGATTTTCTCTAGTAGCCAAATGCCAGAGATGCCTTCGGGAGCATACTTTGGAGATGAATGGAAGCACTGACCTCCTGAAGACCGACCCTACTTGAATTTTCTTTAGTAGGCAATCCCAAAAATGACTCTGAGAGCATACTTCGGAGATGATCGAAGGTGCCAACCTCCTTAAGACCAAGTCCACTCAAATTTTCTTGGGAGCCAAACTTCGAAAAGATCAGCAGGCCAAAGCTCCATAAGGAGAAGAGTCTAGTGCGATGACCCGAACTCAAACCAAGAAATGAATGACAACACAAGTAAAAAACCGAAGTCATATACTTTAGAAACTATCTATACTTTTATTATCTCATAGTACCTACCTGACCCGAAACTGAACAAAAAAAGCTACAACAAAAGGTCGAAACTTGAGACGACAACCTGAACTTAAGCAAAAGTAAATAGAAAGGATGAAAATCGAAGTCAGATACTTTGAAATTTTTTTTTTTTATTTTCATTGTCTTTGTACATATACACTGGCCTCCATAGAGGCCGAACAAAACAAAAGGTATACTAAACTCAGTGTACTTGAAAAGGGACTTCATTCTTCGTCATCGTCTCCATCGCCGCCTTCACCATCGACGCATTTTCGAGGCTTCATGACAAAAGCTCCATCCTCGATCGAGATAACGACATGGCTTCCACCGTCCGAACTGCAATGCAATTCAGCTTCGAAAATGGGGGGCAAGTGATGGAAGAAATATTGAACATCTCGACCTCGGACTGAACCGACCTCGGTACAAAACTGAGGTGAACAACTTTGGCCCCAGCCGAAGAACCATCAACCGAGGAGCTGATCGACGTGTGCCGATAAGGAAGGATAGTCCTAGCAATGGGCCGTCGTGACGGCGACTGGCTAATGCGATAGCTCTGCATTTGGTGCATGGTCAGTGTCGTACGCCACCCACATGGACTGACCCTATGTCGCGACTGTATCACCGATCGTTGCCTGGCATCATTGTACGCCACGTCGTATAAGACTAGCCCCCCCATATAAAGGGAGCAACTCGGGGGACTTGCGGTACATGCATAATAAGCACTCACTATTACTTACAAAGACCACCCTCTGCTGAGATATCTTCCTTCTACATTGTTACCTCGTAATGCTGACTTGGACATTGTAGAATCCCCCACCGAAAACTCCAAAAAATGATTTTTTTGCAAGCTACCCAGCAGAGGAGACTAGTGCCCAATGCCTTAACCAGCCTGCTCAGCTCACCTTGAGCTAACCTAGGATCGTCCAAGCTGCACTTTCACCTTAGTTCGGATTTGGCGACAACAATTTCTAAACACATATCTTAACAGTAATGCTATAACCATTAATATCAACGCTTGCAAATTAGTATTTTGTTAATAATATTACACAATATTTATAACATATCATATTGTCCTATATTAATAATATAGTACTAATTATATAATTTCATAATATAATATTAATAACTTAACTTTATAAATATTATAATAATAATAATTATTATAATTAATATGATAATATAAGTTATTCTTTCATAAATGAGCCAAAATATTTTATATAGTAATTATTAATATGATAATAATTAATAAGAATATATGCTAATAACTATTGTAATTACTATTTATAGTTATATACTGTAAATATTTTATAAAAAGAACTAGTAAGATACTTTCTCAACCTAGGGCTGCTTTATTTACCACCATTCGAATTTAAAATATTTTAAAATTATCTTTGAAGTTAGTGAAATAATTCAATATAATTCCAGACCATCAAGCGCCCAACACTTTTTATTTTTATTTTTTTGGTGTAGCGGCGTCTCACTACAAATCGTGAGTACGTCCAGAATAAACACAAAGTAAAACACGCTCAAGCGCCCAACACTATTGGGAGTATAATTTTGCTCTCGGTTCAAAAATTAACTTGCCATTACTTCAAATCTCAATCTAATCTCTATTCTCCTTTTCTGATCCTTTCTCACTGCCGCCGCCTTCTCCTCCTCCCCCTTCCGTCGTCTTCATCCCTCATCTTCATTTAACCCGGTCCCAAGCCCCATGCGCTCCCCTTCTCATCCCTCCATCCTCTCCTGCATCACGGAGCTCTACTTCTCCTTGGTCACCCCGTCTCTACCTTTAACCTTGTGTGCAGCAGCATCCATATGCCGCCCATCTCCCCATCTCCCGCTCCATCCCATAACCATGCGTCACATGGAAATCAAAGAGCTCCGTGCCATGCGTCATATGCCTCGTCAGCGACGACCTCGCCGGCGGTTTTCTTTCAATGGTTCTGGCTCTCGTGAGAGGGCTGGAGCTAGACGGTGCAAGAGTGGGGAAGAAGGGGGAGAGGGAGCATCGTGCGAGGTACGCGACGGGGATGAAGGAAAATGTTAAATTTCCAAATGGTAAAGATCCCTTACTTTTCTTCTTAAGTTCTTATTGGCGCCAAATAGACAGCATCGCGAGGAAGTGCTATCAAGATTAAAGGATTTCAGTCACAAAAATCTTACATGATCATCGCACGAGAAGAACTTATGAACCTAAATAAATAAAAATAAACGATAGAATCACATTTAACTGCTTGTCTAACTTCAGAAGCCACTTCGAAACTTCCTAAACTTAGATGGTACTAATACTTTCTAAACAAAAATGATACTACAAGAAAGTTAGCCTCAAATTGAAAGGATATCTAAATATTTTTTTTAATTTTATAATTATGATATTATATAATAATTAATGCTATAGTAATTTAACATTATGTTAATTGTAATATGATAAATAATATACTATCAATATTATAACATATAGTAATAATATCAGAATATAATAGAATTAGTATTTAGTGCAGTATTATACCAATATTATTTTATTTTATATGATTAATTATAATAATATTATAATACTAATTACAGTAATATATATAAAGTTAGGACAAGAACCAAGGCAGTTCTCTAGAGACCACAAATTGATCAACTCCAATATCCAATTCCTTTAGATTCAGAAATCGAAAGGTTATGCCATTATTTTGGTTACAAATTCACAAAGCAAAAGGAGTTAGTGACACTATTATGACAACCAGACACAATTCACGGTTAAAAAATCTTGTGGTCAATTATATGACAAGATAATGACAGCATTGCAAGAAATGCCAAAGTACAACGATTACCTCTTCATTAACCAAATATACGATTCAGCTAGAAATTGTCATATTAATGATAAATATTCTTTCTTCGAATATAAAACAATGGACGGGTAAGGAGAGGTAATTCACTGAATCTGTCAGAAACGCAACTACATTCCTGTATGAGAGAGTAAAAGAAGACACCTATAAGAGAGGCAAATCACTGAATCCAAGTCGGAAATGCTACTACAATCTGAGAATCTGAGCCTTGGGCACTCCAATGCACAAATCAGTTACCGCTAAACCAGAATCTACCCTTCACCTGACTCTAAGCTAGTTCCTCACAGGTGAATTTTCTAGCTTTTTTGGAGGTGAAATCCCAAAACTACCTCATATTTTCACCCATCACTCTTGTTGAAGCGTCCATGTTGGAGCTACCTTGCCCGCTGCAATGAAAATCCAGTCCCTCTTGTTTGTCATGGCAATGTCCATTGGTCTCCATTGATGGCATGTTCAGACCTTGCTGATTCTCAAATATGACCGATCCCCCAACCTGACCTTGAGAATCCTTGCTCACCTCGGACATCCCAGCATCATTGCCGGAAACCCTTGAAGCATCATTTATCTCAACATTTCCAAGTTCATCATTGGTGGATTGCACCACCCGCTCATCTTTATTTCGAGCAAATCTCCTTTTAGACCATTTTTTCTTAAAATTAGTCTTCTTGGGTTTAAGTTGTTTCACGGCTTCAGTGTTTGTTTCCTGCTCTTTCCCCTTCTTCTTGCTAGGAAGAACAGCATACTGCGAGGCACCATTTGTTCCTGTCTCTGACTGTCCTGCAAAGGACAAGACCAGATCATATTGAAAATGTGGAGAAATCCAGGCAAAGCCTTTTATGTTCAAGCAAATAGATAATAGCTAGTAGCCTACTCTGGATTGCTAGAAGAGCTGTTCGTGCTGCTTTTATCTCTGCTTCCTTTTTTGTTCTTGCAGAAGCTCCAATATACTGAATCCCACCGACCTCAACAGTACATGTAAATGGATTTGTCCCGGAGGGTTGCTTATTGCATACGTAGGACGGGATTGCATAATTCATTTTCTGTGCATACTCCTGAAGCAGATTTTTGCATAGGCCAGTTTCATGCTGCAGATAACAGTTTCTGATGTTAAAACTAAAGAAGAAGACTAAAACATGAAGATCTACGATACTGCAAATGGGCCCTATCATGAGAAACTGGTTACTGTAAGCATCTGTTATGATCTTATGGAACAAGGTGCAAATCCTTTTCCACATAATACCTAGACATGTAAGGACTCAGCAAGTAATGAACTTAAATTTTAAACAACTATAGAGCTGTTTGGTTTGACAGAGACTAATTGCACTGATCTGAATGAGCACATATTACACACAACTCGTGTCAAATACCATGCTTGAATCAAGTGAACTTGGAATCAACCAGATAGGCTGTCTTGTTCACATGCTTGAATCAAGTGAAGGAGATGATTGACAGATGGAATTGCTCCACATTCTTTAGTACAAATCACAGACTTAGACAAGCCCCTTTCTTCATTCAGCAGTGGAACAACCCTACAAAACTTTGACTATACAAGACAGGCGGGAAAACTTCACTCGAGAGAGCATATAGGATATGTGGCAGCACCTTTTATGCACTTCCAAATCTTGGGTTAAAAAAGGACACAGAACAGGAGGCAGGACAAAGCATAGCTGCAAGAAGACCAATAAACATGCATAACTATGAAACCAATTTTCAAATAGGCCCTGTCAAAATGGACTCATCTTCTTTATCCCAAAAAACCGTTCCATGCAACAGCCCCTCGTGTTGCTAGGTTGTCCATGAGAACGATATTTCCTTGAATGCTGTATCTTAACAAATGTTTGTTTTGTAATAGTAAAACTGGACTTACAGACAAGTTTTTTCTTCTCAATTATTTTTCCTTCTAAAATAACAACCTCCATGAGCTTTATAAGAAAAAAAATATTATTTCATAACGAAAGGGAAAAAATTCTCTCATTTACCATCTCCAGTCTAGAGTTTGACCCTCCCTATCAACCCCAACAATAGCCACTAATAAAATCATAGACTTCTCCATCCATTAACATCTCAATAGCATGGGTTTTTTGACTGAAAATACGGATCTGAATACCTCAAACCCTTAAAACCCATTTCCCCAGCCCTTAGATTTCTACATCAGCTACCAGTTTAGGGAACAGAACAATTTCACAGCATGTCTGTCCCAAACTTGACTCCATCAACTTCCACCACTCTAATGATGAACCCTGTGTAAACTTCTTAGATGATTCTGTCCACTTCTTAAATGAGTCTGTCCACATGAGAACCCAAGACCTATTCATGATCCAGTTGAAATAAAAACACCCTCTATAATTCAAACTTGCGTCGAAAATGCCCTTCATTCCTCCGTCTCGTTTCCGTTCATACGTATAAAATACATTACATCTATGGAGTTGGCTGAAATTTCATGTGACCCGGTAAACAGAATATACATTCTATCATTGGTAGATCGAACCGTATAGTTCGATGAATAGTGAGTCAATAATAGGATTTTTTCGATAAGCAGGAAACTTAAGATTAAGATGCTCTAGAATGGAAATAAGGGAATGTATACAATACCTACATTTAGTCAGATTCAATTTGAGAGATTTTATAGATTCATTAATCAGGGCTTGATGGAAGAATTTCATAAATTTCCAAATATTGAAGATCAAGAAATTGAATTTAAACGAATTAGTAGATGCTGCCAAAAGGAGTGGCAATGCCGTAAGCAAAAAGAAAGGGACTCAGAGAATGGGAGAGGTGACTAAAGGCCCTACTTAATCAAAAGCTGGATACGAAAAAGTAGATTCTTCATCCGTAACATTAGACTACTCTTTTTAGAATCCCCATCCAGGTTTTCCTGGGCCTTATATAAGTCATGCCGAGGGGCTCGGCCTAAGAGCTATATCGTACCCTTTTGAGGAAAAGAAGGTAGGGTTCCAGCACTCAAATCAGAATTTGGTTGACCCCTTATAACTTAAATCAAAGGACGAGAAAGAGATTATTGGTTTTCTTGCTCCTGCTTCTTCATCTGCGCTCGTCAAGCCAACTTAGCTTTTTGGAAGGTGAAACAGCGGTTGAAGCAGACATTTCAAAATGACAAAATCGAAGATATTTAATATGCATTTTGTTGCATTGGGCTCTTTCATAAACCGATGTAAAGATCAATTAGTCCACCATATTTTTCTTTACAGAAAAATAATGAGATGGCTCCATGTCCTCTAGTTCATCATTTGTATTCTGATCTAGGAGCAATACCAAAGTGTTTTATCATCTAACTAGCACATCTGTCCTTTGCTCCTCTCCATATGCATGGGCTTTAGCCCTGATTACTTAATTTAATTTCTTATAGAATAGAAAGAAAAAGATATTCATCTTACTTATTGCTTGTTTGGATTGAAGTGCACTAGAATTCTTATCGATACTGGAACTCATAGGGAAGAAAATGGATTTATGGATGGAATCAAATGTGCAGTATTTATAGAAAAAAGTATTCAGTTATTGGGGAACAATCAATATACTTTTAATGTCGAACAGGATCAACCCAGAAATAAAGCATTGGGTCGAACTCTTCTTTGGTGTCAAAGTAATAGCTATGAATAGTCATCGACCTGGAAAAGGGTAGAAGGAAAATGGGTAGAAAAACTTATTAGATATCATTCAAATGATTTCAGTATCTAATAAGTTCTACCCACTATTGAATTTGAACCAATGACATCTGCCATATGAAAGCAATACTCTAACCATTGAGTTAAGTAGGCTATTTATCACCAAACAAAGGACCCATCACTTAAGCCAGTCCCCTAGTTCTTAGTCTCACGGCTCAATTTTCATACTCAATTAACTAACACATGATTGATCTTCAAACTATGACTCCCTAGCCCAGCATCTTTCTTGGACAAGTTTTATTCCAGTCAAATGGATACAGATACTTGAATACTTCTAAAGCCAAAAACATCCCTCCCGTCCATCCAAAATGCTGTAAGCATCTTTCTCCACCATCATCCTTGGAGAACTGTATTTTGATCAAAATGGGAATCTATAGAAAATAATCTCTCCCACTCCTCCATAGGAATTCCAATAAGCACCTTTTCCAGCATCTGAAAGGTAGAGATAAAACTATACTGGCAGATCAGAGTGAGCAAATTCACGATTCAACTTGTCTCTCTACATCCGATCAACCATCTTTAAAATCTTCACAACACCACATCATAATGAACAAGCAACCTCTCCATTATACACCCCAAAATCAACCACCTATCGCAACCAACTTCCCACTTATAAACATACATAGATTTTATACCATCTATACAGCTCACTTTGAGGACAAAAGCTTCTTCCATCAAAATTAGAGAAGCAATGAAATCTAATACTCAGCCCAATATCAAGTGTCTGTAAATCAGGATTAAATTTCTAGCTACGAGAAAACAAGGCATGCAAGGATTCTACTATCAATAACAATTGGCAGGAAGGGTTACCACATACCAGTTTATGCTCATTCAAACAAAAAGAAACCCACAAGTTTCCACTATCTAGAACAAGCATTGAATGAGAAAAGAAAAGGTAAGTTTTGATGTAAGATCTGCATGCATCTCTGAGGCAGAAAATTACAAGCCAAAATGACATGCAATCTCATCTAGATCCCAGATAAAACAATATATCCTAAAGCATAACAACTTCTTCGATTTCATTTCATTTAAATGCCTCATGTTTGCATTTACTATACATTGAAACCAAAATATAAGTACCCCTAGTTGTGTCCATGGGTTAACCTTTTCAAGATTTAGCAGTGTATTACTTGTATAGGTTTTCTACCCTATTATTAGCTGAGTTGTTAATTTTCACTAAAATTATGAACATAAACCATGCAATTGAAGCCTAGAGAGCATGTCTTTATCTTAGCATAACTGATAACCAGCCCAAGTTTACGGGGTCTAAATTGATGATGTAGAATGCACCTGACTAGAGAGAACCTTGCATTTTAAAAAGCATGTTAATGTAACCAAATAATATGTAGGCACATGGGAATATATTGCAAACCTAAAGCAAGCAAAAATATGTAAAGAAAAGGATAAGCAAAGTAAAAAGTATTTAAACAAGAACCAGCATGTCTAATGTAAATAAATAACTAGAGACCTTTCACTCAAATGTTCAAATATTCAATCTAGATACAATATTATCTTGGACCTTACATCATTTCAAATGGCAACTATTACTTTCTCAACAATTTTGTAACATATCATTTTAAAATTTGTAGGAAACAAATTGCACATAAAAAGCTTCTAGAAAAGTGTAAAAATGCAAAAAACTATCTGAAGGAAGGCCTACACCAAGGTAAGTTAGACCTTGTTCTTAAAACAGTATCTTTTTGGACTCTGGAGTGCACGTGCATGTCCGCACACACGTGAGTGAGTGAGAGAGAGAGAGAGCAGCAACAGCAGCAGCAGCAACGATGAGTGAAGACAACATTAAAAGTGTGTGGTCATTCATTGAAGCTCTCTGTGTGCCTCCTGCCATAGTTCAAGTATGCCAAGCTTCTATGGGCAACATTGGCTCCCAAAACTGCAAGGTTTATGGTAAACTATTCCAAATACCATCAGAATGCATAGATAACCCAAATTCTGTAATCACTCCTAATCTAGAGTTAGTAGATCTAAATGTTTGCATAGGCAATAGACATGAGCAAGCTTTCCCATCATCCATTACACAAACTTCAGATTTAATCATCATTCATCAACCTCTGATTTACTCCCTTGGCAACTATGCAATGATTCCAGACAGGTAGGTGAATAAAAAAGTATGCTAGGTGAGGCCAGTTGAATAAAGAAGGCAGGAGAGAATATTAATTTAAAGGGAATTGACGACTTCTAAGGGAATATAATGGGTAAGCCCCCTATTTCCACCCTTGGTTCTAGTGATCTTCCTAACATGAAAACCAGCAATGGCAGTGATTCAAGAGGTCAGCAAATAAATATGGTAGGATTTAGATTGAGGGTACTCAAATGGGGAAGGAAAGATGGAAGCTACTATAACAAGAGTTGAGATCTTTGGGAAGTCTATGGCAGCTGCCTATCCTACTAGTTGTGCCACTGGATGCCTTGAGCCCTTATGCATTAACATAAAACCACTAATCAATCCCTACCTTTAATCCGCTGAGTCAAATGATCATCTTTATGAAATAAAAAGATGTAGAAAATATCAGTCAATGGTGCAATGATAGAGACAGAAGTAGACAGTGGGTATGAAATGCAAAACCATTTACATTTCTTGAGCTTGACTGGAAAAACCAAATTACCAAGATCACCAGCCTAGGAGGTAAATGAGAACCTTTGAGGGGCAAATTACAAAATTTGACTGCTAATACAACCAAACATAAACCACACATGATATTTAAATCTTGTCAGCATTGCAAAATCTAAGGAATCAGCAATGATTTAAGTCATGATTTGAACCTGGAAGAACTTGAAGATGTTAAATACTGCATCACTGCATCAGCTCACATAAGAAAAAGACAGTCAAACACAGTAGACATCATATAATATTGGCAATTCCTACATTTTGACAATTTCATACTTCCAGTGCCACCCAAATATCAGAAAACCCAGCACACATTGGGCTTCTACACAAGTGTCCTTTCTCTTGAGAAAAGCAAATTCATGGTGCCTTCTTGACTACCTTCCCTCAACCACTGGTTCAAAGCCAGGCAGAAATATGACCAGATGTTTCCAAAAAAGATGTCCAAGTCAACAATGGCACAGAATAATCCATGTATCATATGTAATATTGCAGTGATGCAATCCAAGTAATAAAATCCTCTAACCTCACGACCTTAGGATTATACATAAAGCCTGTAGAATCTGAAAATTACAGTTGACTTATACAAACACTAAATCCCGAATATTAAAGTATCCTGTTTTAGCAGTATAAGCCTAGCAGAGACGGGGAGTTTGATCTCTCCTTCTTCTTCAGTCATTAGGAATTGAGAGTGAGGAGGTAGGCATTACTTCAAACAAGATTGGAGAGATGCTAGCATGAGTTGGAGACAGCTTCCATTGTTGATCTCGAGCCACATCACCACCAGAGCAGCAAGGGAGGGAGGCAAGGAAGGCGACAGGAACTAAGGAAACTAATGTGGGTTTGGAAGATTAAGGCAATGCAGGAGTTTGGGGATGGTTGGCTGCTTGGAGATTAGGAGATAAGTGAGGGAGAGGTGAGAAGAAAAAATGGGATAGGTACCAGGTAACGCCCTTACTAATAAGATGATGTTAGGGCAAGCATGAATGGCTTCAAGTCTTGGTAAGTTTTAATCAAGGTTCGCCGTACCAGTGCATACCGCTCTCTATTGAGCATATCTTACTAGCACCGAACAAAGACTCTGTACAGGGGCACATCGAGTCTCGATATGCTGAACCGACCCTATACCAAGTGTACCAACACTATATCAACATGGTACCGATACAAGATCTCATACCGAGATTACAAACCTTAATTTTAATCATTAGATCAGATGGTTGAGGGTTGTAAAGCCTCCAAGTATGAAAGCATTAAAGCCACTAGATCAAGATCCCATAGGTAATATACATGCACTCTTATATAGCCCAAGTTAACATACCAGAAATAAAATATAGTAATATATTCCTTACAAAATAAATAAGTTACACAGCATATAAATTTTGTCCTTTTTAATTTTTCAAACCATACTGAGCTAAATATATGTGAGCTTGCCCCAGCACATGCTAAGCTTGTTTAAAATTCAAGCTCTAAAACTCGGATCATATTAACTTTTTAACTAATCGAATAAGCCGGAATCTAGCTAACATGAGTCCAAGGTCTGTCGGATTGACCGTACCGACATACCGGTGGGCACCGATATCGATACCGGTTGGAACCGGTACCGAACCAGAGACGCGCGTGCGGATGAGACCGCGCGCGAACGTCAACAAAAAAAAACAAAAGAAAAAACAACGTGTCCGCGGCCCACGCGGGCTGCCAGCCCGCATGGGCGTGCTGCCCCATGAGGAGAACCGCGTGGGTTCAGTTCCCTGTGCGGGAATTGCGCGCGGGCACGCGATTCTCCACTCACGCGTCTGCGCGCGATTCCCAAAAAAAAAAAACTATGCGTCCGCACGCGTCTCCGGTTCGGTACCCGCGCGGGCGCTCTTCCCACACGTGGCATTAAATGGGCAGCCCGCATGGGCGCTCTTCCCCACGCACGGGCGTGCAGAAAAAATTCGCTTGGGCTGGTGGGAACCGTTTCGGTTCGCACCGGAACAAATACGGAACCAATTTTATATGCTATACCATACCGGTGTCGGTACAGGCTGAACCGACTGGAACCGGTTGATTCAGCATCCCATGCATGAGTCACTAGCAAATGGCTCGTTCATTTGATAGCCCTATGAATGTCGACTGGGAAATTTGTAACCCCAATGTTGGGATGGATGTATGTGGGTGCACCTTTCAGTCTTATCCCATGCATTCTCTTGGTTTTTCTTTCCTCTCTCTCTCTCTCTATCTATCTATCTTCCCTTCCCCAAACAGAATTGGTAGGAGGCTATTTAAGTTAAAAAAATGTTTTAAGTCAATCCGCATGATCTATCTCAAAAGCATCTTGGTGGGATCATAATACATCATATAATATTCAACATTTTATGCATCATAGAGTTTCTTAAAAAGTCTGATACAGAAGGTGCCAACTTCTAAATTGGTAAAGTCTTCGATACCATCCCCACCCCCACCCCTCATTTTGTAGCTCATTGTCATCTATCAGAAAAAGAAAAATACAATAAAATGTCTAATACAACAATACAAACAAACATTCAAAATCCAAATAAGGAAAGTATGATTACAATTAAGAAAGATCTTGTTTAATATTCGTAACTGCAATACAAAATCCATAACATGTCTATCCTTTTAGGGACAAAAAAAATGGAAGAAAAAAGAGAGAGGAAGAGCTGCCTTAAATGTGTGTGTTTCCCCTTCTTGCCCCTTTAATGCTTGACCTGCAACTGAGCCAAGTCGGGACCGAGATAAACATGGTCCTAACTCAGACCCAATTTCATTTTGGGTCACAATTTTAGACCTTATACAACCAATCGATGAACTAGGTTAGGTTTGGTCAGGTTCATATATTGGGTGGGTTGGGTCAAAGATGACCTATACCCAACCACATGCATTCGATTCAAGGTCTACATAGGTTAGGGTCAAGGTTGGGGCCTAATGCAAGAATAGAAAAATACAATATTCATCATATATTTAGAAAGAAAACTAATAATGATATGGATAAGAAGTACATAGGTTTAGTAAAAGTATGTTAATATGGATTTCTACTACTTATATTGCAATAAGAAAATGGTTCAACCTTAATTAAACCTTCAGTCTACAAAAGTATAGTTTTAGTTTCCAATCTACAATCTGACTAACATGGCAATAAGACAAATAACAGCGGGTTTAGGGATTTTAAAGTTCGAGTTTTTGGGATAAGCTTCGAGCAAAACTGGGTCAAGTTAGATCAAGTCATCCAATGTTTTACATATACCAGACTTGGGTAGTATATGGGTCAAAGTCTAGTCTAGGTTAGATAGGAAATATATTGCCCTCCTTAGGCTGATTCACTTTCTTAAATGAGTTATCTTTCTAAACTTAGGCTTGATTGATGGGTTTAAAAAATAGGGTCGGGTTAGGTTTAACCAAATGAGGACTTGTTCAGATTGCAAATTGACCTGACCCATTAGCAACCCTATTATCGCTATTTCCAGAAATATTAATATTTAAAATGTAAATTTAAATATAATCAATATGTAAAAAACTAGATAGTTCCATTGTGACATGGAAGTCACGAGCTCGAAATATAGAAATAGCCTCTCCACTCGTGGGGAGAAGGCAACGTACATCTGACCCTACCCCAACGTTGGCAAAACCGGCACTGGGCACTGTACCAGTTTTTTGACGGGACAAATCGGTACGGGCCTATGCCGTGCCGGGCCGGGCCCATACTGACACAGTTGAACAGACGGGGGAGAGAGAGAACGAGAGAGGAAGAGAGAAAGAGCGGGGGAGGGAGGGAGGGAGGCCGGTGGAGGCTGAGAGGAAAAAAGAGAGGGAGACGGGGAGGGAGGGAGGTCGGCGGAGGCCCAACGCCAGCCTCCACCGGCCCTCCGCTGGCCTCCCTCTCTCTCCCGCTCTCTCTCTCTCTTTTTCTTCTCCTTCTCTGCCTCTAGCAACGGATTTCATTTCCGTTGCCAGAACCATACCAGTGAGTCACCGATACGACGCAGAATGGTAGAAACCGCCTCCAATTTGGGACGGTTCCCCCAACGTCCTACAGTAGATAGAGCCACATGCACTAGTTGCCTATAAAAAAATAGACTATATGGAAGATAATTAATTAGTAGATATCTAAAATAAATAAATAATTATATTAGATGATGTGCACGCAAGAAGGATCAATCCCATGGCTTCTAAATATGTTTGTACCAGACAATACATAGACAATTGAATGAATGGCTATAGCGATTTTTTTCATGTTTATATATAATACAAGATTGTAATATCAAGCTAGAAAAGCTAATGATGCCAAAAATTCAGCTTCCACACTAGACTAGGCCAAGATTTGCCAACTCAATCTAATATTAGACAATATCATGCTTTAGCAACTGACTTTGCAAGTAGAATCTCGTTTCTAAAAGTTCACAGTAATTGCATCTTTAGCAACAAATACAAATTTCTTGTAAAATTTTATGTTCTCCATCTATTAAAATAAGGTAATGTTACCATAGACTTTACATGTTAAGAGATACAACTTCACAAATTAAGAGTAGCACAAGTATTATGATACAAACTAAGCTCTTTACTGGCCTATTGTTTCCCCTGCTTAAGTGAAACCCTGCATCCCTCATTATTTTGAGGTACAGGCTAGCAACACTATGGTGAAGAGAGAAAAAGCCATGAGCCTAGAGGCATCTTCAATGCATGCTCCATCTTGATGACTTCCCATCTCAATAGAATGATTGGCTTTGACTTTATTTAGTATTGTTTTGATTTACTTAGGTTTTTTGTTGTACTTTGAAAGATAAAAAATAAATAGTAGTGATTACGAGATAAAATTTAGGGTGGTATGAGAGAATATCTTTTGCTAGTGATAAGTAACTTAAGGTTGGTAAAAATGGAAGTTTAAATATGATTACTCATTACATCTTAAATGGAATTAGTGAGCACGTGATGGTACCTATAGTAGGTTTTTTCTCTATGGCAATAAAAAATAATTATAACTTATGACTAAATTTTAGTATCAAGACTGGTAAGAAATTGAGCCTAAAAATGCTGAATTGCACTGTAATTCCACAACCTATACCGGAGCATACTCTTGGTTTTTGCCTTCAATTGCATCTCATACATTAATGGCACATGATTTGAATTGAACCTCTCCAGTTAGACAACATGAAGAAGATCCAAACTCTTTATATCTAGAGACCACTTGCTCTACCTTTACCCAATATTTGAAGTAATCTACTCTTTGCTATTTCATGAGCCTATTTTTAGAGAACAAATCTTTGACGCCATCAGCATATAGATGTTTATTTATGTCCTTTGTAGGAAAAAGATAACATCTTTTTCATTGTGCATTATACATACAAAATTAAACCACATTCTGCTAAGTTTAAGTAATCATTTGTCACCTTTTATCGAAAGAAGTCTAAGTAATATTTCATTGCTGCTAATCTTTGAAAACTTCAACCCCGAGCACACGCAATGGAGCCGTAGACAGTCAAGTGAAATCCAATCCACGAAATAATTTGATCTATGACATCATCGTTGTGGTAAAGGTCATAAATGCTCTCATATTCTACCTCATGTGCATTGCATGTGCTTCAACTAGTTTTATAAAAGAAAGTTATTACAGTTTCGGTCATAAGATTTACAATACTGATCAGAGTTGATGACCCAACAAATGAATTCTTGTGGTCGACAAAACCATCAATTTTTAATTGTGAAAAGGTGATAAC
Organism: Phoenix dactylifera; assembly: GCF_051530095.1. Lineage (NCBI taxonomy): Eukaryota > Viridiplantae > Streptophyta > Magnoliopsida > Arecales > Arecaceae > Phoenix > Phoenix dactylifera. The sequence continues at coordinate 58,080,536 of NC_143191.1, forward strand.
TGACTAGGAGGGTTGCTAGGTGTTATAAGCATGTTGGTCAGAGAGAACGGAGGGGAGGGGAGGGAAGGGGGGGCTAGATAGATAGATATATATATATAGAGAGAGAGGAACTTTAAGGTTGGATGATCCTTTGATAACTTGTAAGCATCCAAGGTCCTGCACATGTAATAGATATAGCTAGCCCTACATGCATGCATAGGCACATGTCTATGTGTGTGCTCCTTCATAATTGTATCATCTTTCAGAAATTGTTCTCTTAATGGGTATCTTTGAGCATGTAAAGCTAGACAGATGTCTAGCATGAAAAGCACATGCAACCATGGAGATAAAGGAAAAGAAAAGAATAGAGATAAAGGAAAAGAAAAGAATAGAGACTTTTTGTGTGGCTGGCCCCCAGGACGACAAGAAAAAATATGTCCAGAATCAATGAATATGATACAGTTCAGTCTAGAATCATCCCATTGCTGCATGAATAAAATAGATATTTACAATAGATTATGAATTGACTTTAAACATCTTAAAATGCTGAAAACAAACTGCAGAAATTACATCCACTCTATGTCCCTTAAAAGGAACATACAGCATAATAATAAAGTAACATCAAGAATTAATTAAATGGTGAGTAACTCGATACATGTGAATACTGTGGAAACAGGTAAGCATAATGACGAAAAGATTACCTTAACACATGCTAATCCTCCAAATCTATTATTTTATAACATGAATATGTAATAATGGCCAAACTAAAATGCCTGTTTACTCAAAGTTCAGCCACTGAAGGGTGTTTACAAGCCCAATTAGATGAGGAACACACAAGCCACATGACATGATCATAATTAAATTCATTTGTGGACATACTGGAACTACAAGAGAAGATCTCTGCTCCATTCAGATGAGTCCCCAATTATCCAAGGTACACTCTATCTAAAATTGAAAATTCATTCACTGCAGAATTTGAATGGGTGCCACAATCCGATTTACAAATTTGGCCATGTCCTGGTGATAATTTATCAAAATATAACCCAAAAACCAGCATTCAAATTGTGTCAACCCGAAGATAATCCATGTCCATTTCTTAACATATTAAGAGCACCAATCCATGAATTTCAATTTTTTATTCATAAAAGAATTATATCCTGTGGCAAAATGAACAAGGGCATCCAGCATAAGAAAAGTCAAAAATCCAGATATGGCGACATTATTGATATATAACCACATACATGGATATTGATTTATTCACAACTTTGACATGGTTTCTTTGATAATATTGCAATCAATGTTGCATATGTTCTTGTACCTAGCATACCATATTATACTGATACCGAACCGATACTTGGTATAGGAGACATATCGAGAGTTGATATGCCAAACCGACTGATACTATGCCAATATGGCACTTGTACCGGGTACTGAAACAGGTTTGCAAGCCCATGGCCATAATGACCATGTCTGAAACCAATACAATGGCCATTGTTACATTATAACAGCCATCATTCTAAACCATGTTTAGTATTGCTCCAAAAAGAAGGGGAAAAATCTAAGTTGTCCCATTTTTTTCATCCTAGACCAATGTAGAGTAATAAGAAGACTAAAACTAACCTTAAAGAAGACCTAAAATTAACCTTAAAAGTTAATCTCAGATATCCATCTACTTTAATCAAACATAATTACTTCAAACTTCAGATGTATTCACTTGAGGAAATGCAGTCACTACCTATCTTAAGCTAAGCATCACCTTTCTATAATTTTTACAGCATTCGATGCAAAAAATAAATTGAAGGGAAAAAAGAACCTTATTAGATTAAAGTTGTTTGATTGCATCACAGTCCTACGCAAGCAGACTTCAAAGTATGGATAAGACAAACACATCTCAAACAAGTTAGAGAGAACAAATTGGATTATATGAACGAGATAAGAAGAATAATATATAGCCACAATATATCCGCCGGACGTGCTTCAACTCCTATATCAATCACCAGGTAAGGGATATGAAAGATACATAGAAAATCCTGCTTCCTCGAGCACTATTATGCATGGAAAGGGGCACTTTATAATTGCATGCAGATATAACTATAAACATCCAGAAACACTTTCTGTGAGAAACATCTCAAACTGTAAAATGAAAAGCAAAATGGACTTACAACTGTAGGTAAATTTTCTTTCATCTGGCCTGACTTGTGTATTTCCATAAGTGCAATCTCAGCAGCTGACTGTTCGGCAGCCTTGCGGTTGAAGAATCCAGGCAAAGAATCATATCTAACATTATTAACAATCACTGTTGACTTGAAAACAGGCTCATGTGAAGGGCCTTCCTTCACAGTTTGATATTCAGGAGTTGGAAGGCCAACTTTCTGTGCATACTCTTGCAATCGACTTTTGAATACATAGCAATTTGCCACCCCTATAATCAAATGAAATGATAATCATTAACACATTTGTGAGGTAGGTAACTTCCAAATGGTTGCAAAATCTCACTAGTCAAAGTTACTAAAGGTATTTCCTTATTCACACTAACATGACTTGAAAGAGTTTTCTCCTAGTAACTATCACTAGAATCCATGCCATTAGTTCATCCGATACTTGGTATTAAGATAGCATCATTTTAACTTAATTTCTCCCAAAATACCAACTAAAACTCACTGTATATCTTCCGAGATAATTAGAAATGAAAGGCAGTCGAAGCAAAATGAAGTCCTTTCAGAGTCATTAAAGACATCTGACAGTATAGAACATATGGAAGGGAATTATTAGGAAAATGATGAGCAATTGAAGGATAGCTACTGATATATATTACTCCCATTGACCCAGAGTTCCTTTTTGTGCATACAGCATTATGCACAGAATCAACCATGCCTTACCACGGCTGAAAGAAATTGACTGTCTCGCTTTTTGTCATCCCCAAAATATCACCTGCATGGTGCCCAAAAACTGGAATTGGAACTCACCCCCATGAATTATCTTCTCCTAACACTTCCAAAACTTACATCCAACCAAACTAACCTACAGTAGATTAAGGAGCTGAGCCTACAGGATGTTGCCTCATACCTGTAGATGCCTCTTTTCGTTGAAAACTAATTAATCTATATTACAACGGCCATAATCCCGGAAATTCACCTAAACTCACGCAGTAACTTTTCAAGCATAACAGCAAGAAAGAGAGATTGAAATATCACAATAAGATGCAAAATGTCAAATATGCTAAAATCGATCGAGCATATGAGCAATTCACAGGCGTAAATTACAAAATTGAATAACAAAAGTTGCAGGGATTGAAATTGATGATAATTTAACGACAGGATAATGAAAGCTGTTCCTGATTTCATAATAATCTTGAAGGGAAATTACCATTAGGGCGAGACGGCGGGGGGTTCGGGAAGCAATGGGGGCCGGAGAAGGCCGCCATGGGGTCGGCGTGGCGGTCGAACCTGGGGGCCGGCGGTGAGCTCTCGGCGGCGGGCAGCGGGTGGGGAAGAGGATTGGAGAGCGGAGGCGAAGAAGAGTGGAGGCTTTGGGTGGAAGGGGGAACGGTCGCAGCCTCGGCCTCCAAGCACGAGGCTTGCAGTCCTTCTCCACTCCTCGCGGAGTCCTCCATGGGCTAGGATTTACGCAGTCCGGCGAGAGCCCTAGTAACGTTATAGGAGGAAGCGAGCAGCGACATGGATCGAGTAATTGGGATCCAAACCCGAACCGCCATTACTCTGGTCTTACCAGGATCCGCATCCGGACAAAGATTTTAGGATTGAATTTTTTTAAGAGAGAGAAGGAGAGAGAGAGAGAGACGGTGACAATTATGGCCAAGTCCGAGTTCCAACGTTATGATTGAAGTAAACCCTAGCCATTGCTATATCATTATATATTAATAATAGTTGATATTTGATCTTTGTTCCACCATTATGGCCATCCTAGATTCATTTTTTGCCGGTGACAATAATTTAAATTTCAATCAATAGTTAAAATATGATTTTTATTTTATAAATAGGAAATTGAATATATAGTACAGGCATTTTTTTTTTTTTGCTACTGGTCATTATTTGTTAAATAACAGTAAATAACAATCACCATAGTCATGGTGCTTTTAAACTCAATCAGTTTATAATATTCACGTAACTTTCAAATTATAATAGTCAATAACAAAAAAGAGAGAAACCATCTACACTATAATTATCCAAGCTTAAATTCCAAGGGATGCACCATTCAATATTCAAACTCAAATCCTTTATTTTCAAGCAAAAAGGTATGATTTAATATTGATCTTTATTCCATTGTAATAACCATTCCAACAGGGAATAAATTTTTTTTTTAATTCATTGTTTGCTATTGAAAAAAAAAACTCAACCAACAAGCATAACTTTTATTTTATCAATAATAATTTGAATAAATAATGAGCTAGATTTTTTATAATTGGTTTTTTTTGTATAATATCAAAAGATTATCATTGTGATCAGCCGTCTTTTAAACTTTAACAATTTTTTTCTTCTATAAAACTTTCAACAGCCCCGTGCACTATCCGCTACATACTACCTATTGATGCAGGAAAGGGGTAGGATAGGGATAAGAATGAGTGAAAGCGTCTTACCTACACTCAAACTCTCAAAAAAAACTGGCGTCTCACCAGTAGATAGAAGCATCTCACTTTAGAAAAATGAATTCAACTTCAACTCTGCCATTTCTTATTCATCATCCCTCCTTTTATAAAGAAGAAGGTTGGAAGTGCAAAAATTCAAATTACAAACGAAAACAGAAATAACAACTAGTTGATATCCAGCTGAAGACGAGAAATTGAAATTTGAAATAAGTCAAATTCAAACTTTGAATGAAAATAATCAAACAGAAAGACTAACTAACTCCATGACAGAGAAAACGCATGAATCCTAGGTTGGATTCACGCAACAGCTCCAGATTCCTATCATTTCTCTCCGGTTGAGAAAAAACTCGACTTCGGCGAGTTGCATGACTAGTAGAGCTCATACAAATCAGGGTTTAGGTATTGGACCTCCTCTGACTCCCCCATGAACAATCAGATAAAGGGCGATTCTTTCACTTCACCAAAAATTTCTGATATCCCCCACAACGCATCTGTTGAATTAAATCAAATATTTTAAAATTTTGAAAACCAAATTGGTCAACGACCAAGTGGCAAGCATCCGCGCACAAACAAGGGAGTAAACATAAAAAAATTCTCAAAGAAAGTAGGCCATGACAAGTGTCATGCATCCAGCGCAATAGCAAGCAAGAAAAGGCCCCTCGAAGAAGGAAGGAAACATGGACGGCCAAGATGCAATAAGCCGAAGGATCAAATGAGCACAAGAAGACACGTCATCAATCTGCGGGAGGAGAATCTTCTTCTTTTGACGTGCCTGAGCCTATATAAAGGGCTCTAGGAATCATTTCAAACTACAATCAAAAATTTTAACTTCTTTCTATTCCAAGTGTTTATATAAAAAGGGCTCTAGGGATCATTGGGGAGAAAAGAAATAAAGAAAATTTTTCTTCTCATAATTTTTCTAAGTTTCTTTTGAGCTATCCGTAAGCGTGAACATGCTCTTCTTTCTTTCCTAGAGGCGCACTGATGGAAAAGACGTGGTTCTGTATTGGGTCGTCGTATCTCTAGGAGATCTGTGCCAGCAGACCCGTGCATGGGGGGCATAAACTTTTCTGGGACAACGCATCAACGTGCTTCGATCCATAGGCCATCTTCTCTCTTTCTTCATTTTATTATTATATTGTCAAGTTAATTATTTGCTAGTTTATTCTTCTTATTTACTATTTTTGAATATTAGAAATATTTAATTTATCAATTATATTTGTGCATCTAGGCTAACAATCCAGGAAAGTTTATATACTGTTAGCACTAGATTTTAGATTGCAACATTTATTATATGTTGCTACATAATTATAAATTGTTATATTTTAGTTGTTACACATTTATGCTAGCTTTACTTTAGTGCTTAATTTTTCAAGAAAAATATTAGATTGCCAAATCTCCAAAAGGTTTATTAATACCTCCATTTGGACTCCTCACGGAGTAATTTTCAGATTCCATTCAAACAAAAATTTGAAAATTGATTAATTCATAGGAGCTAGCTTAATATTACACTTAGAATGAAATTGAACGATATCCAGTAAAATTATCTATTGAATAACGATGTCTAAAAAAAGCTTGTCAAAAAAGTATACGTACCTAAGAAAAGCTGATACTTAAGTGAGCCAAGTACTCCACCACCGATCTGGAGCTATTCTGGCTGCTATTCTTTGGATTTTTCAACTAGACATCTAAAATTCAAATTAGAAATCAATGCAATAATTTGACATAAACCTTCTCTCATAATCAATGACTTTCCACACATCTAAAAACCTTAGTACTAAATCTGAGAAGTTTGATTTTGAATTTGAATTTTTCCCCATGTGGCTGATTAGGAAGTAATTTCAATTGTCCCACCAACAAGCCATGTATGGCACATGAGTCTCAGATCTATATAAGAGAGTCATAGGCCTTTTGTGAGAAAATATCTTTGATCATTGTATTTGCTTTTTAATGCACCTAAATTTAATCCCAAAGTCAGAACTTAAGAATAATGACAAATGCGAGATATGTGTAGAGGCCAAATTACCTAAAAGACCCTTTCACTCTGCAAGTGGAGATTCTGATCTCCTTAAACTCATACATAGTGATGTATATGACTCAGGAAGAATCTCAAGGGGTGGAAACAAATACTTTGTAACTTTCATAGATGACCTTTCTAGATACTGTCATCTCTATCTTATCATAGCTAAAAATGAGGTCTTAAATAAATTCAAAGTCTATAAAGCAGAGGCTAAAAACCAACTAGATATAAAGATTAAAATCTTAAGGTCTGACAGATGAGGTAAATATACCTCATTTGAGCTGACCTAGTTTTGTGAAGAACATGAGATAATTCATGATATGACAGCTCCTTATTTATCCCAATCTAATGGAGTAGCTGAGAGAAAGAATAGAACCTTAATGGATATGATTAACTCTATATTAATTAGTTCAGGTGCACCAGAAAATCTTTAGGGGGAAGCACTAGTAACTGCATCTTATATCTTGAATAGAATTCCATTCAAACATAATAATAAAACTTCATATGAAATCTGAAAACATAGAAAACCTAACTTAAAATACTTAAAAGTGTGGGGGTGCTTAGCTAAAATAAAAATTTCAGAAAATAAAAGAAAAAAAATTAGACCCAAAACAGTAGATGCAATATTTATATAATATGCAATTGAGAGTAATGCTAATAGATTTTTAGTGTTTAACTCTCAAATAAATGAAATTAATAACAACACCATAATGGAAGCAAGAGATGCAATCTACTTTGAAAGTATATTTTTCTTTAAAACAAGAATAAATGATCAAATAAATATCAATAATAATTTAGGGACTAGTTCTAGCAGAACCAGATTTAGAGAGGAAGAAGAAGAAAAAACTGAACCTAGAAGAAGTAAAAGAACTAGAGTTGAAAAGAACTTTGGAGAAGACTACTATACATTCCTAATAAAAGACTCACCCACTTCTTTAGAGGATGCCTTGAAATCTCTAGATGCCCCCTTTTGGAAAGAAGCAATAGATAAAGAAATGCAATCCATAATTCAAAACCACACTTGGGAATTGACAGACCTACCCCGAGAAGTAAACCCATAGGGTGTAAATGGATCTTTAAAAAAAACTTAGCCCAGATGGAATTGTAGACAAATACAAGGCTAGGTTAGTAGCTAAAGGTTTTACTCAAAAAATCTGGGATTGACTTCTTTGATGTTTATGCTCCTGTAGCTAGAATCACTACCATTAGGATCCTTGTTGTCTTGGCTTCAATTCGTAAGCTGATTATACATCAAATGGATGTTAAAACCGCTTTCTTGAATGGGGACCTAGATGAAGAGATCTACATGGACCAACTCGAAGGTTTCATTGTCTCGGGTCAAGAGAAAAAGGTATGTAGGTTGATTAGATCTCTTTATAGTCTAAAACAAGCTCCCAAACAATGGCACCTTAAATTTGATGAAATAATCCTAATTGATGGATTTAAAATTAATAATACAGATGAATATGTATATTATAAAAAAAGAATAACAAAATTATAATCTTATGTCTATATGTAGATGATATTCTAATTTTTGGAACAGATTTAGAAATTATTAATGAAATAAAACAATTTTTATCTCTAAAATTTGACATGGAAGATTTAGGAGAAGCAAACCTAATCCTTAATACTAAAATCATGAGGAACGAAGATGGAATAACTTTGTCCCAAAGCCACTATGTGGAGAAGATTCTTAAAAAGTTTCACTATTCTGATGTCATCTTGTATCTACTCCCTATAATCCATCTCTCCATCTAAAGAAGAATTTAGGTGATCCAGTCAATCAAAGCTTGTAGTCAATCAAAGCTTGTATGCCCAGATCATTGGTTCTCTAGGATTTCTTGCAAATTATACCAAACCTGATATTACATACTCTGTGAACCGACTGAGTAGATATACCCACAATCCTAATAATGATCATTGGACTGCTCTAGAAAGAATTCTCAGGTACCTTAAGGGTACCATATCTCTGGAATTACACTATTGTGGTTATCCTGCTGTTCTGGAAGGCCATAGTGATGTCAACTGGATCAGTGATACAGTTGACACCAAATCTACCACTAATTTTGTCTTCCTTTTAGGAGGTACAATTGTATCATGGAAGTCTACCAAACAAACTATAGTGGCTAGGAGCACCATGGAATCTGAAATGATTGCCCTAGATACCACTAGCATTGAGGCCGAGTGGCTTAGAAATCTACTGATAGATTTACCTCTTGTGACTTCACTATTACCTTCTATATCTATTCATTGTGACTGCAAATCTACTATAGATAAATGCAATCAAGAAAATGCAAATGTGAAATGAATTGGCACTTGAAAGTGCATCATAAATCATTGAGATACAAATTAAAGAATAACTTGATTGCATTAAATTTTGTAAGATCCGAAAGGAATCTAGCTAATCAGCTTACCAAAGGATTGTCTAGAACAGTGGTTCTAGAGTTGTCGAGGGGGATGGGGCTAAGCCCATAAGTAAAGTCACCACGGTGGTAACCCAACCTGAAAAGGTTCAATAGGTAGAAACAAGCTAGATAGGTGACTAATGAGGAGCACTATTTATTTTTTCCATCCCTAGGGCAACAGTGCTCATAAAAAGCAAGGTTTAGGTTGAGTTTTTACTCTTAATAAATCCGAGACCCATGAGGCAGGGTACCTACTTGCTCGTACCCTTTTTAGGATTCACCTATATGCGTGTAGTCATGAGGCCGCGACTGTGAAAAGTGGGATGTTTCCTAATAACACATATGAAGAGATACCTGTGCACGGCCGTAAAGCGCAAACCCGCTTCGAGCATGTTCATGCTATATTATGTGTGCTGTTGATGAAATCTGAGCCATGGACTAAGGTTCAAGGCATAGTCCAACTTGGCTCCACAGAGGTAATCAATTGTCACTAAGTGAAGGTTCAAACCAAAAGGTACCTGTTGCTGGTGGTCCAAATCGAGAACGATTGGCACAGCGGTGTGAACGGGGTTCCGTTTGAGTTGCCTTGGTTGGTGTTGATTGCGCTCCACACTCCACTGGGAAACCTGCAAGCAAGCCTCGCACCACCACTGGGGTAGTGGGGGCCCTCCGACGATCAAGTCAGAGGAGATTGGAGGAGAAGGAGAGATAATAGTAGCAAGTAAGATAATACTCTGGAAGTTCTTGCTTACCCTCCCCCTTCTCCCCCCAGCCGCATATATACCAGGCTGGGGGGTCCTTTTGGGGGGTTGGTCATCGTGTAGCACGATGGAGCTGCCACTGACATGGCCGTTACAGGGCGTCGTGGGGCAGCGCTGGGTACGGCCATGACAGGGCGTAGTGGAGCTCCGCTTTGTACGGCTGTTACAGGGGATCGTGGAGCAGCGCCGGATACGACCGTTGCTGGGTGTAGTGGAGCAGAGGGCCGCGGCGTGCCTCTGGGGAATAGCCTGTCGTTGTCGAGAGATGCCCGACTCGGGGTCGGTCTGCGGAGACGAAGATGTCCGACTCGGGGTCGGATTGCTGGATCAAGGGGCTGCCGACTCGGGGTCGGGCTGCGGAGCCGAAGATGTCCGACTCGGGGTCGGATTGCTGGATCAAGGGGCAGCCGACTCGGGGTCGGGCTGCAGAGCCGAAGATGTCCGACTCGGGGTCGGATTGCTGGATCAAGGGGCTGCCGTAGTCTTCCTGGGCGCGCGTGCCGGTCACGTGGGGCATGGTGGCTAAGTTCCCCCGTAACAGTAGCCCCCCACTTCCGAGCCTGGAACCAGAAGGGGAACGGGTGAAGGGAGTGATGCTTCGAGATTGCCGCCATCCCTCGGAGAGGCGCGCGCGCTTCGAGCTCCCCGCCTTCTTTATGGCGTATGGCGGTTGTTGCTGACCTGGCAGTCTGAGGATTTCGGCGGACATCCTTCCTTAATGGCGTCGATTCGCCTTTGGGGCGCGAGCGACCCTTCGGCAGCCAGGCGTCCTCTGGCGTCACCGAGGCGTCACCCACCTTTCCGCCTATTTAACCGGGGGCCCTCCTCCGTCCGCCTTTCTCTTTACAGACATCTTCGAGTTTCTCCTTTGCGCTGCCGTCGTTGCCGTCGGACTGTTCGCTTGCTCCTCCTTTGACGCTCTCGGAGCCGTTCTTCCTTCTCCTTCGGTGAGTTGCCCCATTCTTCAATTTAAGGCTCTCCATACTTTCTTCTTTTGTATTAGTGTACTCCAGTCGTTCCGGTCCTTTCCCCCTTCTTGACCCCGTCCTGACCGTAGATTCACTGGCCATTAGGGATGGGCGAAGTGAGAGCAGACCGCATTAAGTCGGAGCTGGTCGCCGAAGACCTAGATAGGTTCGTGGCTCGATACCACCTTCCCGAGGCCTGCAATGTTACGCTCTCGGGGCCTGAGGAGAGGATGTCCCATCCTCCTCCAGGGAAGGTTGCTATCAATGAGGGCATTCTTCAGGCCGGGTTCCGCTTTCCCCCCTCGGACTTAGTCGTTCAGGTGCTTCGGGGTTTAAGAGTTGCGCCGACGCAACTGGTGCCGAACTCATGGCGCGCCCTGACGGCCTTTCAGGTTCTCTGCCACATGCACGAGGTTCCCGCCACCCTGAATGTCTTTTGGGAATGCTACGGCCTGAGCGGCCACCCCCAGGACAAAGGGTGGTGGTGCTTTGCGGCGCGGCGAGGGTGCGGCCTCGTCAAGGAGGCTCCTACCTCCATTCACGGCTGGAAGGGGCGTTTCTTTTTCGTTGACGCAGATCCCTCTTGGGGAATCAGGGCAACCTGGGAGACGCCGATGAAGTCCCCGATTGGCCTATCGAGGTTGTCGAGGGAGGAATCCGATGGCGTCGCCGTCTTGAAGGGGTTGGTTGCCGAGGGCCGGCTCCCCTCGGTGGCTCGCCTTATTTCTGAGGATACCTTGGTGAACGTCGGTCTGAGCTCGGTCCCCGCTGACCGTGAGCTTGCCACCATTTCTTTTTTAGCTCTTTTCTCCTCTTTCGTCTCGTTCTTTCCTTCAGTTTCTCAACCTCCGACCACCTCGTCCTTTTTGCAGAGATCGACGACGTCATGCGGTCGGACAAGGCAACGGCTGTTGGTAGGACGTCCCTACTGGAAGCAGTCCGGAGAAAGAAACGAGCTCCTCCGAGCGGGGCCCCACCGGCGAAGAAGTCCCGCCGGCAGGCGACTCCGACGCCGACAGACGGGTCCGGACCCACCGATCAGGGGGACGCCGCGGGCGCGGACCGGCAGTTGACGCTGTATCAGCCCTCCGATGCCGAGACTACCGTTTCTCCGGAGGCATCACCCGGGCGCGCCCGAGATGGACGGGTCGGACGTGATCGGTCCCCAGCCCAGCCTTCGACTCGGTCAGCTCCGGATGATACGAGGAGGGACGCGCCGAGGCCCCGGCCGAGCGGGACCCTGTCAATTCCAGGGGCGGTCCCCGCCCCGAGCATGGTCAGCATGACTCTTCCCCAAGCGATGGGTAAGGGTAAGGCTGCAGAACCACCGTCCGACTCCGGGGAGAAGTCGGGGTCGGCCTTCACTTTCGCCGGCGCCCGAAACCTCATCGAGACGGTGCTGCTGGAGAAGGACCGCAGGCAGGTCCGGGAGATGAGGGTCCCTGACATTGGGGCTGCCAGCTGCGTCTGTCTCATGTCGGTGAGTGTTCTTTTGGTCGCTTTCATCATTTATAGGCCCTGTTGATCCCCGCCCGACGCCCTCGTTTTTCCTATCTCTCAGCTCGCCCAGTACATGATCCGCCTGGAGGAGTGCTATGAGGAACAGGCGAGGCTTCTGGCGAGGGCCCAGAGCCAACTGAAGGCAGTAGAGGAGGGAGGTCAGGCTGCGGCGGGGAGGACGACCAGGGACCTCGAGATGAGGCTCCGGGTGGCCGAAGAGCGGGCACTCGGCTTCGTCACCCTCGAGAAGCAACTGTTGGAGGCTCAGGAGCAACTCAAGGTTGCCTCGGGTCTCGAGGGCGAGATCAAGAAGGCGGAGGAGCGGGCCGAGAAGCAGTCCCGGAAGGCTGCCGACTACCGGGAGAGGTGGGAGAAGGCCCAGCGGTCAGCCGACAACGCCCGCAACCGAAACCGGTCTCTTGAAGCCAAGCTGGGCGAATTGGAGTCGGCCTTGGAGAAGTCCCGCGCGAGCGACCAGGAGCTTCAGTCGCGCCTGGAGGAGGCTGAGGCTGCTCGCATTGCTGCCGAGGCGAAGCACAAGGAGGCTCAGGCTGATCTGCTGAGGATCTCCTCCGAGGCGGACGACCGGATTGTGGCGAAGGTCTTGGAGGCGAAAGCTCAGATTATGGAGCGGGCAGAGGCGGCGCTGGCCGAGAAGAGTGCGGAAATCGGACGTCAGGCGGTACAGGCTTATCGTCAGTCCGCCGAGTTCACCCGTGATATGTCGGAGGCGGTACAGGCCTATCGTCAGTCTGACGAGTTCGTCCGTGACATGTCGGACGCGGGGTCCGACTCCTTTATCTTAGGCTTCGAGGAAGGCCTGACAAGGGTGTCGGCTAAGTACCCCGAAATTGACCTAAGTGGGATCTCTCTTCTAGACTCCTCTCCGGCGCCATTGCCTGCTGATTCTCCAACCGCCTCCCTACCCCCTGCGGACGTGCCCGGCGTTCCCGACCCGGGGGTTCCTCCAAGCTGACCTTCTGTATTTTTGTTCTTTTCTTTGTGTGTTGGCGTTTTGCCAAGTTGTATGGGTCTCGGCCCTGAAATAATGAAAGTTAATGCAAATAGAGTTTCTTCATTTCACTTTCGTCCTTCTTCTTTTTAACTCTTGGTAGCGTCTCGCTGACTCCCGACTCTTGAAATTCTTCTGGCGCTAGGCCAGGTATCTGAGGGTTAGGCCTCAGGAACCTCTTCCGACGCTAAGCCGGGCATCCGAGGATTAGACCTCAGGAAATTCTTCCGGCACTAAGCCAGGCATCCGAGGGTTAGGCCTCGGGAAATTCTTCCGGCACTAAGCCAGGCATCCGAGGGTTAGGCCTTGGGAAATTCTTCCGGCTCTAAGCCAGGCATCCGAGGGTTAGGCTTCAGAAACCTCTTCCGGCGCTGAGCCGGGCATCCGAGGGTTAGACCTCAGGAAATTCTTCCGGCACTAAGCCAGGCATCCGAGGGTTAGGCCTCAGGAAATTCTTCCGGCACTAGGCCAGGCATCCGAGGGTTAGGCCTCAGAAAATTCTTCCGGCACTAGGCCAGGCATCCGAGGGTTAGGCCTCAGGAAATTCTTCCAGCACTAAGCCAGGCATCCGAGGGTTAGGCCTCAGAAAATTCTTCCGGCGCTAAGCCAGGCATCCGAGGGTTGGGCCTCAGAAAATTCTTCCGGCACTAGGCCAGGCATCCGAGGGTTAGGCCTCAGGAAATTCTTCCAGCACTAAGCCAGGCATCCGAGGGTTAGGCCTCAGGAAATTCTTCCGGCGCTAGGCCAGGCATCCGAGGGTTAGGCCTCAGGAAATTCTTCCAGCACTAAGCCAGGCATCCGAGGGTTAGGCCTCAGAAAATTCTTCCGGCGCTAGGCCAGGCATCCGAGGGTTAGGCCTCAGGAAATTCTTCCGGCACTAAGCCAGGCATCCGAGGGTTAGGCCTCAGGAAATTCTTCCGGCGCTAAGCCAGGCATCCGAGGGTTGGGCCTCAGAAAATTCTTCCGGCACTAGGCCAGGCATCCGAGGGTTAGGCCTCCGGAAATTCTTCCGGCACTAAGCCAGGCATCCGAGGGTTAGGCCTCAGGAAATTCTTCCGGTACTAAGCCAGGCATCCGAGGGTTAGGCCTCAGGAAATTCTTCCGGCGCTAGGCCAGGCATCCGAGGGTTAGGCCTCAGGAAATTCCGCTCGTTGGTCGGCCAAAGCTGGCGCAAGCCGAGGCGACCGGTCGGGGCTTCAGGCTAGTCTGCTCCCGGGATGATCATCGGGTTAGCCTGGCATCCGAGGGCCAAGCCTCGGGAGATTCCGCTTGTTGGTCGGCCAAGGCTGGCACAAGCCGAGGCGACCGGTCGGGGCTTCAGGCTAGTCTGCTCCCGGGATGATCATCGGGTTAGCCTGGCATCTGAGGGTTGTCAGGCCTCAGGAAATTCCGCTCGTTGGTCGGCCAAGGCTGGCGCAAGCCGAGGCGACCGGTCGGGGCTTCAGGCTAGTCTGCTCCCGGGATGATCATCGGGTTAGCCTGGCATCCGAGGGCCGAGCCTCGGAAAATTCCGCTCGTTGGTCGGCCAAGGCTGGCGCAAGCCGAGGCGACCGGTCGGGGCTTCAGGCTAGTCTGCTCCCGGGATGATCATCGGGTTAGCCTGGCATCCGAGGGCCGAGCCTTGGGAAATTCCGCTCGTTGGTCGGCCAAGGCTGGCGCAAGCCGAGGCGACCGGTCGGGGCTTCAGGCTAGTCTGCTCCCGGGATGATCATCGGGTTAGCCTGGCATCTGAGGGTTGTCAGGCCTCAGGAAATTCCGCTCGTTGGTCGGCCAAGGCTGGCGCAAGCCGAGGCGACCGGTCGGGGCTTCAGGCTAGTCTGCTCCCGGGATGATCATCGGGTTAGCCTGGCATCCGAGGGCCGAGCCTCGAGAAATTCCGCTCGTTGGTCGGCCAAGGCTGGCGCAAGCCGAGGCGACTGGTCGGGGCTTCAAGCTAGTCTGCTCCCGAGATGATCATCGGGTTAGCCTGGCATCCGAGGGCCGAGCCTCGGGAAATTCCGCTCGTTGGTCGGCCAAGGCTGGCGCAAGCCGAGGCGACCGGTCGGGGCTTCAGGCTAGTCTGCTCCCGGGATGATCATCGGGTTAGCCTGGCATCCGAGGGCCGAGCCTCGGGAAATTCCGCTCGCTGGTCGTGCGCCTGTCGCTTGCCGCCTGACGGGATTTCTCCGTGGCCAGCTGCGATCGTGTTTCTCCTCCTCTCCAAGCGTCGCCTGGGGAACACCAGATGGGCATTAAATGCTAATTGAGGGGTTACCTGGGAAATCGGATCACCAGTTGCTGCTTGCGAGGAGTGTCAGTTAAGCGGCCGCGATACGCGCGTTCTTCGAGGCGGATGCGGCCTGGGTGCGAGCGGAGATATGTGGACCTAGGGGTACAGGCAACCCGGAGTGTCCTGCACAAAGAATGCGATTAAGGAGAATAACGCTTAGGAAATCGCGGGAAGATACGCCTCGAGAGCCGGATCGGCTCCGGATTCAATGCGCCCGCATTTATTGGAGCCACCCGCATCGGAACGACCGGGGGGCCGCAGTTTGGCTATAAATATAGGTGCAGGTGCGATGGAACCTGCCAAGCCGGAGCTGTTCAGGTTGCCATGGATCATGGGCCTCCTCTCCGGCGCATGGTTGAGAGACCCCTACCGAAGGAACGGGAGGCGCGCCCTTCGCGACTTCCGCCAACTAGCCGTTTCATCTGGGATCAACAAGGAGGTTCTTCCCGGCGGAACTCCGCTCTAGGCGTTTCATCCGGGATCACGTCTCCCCTCCTTGAAGTTCAGCCTCCCGATTGAGCTCCGCACCAGACGCTTGATCCGGGACCGCGCCTCCATATGCTCTTCTCCCTTGTATCCCTTCTCTCTCCTAACACTGGGGAGGACCGGAATATCCCTTGGAGGTGGCGTTCCCCTGGAGGCAGCGGGAGCTTCGTCTGCGGCGGCTCCTCGTCTTTTTCGTGAGGCGTGGATGGCGCCTCTGGGTAGGAGCAGTGTGGACTTCTCCTTCGTCCACTTCTTCTTCATCCGCGCCGGCTCTTCGTCTTTTTCGTGAGACGTCGATGGCGCCTCCGGTTGGAAGCACCCACTTCCGGTGGGACTGCAGCCGCTTCGGATGGAGGTTTCGGGATCCCAGATCTTCAGCTCCTCGGAGTCTCCACCTCTTCTTTGCTTTCTTTACACCCTAATTCCCCTCTGGGAATTTCTTGTAATCACACGAGCACGCCATTGTAACCAGAAATTATTGAAATGAAAAGTGTTGTACATTTTTGAACTGTCTTTCTGGCATTGTTGTTCTACTGGTAATACATCCGCAGGTTAGCGGAATTCCAGCTTCTTGGAATTTCTCGACCATCTAGGGCCTCCAACTGGTAGGAGCCAGGTCGGTTTACCCAGCGAACCCTATACGGGCCTTCCCAATTTGGCGCTAGCTTCCCACCTTCCGCAAGTTGAGATGCTTTAGCTCGCCTTAGCACCAGATCTCCGATTCTGAAAAGCTTCGGTCGGACCTTGGAGTTGTAATATCGGGCCACCCTCCGCTGATACATCGCCATCCGAACCTGCGCCATTTCTCTTGCTTCTTCCAAGAGATCCAGGTTCCCTCGGAGTTGCTCCGAATTGGCCTCGGGTCGGTGCGCGGCCACCCGAGGTGAGGGGAGTCCGAGCTCCACGGGGACAACGGCTTCCGTGCCATAGGTTAGGCTGAAAGGCGTCTCCCCGGTAGGGGTCCGATGCGTGGTCCGATACGCCCAAAGGACATTCTCGAGTTCTTCGACCCAAGCTTGCCCCGTCCGACCGATTCGCGCTTTGATTCCTTGGAGGATTGTCCGATTTGTGACCTCGGCCTCGCCGTTGGTTTGGGGATGCGACACAGATGTGAACCGATGCTCGATCCCAAACTCCTCGCAGAAGTCACGGAAATGCTTGTTGTCGAACTGTCGACCATTATCCGAGATGAGGACCCGAGGTACCCCAAATCGGACAATGATGTTCTTCTTCACGAACTTCCAGACTTGCGCCTCCGTGATAGTGGCCAGCGGCTCTGCCTCCACCCACTTGGTGAAGTAGTCGATTGCAACAATCAAAAATTTCCGCTGAGCTGGAGCGACGGGGAATGGTCCGAGGATATCCATTCCCCACTGGGCGAAGGGCCAGGGTGCAGTGATTGGTGCCAAGGGGACAGAAGAGACTCTCTGGACGTTGGCGTGGCGCTGGCAGGCGTCACATTTCCGTACATGATCCTTTGAGTCCTCCAACAAGGTAGGCCAATAATAGCCTTGCCTCATGATCTTGTGCGCCAAGGACCTAGCCCCCAAGTGTGATCCGCAAACGCCTTCGTGGACTTCGCCGAGGACGTAGGCCGCTTCCGAGGGGCGGAGGCACTTTAAGAGGGGGGCGGTGAACGAGGTCCGATACAGCCTCCCTTCATAGAGTACGTAGTGGGCGGACTTCATAACAAGTCGCCGAGCTTGATCTTCGTCTTCAGGGAGGATCCCTTCGGCGAGGTAGGCGACAAGCGGGTCCATCCAAGACGGCTCCGGATCAATCGCCATCACCGCTTCAGCCTCGCCGATGCTCGGGGCATCCAGGGTCTCCAGGTAGATCGCCCTCGACAAGTTGTGCGCGTCTGCGCCCACTAAGCGGGACAACCTGTCGGCCCTGGCATTTTCACTTCTCGGGACCTGCTGGATGTCGACACTGCCGAGGTCGGGAATGAGTGCTTGCACCTTCCGGACGTAATTCTGCATGGTCGGGTTCCGGGCCTCGAACTCCCCACGGACCTGCCCGACAACCAGCTGGGAGTCGGTGAAGACCTTCAGGCGCCGGATGCCGAGCTCCTTGGTGAGTTTGAGTCCCGTGACTAGGGCCTCATACTCCGCCTCGTTGTTGGTCACTGGAAATCCGAACCTCAAGGCGTACTCGGCTATCACTCCATCAGGACTGGTAAGGACCAGCCCGGCCCCTCCACCTTCGGGGTTCGACGACCCATCGATGTGAAGCGTCCAAATCGGGAGGTCGAGGCTGAGTGTTTCCGGCGACCTAGGTTCCGCCTCCTGCACCGTGCACTCAGCGAGGAAATCCGCGAGCGCCTGGGCCTTGATGGCGGGTCGGGGCTGGTAGCGGATGTCGAACTCACCAAGTTCTACTGCCCACTTCACCAGCCGTCCCGCATTCTCTGGATTGCTGAGGATCTGCCGCAGCGGTTGATCGGTCAAGAGGGTGACAGAATGGGCCTGGAAATAGGGGCGAAGCCTCCTGGTCGCGGTCAGCAGCGCGAAGGCGATCTTTTCAGCCTTCGTGTACCGCGTCTCGGCATCCCGTAGGACCCGGCTGATGTAGTACACAGGCTTCTGGAGCTTTGCCTCTTTCCGAACCAGTACCGCACTGACTGCGGTTGGGGAGACCGCCAGATAGAGGTAGAGCATCTCCCCTTCTTGCGGCTTGGACAGCAGGGGAGGAGACGCCAAGTATTCCTTGAGCTGGTCGAATGCTGCTTGACATTCGGCCGTCCAGAGGAAGTCTTTCGGGCGTTTCAACACCTTGAAGAAAGGTTGGCAGCGTTCGGCCGATTTTGCCACAAATCGTCCGAGCGCGGCGACCCTCCCAGCGAGCTCCTGAACCTCCTTCACTTTGGTCGGAGGGGACATATCTTGGATGGCCTTGATTTTGTCCGGGTTGGCTTCAATCCCCCGCTGGTTGATAATGAAACCGAGGAACCTCCCGGCCGAAGCGCCAAAGGCGCACTTCGCTGGGTTCAGCTTCATGCGAAACTTCCGCAAGGTGGCGAAAGTCTCCTCCAGATCCGCGATATGCTGGTCTGCATGGCGGCTCTTCACCAGCATATCGTCCACGTACACCTCCATGTTCCGGCCGATTTGCTCTTTGAAGATTTTGTTGACGAGGCGCTGGTAAGTGGCGCCAGCATTCTTCAGACCGAAGGGCATTACCTTGTAACAGTACAACCCCCGGTCTGTTATAAAGGTAGTTTTCTCCTCGTCCTGGGGAGCCATCATTATCTGGTTGTAGCCGGAGAAGGCGTCCATGAAAGACAGCAGCTGATATCCGGAAGTCGCGTCGACCAGTTGGTCTATCCGCGGAAGCGGAAAGCTATCCTTGGGGCATGCCTTGTTCAGGTCGGTGTAGTCGACGCACATCCTCCACTTTCCGCTCGCCTTCCGGACAAGTACGACATTTGCCAGCCATTCGGGGTAGCTGACCTCCCTTATGAACCCTGCCTCCAAGAGCTTGTCTACCTCCTGGTCGACCACTCGGATCCGATCCGGGGCACAGTGTCTCTTCTTCTGTTTTACCGGTCGGTGGGTCGGGTCGACGTTGAGGGCGTGAGAAATGACCTCCGGGTCGATCCCAGGTACATCGGCCGCCGACCAGGCAAACACATCGACATTGGCTCGGAGGAATTCCACCAACCGGGCCCGAGCTCCCGGGTCGAGATTGGCGCCGACCCGGATCGTCCTGTCCGGGCGACCTTCCTCGCGGGGAACTTCGATCACACCCTCGGCCGGCTCCCCGTGCCGCAAGGCCACCTCGTCTCTGGCGTCGAGGGACTCGACGCTTAAGGCTTCTACGGGCTTCTTCCCTTTGAGAGTTGCTAGGAAACATTGCCTTGCGGTCGGTTGGTCACCTCGGACCTCTCCAATCCCGGCCGCCGTGGGGAACCGCATGAGCAAGTGGTACGTAGAGACCACCGCGCGAAGGGCGTTCAGTCCGGGTCGTCCGAGGATAGCGTTGTAGGCCGAGGGAACACGGACGACCAAGAACCCGAGCCGCACCGTGGCTTCTGCGGGTGCAACGCCCGCAGTCACAGGCAGCTCAACGACACCTTCGGCCGAGATAGCGTCACCAGTGAATCCTATGAGGGGGGTGGATGTTTTGTGCAACAATTGTCTGGACAAGCTCATCTTTTGGAAGGCCTCGTAAAACAAAATATCAGCTGAGCTTCCACTATCCACAAGAACACGCCTTACATCATAGTTTGCCATAGTGAGGGAGATCACCATGGCGTCATCGTGGGGGGTCTGAACCCCCTTTACATTTTCATCACAAAAAGTGATTACATTACCGACCCTCTGCCTCTTCGCGACGGCTGCCCCTGACGCTTCAGTCGAGCCCCCTGCGTTCCTCTCGGGCCGGGGGCAGCCCCCAGTGATAGTGTGGATCACGCCCGCGACGGGTCGATTCTGCTCCCGAGGCTCCTGAGGGGCCGGGTCGGCCGGACGCGGGTCTGCGGGGGGACGTCGGTCGTTCACATATCGACCGAGACGCCCTCGGCGGATGAGAGCCTCGATCTCGTCCCGAAGCTGGAAGCAGTCTTCGGTGTCGTGGCCGTGGTCCCGGTGGTACTCACAGTACGCCCGAGAGGGCCTCCTCCCAGGAATCTTCTTCATCTGTCTCGGGACCGGGAGGTCCTCCCGCCCCTTGATTTCCATGAGGATCTGGGCCCGGGGAGTCAGGAGAGGAGTGTACCGGTTGAAACGTCGGGGCGGAGAACGAGGGCGTAGGGCGCCGTTGTTCCTCGCCGGCGACAGGCTTCTGCGCCGACGTTGAGGCGTCGGGCTCCTCCTCTGGCGTGCCTCTTTTCGCCTTTTCTTCCCGAGCTTTGGAAGGATCTCGGCGGCCTCCTTGCTCCGGTGGGCGGACGCCTCCTCGGCGTCCGCATACTGGTTCGCCCGGGACAACAGCTCCGGGAAGCTCCGCGGCAGGCGTTTGTCCAGGGAGAAGGTGAGTCTGCCCTTTCGGAAGCCACGCTTCAGGGCTGAAAGAGCCACCTCCTGGCTCAGGTTCCGGACTTCCAGCGTAGCCTTGTTGAAGCGGGTAAGATAATCCCGCAAGCTTTCTCCCTCGTTTTGCCGGACATCAAAGAGGGAGTCGGAGACCAGTCGCCGTCGGCTACTAACGGCGAAATGGGTGATGAAGAGGCGAGTAAACTGGTCGAAGGACTGGATTGAGTTAGCCTCCAAGCCGGCGAACCACGCCCTTGCCGGGCCACGGAGGGTCGCCGGGAAGGCCTTGCAGAGGAGAGGATCTGATGCTCCGTGGAGGAGCATAAGGGTCCTAAAACTCTCGACGTGATCCCGCGGGTCCGCCGCCCCGTCATAGGGCTCGATCGCCGGCATTTTAAACCCCGGCGGATTCGGGGTCCGCAGGATCTCGAGGCAAGCGCCGGCTGGGAGGAGATCTCCAAGTCGGCGAAGGGATCTTTGGAGTGGCCCTTCAGGACCTGGAGTTGTCGGTGGAGATCGTCCACCCGCCGGTCCAGGGAGCGCGACCGATGGGTGGGAGACAAGGAGCACCGAGAGGGGGACCGACTGGAGCGCGGGTTCCTTGAGGACTGAGGGATCTGGGAACGCGCCCGGGCCCGCCTCTCGTACCCCGCGCAGCTCCGATGGGAAGGTCCCGGCAGAATGGACCGTGCTCGAGAATCTTCCTCGTGCCGGCGCTCCTCTCCATGGGAGAGGAAGGAGCGCGGGTTGAGGAGGACAGGTGAGCGCTCAGGGAGCAGCGGCTCCTGGGCCCGCTGCGGCACCCGAGATATCACACCCTGCAGGTTCTGCACTGCCTCCGCGAGGGTGCGAACCTGCTGGGCTAACTGGTCGAACTGAGCGGCTTCGACCATCTGAATGGGAGGTGGAGCGGTGGAGTGTTGCTGAGAATGTGTTGGAGACGCAGCGGCCTCCCGGCCGGAGGCGCGAGAGGCCCCGCGACCGGAGGCATTGGAAGCTCCACGACCACCTCGCCGTGCCATTACGATCGCTCTGAGATTCGGGCCCTTCCTCTAGCGCCAACTGTTGCTGGTGGTCCAAACCGAGAACGATTGGCACAGCGGTGTGAACGGGGTTCCGTTTGAGTTGCCTTGGTTGGTGTTGATTGCGCTCCACACTCCACTGGGAAACCTGCAAGCAAGCCTCGCACCACCACTGGGGTAGTGGGGGCCCTCCGACGATCAAGTCAGAGGAGATTGGAGGAGAAGGAGAGATAATAGTAGCAAGTAAGATAATACTCTGGAAGTTCTTGCTTACCCTCCCCCTTCTCCCCCCAGCCGCATATATACCAGGCTGGGGGGTCCTTTTGGGGGGTTGGTCATCGTGTAGCACGATGGAGGTGCCACTGATATGGCCGTTACAGGGCGTCGTGGGGCAGCGCTGGGTACGGCCATGACAAGGTGTAGTGGAGCTCCGCTTTGTACGGCTGTTACAGGGGATCGTGGAGCAGCGCCGGATACGACCGTTGCTGGGTGTAGTGGAGCAGAGGGCCGCGGCGTGCCTCTGGGGAATAGCCTGTCGTTGTCGAGAGATGCCCGACTCGGGGTCGGTCTGCGGAGACGAAGATGTCCGACTCGGGGTCCGACTCGGGGTCGGGCTGCGGAGCCGAAGATGTCCGACTCGGGGTCGGATTGCTGGATCAAGGGACTGCCGACTCGGGGTCGGACTGCGGAGCCGAAGATGTCCGACTCGGGGTCGGATTGCTGGATCAAGGGGCAGCCGACTCGGGGTCGGGCTGCGGAGCCGAAGATGTCCGACTCGGGGTCGGATTGCTGGATCAAGGGGCTGCCGTAGTCTTCCTGGGCGCGTGTGCCGGTCACGTGGGGCATGGTGGCTAAGTTCCCCCGTAACAGTACCTACATCTATTACATAATATAAGATACTCAATATTTTATTTTAATTTTTTTTAATTTTTTTGATTTTTTTAATTTTATTTTGATTTTAAATTTTTTAAATATTTAATTTATGTGGGAGATTGTTGAATTAAATCAAATATTTTAAAATTTTGAAAATCAAATTGGTCAACGGCCAAGTGGCAAGCATCTGCGCACAAGCAAGGGAGCAAACATGGAAAAATTCCTAAAGAAAGTAGGCCATGACAAGTGTCATGCATCCAGCGCAAGAGCAAGCATAGAAAGGTCCCTTGAAGAAGAAAGGAAACATGGACGGCCAAGATGTAATAAGCCGAAGGATTAAAGGAGCACAAGAAGACACGTCATCAATCCGCGGGAGGAGAATCTACTTTATTTGACATGCCCGAGCCTATATAAAGGGCTTTAGGGATCATTTCAAACTACAATAAAAAATTTTCTCTTCTTCCTATTCCAAAAGTCTATATAAAAAGGGCTATAGGGATCATTGGGGAGAAAAGAAATAAAGAAAATTTTTTTTCTCCTCATAATTTTTCTAAGTTTTTTTAAGCTATCTGCAAGTGTGAACATGCTCTTCTTTCTTCCTTGGAGGAGCACTGATGGGGAAGACGTGGTTCTGTATTGGGTCGTCATATCTCTAGGAGATCTGTGCTAGCAGACCCGTGCGTGGGGGGCATATACTTTTCTGGGACAACGCATTAACATGCTTCGATCCACAGGCCATCTTCTCTCTCTTTCTTCATTTTATTATTATATTATCAAGTTAATTATTTGCTAGTTTATTCTTCTTATTTACTGTTTTTGAATATTAGAAATATTTAATTTATCAATTATATTTGTGCATCTAGGCTAACATCATCGAAACTAGCTGAACGTCTAAAATATCTTCAATTTCATCCTTGAGAATAGATCGTTGAGGGAGTGTAGGTACTGGTGGTGCATCTTCCTTTTATGAATGGTGCCCTTCATACAGCTGCAAGTCTTCTACGTTGACAATGGGGCTAATTTGGAGGTCCTCGGATAATTCTAGCACATATACGTTTGGCCCCAAATGCCTAAGAATCTTGAATGGCCCTGCTCTTCATGGATAAAGTTTTTGATAACTATTGTGAGGGAACTGCTCAGCCCTTAATCGTATTAGAACAAGGTCACCTTCCTTAAATTCAACAAAATGCCTTCTCACATGAGCCTGTTGCTTATATAAATCAGCACTTGTAGCCAACCTGCGCTTAACCTCAGCATGTAAATCCTGAATATGCCTTGAGAAATCTTCTTCGCTTTCACTAACTCGCAAACTGATGGGTAAAGGAACCAAGTCGTGGCTTAATTCCCAACACTACTTTGAAGGGTGACAGCGCAGTCATGCGATTAATGGAGCTGTTATACGCAAATTCAGCATTAGGCAAAATAATATCCTAAGAAGTAATGTGATCACGCACCAAACAACGGAGTAAGATGCCTAGACTTCGGTTCACGACCTTCGTTTGTCCATTGGTTTGAGGGTGAAAAGCACTTGAATAAGTTAATCGAGTACCAAGCTTTGCCCACAATATCTTCCAAAAATAGCTCACAAACTTGACATCCCGATCTGAAACTATTGTTTTTGGCAGCCCATGTAAACGAACCACTTCTTTAAGAAATAAGGAGGCCACCCGTGAAGCATCAAAAGTTTTAGAGCAAGTCACAAAGTGTGCCATTTTCGAGAACTGATCAACAATAACAATTATTGAATCAGAGCCACATACTGTTTTTGGCAGTCCTAGTATGAAGTCCATACTAAGATCTTCCCAAGGAGAGTTCAGAAGTGGCAAGGGTGTATATAGTCCAACATTAGTCTTCGTCCCCTTAGCTAGCTGACACGTGCGGCATAGCTTGATAATTCTGATAACGTCCTTCCTCAGTGTGGGCCAAAAGAATCGGTCTTCAACCATAGCAATTGTTTTATCATGACTAAAATGCCCACCAAACCCCCTCCATGAATTTCTCTGATAACGTGATCATGTAGAGAAGTCTCTAAAATACAAAGTCTTGTGCCACGGAATAGGAATCCATCATATAATGAATACTTCATGTGCTGCTGCCTATCTGTTGCAGATAAGTACAAAAATATAGGCTTGAAAAAAGGATCTAAAGAATACAAGAGTCTCAGCTCCTCAAAACTAATAACTGCCACGTTTAAAACAACCAATAGATGAGACTTTCAGCTTAATGCATCTGCTACTCGATTCTCCACTCCAGATCGATGCTTCAAGATAAAATTGAACTGCTGCAATACATCCATCTATCGAGCATGTCGTGCGTTAAGCTTCTTTTGAAAATTTATGTACTTCAAGGAGTCGTGATCTGTATATAACACAAATTCACGGTGAAGTAAATAATGCTTCTAATGTTTAAGGGCCTGAATAACTGCATAAAATTCAATGTCATATATTGAGTATTTCCTCTTCGCTTCATTAGGCTTCTCACTAAAAAAGGCCATCAGATGCCCTCCTTGACTTAGAACTCCCCCAATACCTACGTGAGATGCATCACATGAAACTTGAAAAACCTGCTCAAAATTGGGAAGCCGAAGAATTGGGGCTTGAGTGAGTCTCTCCTTAATCGCTTCAAACACCTTTGTAGCCGCGGGTGTCCAATTAAATGAACCTGCCTTCATACAGTCTGTAATTGGTGCCATTACTGAGCTAAAGTTGCGGATAAATCTGCGATAAAAGGTGGCCAACCCAACCCATGGAAGCTCCTTGCTTCATGTATGTTGTTGGAAATAGGCCAGTCACGTATGGCTTGAATTTTCTCCGGATCTGCCCCGACACCCTGATCAGAAATAATCAAGCCCAAAAAGGAAACTCGTGAGTTAGCGAATGAACATTTCTTCAAATTTATGTAGAACTTCTCCAAGCGTAGAACTTGCAGGACTTGTTGAAGGTGCTCCTTGTGCTCCTCTCTGTTTCTACTAAAAATCAAAATATCATCGAAATATACCACCACAAACTTCTCTGCAAATGGCTTTACGATTTGAGTCATAACTCTCATAAATGTGCTTGGAGCATTGGTCAATTTGAATGGCATGATGAGCCATTCGTAAAGGCCATCTTTCGCCTTGAATGTCGTCTTCCATTCGTCCTAGGGTCTAATCCGAATCTGATGGTATCCGCTTTGCAAATCTATTTTTGAAAAAATTAAAGAACCATGTAATAGGTCAAGCATATCATCTAAGAGTGGAATAGGGATATTTAATAGAAATTTTATTAATTGTCCTGTTGTCGATGCACATACGCCAGGTGCCATCTTTTTTAAGAGAGAGCAATGTAGGAACGGTGCAAGGCCTGAGACCCTCCTTGTTAAAGCCCTTGTCCAATAATTCTTGGACTTGTCGACATAGCTCTTTATGTTTCTTGGGGTTTGGCCGATAGGCTGGTAGATTGGGCTGAATAGATCTCGAGACTAAGTCAATCGCATGCTGGACATCACACATTGGTGGAAGCTCTCGTGGCAATTCTTCAGGTGCTACATCAGAAAAATCCTTCAAAATTGGCATGAAATCTAGTGGTACCTTTTCTGCATGTACAAAGTTGAATTCCCTGACAACCAACGCAAACACAACCCTAACTTCGTGGCTTAGCTCCTCAAACCGCCTCATGGGTAGTGTCCTTTGAAATGCTAGACTCTCGGATTTAAAATCAGCAATTTGTCACAGCTTCAAAATTATTTTCTTCTCGTCATGCTTAAGAGAGTAGCAGTTTGAATAACCATCACACTTTACCCGTCGATCAAACAACCATGGTCTCCCTAACAGGATGTGACACACCTTCATGGGTAGAACGTCGCACCACATAGCCTCCTAAAAATCTTTGCCCATCGAAAAATGAACCAGACACCTTTTTTTCACTGGAATGGATGTGTCATCAATCCTTCTCACATGGTATGGTTTGGGATGAGGCTCAGGCTTCAACTTCATTTTGTCAACCAACTCAAGAGAAACTATGTTCATCCCGCTCCCGTTATCAATGATGAGATTCATCAATTTGTTTTGGTGCTCAACCTGGGTGTCGAAGATGTTTGTATGCAACTAGTTTTCTTCTGTCTTCTCCCTGCTTATGACCTAACAAGACCCTACGAACTACACATACTGGCAAGTTTGATCCTTCAAGCTCCACCTCTAGTAATTCTTCTGCACTCCCTTCCTCCACCACGCCGACCTCTGCAGGCTTAGAGTTACCTTCTAACTTCTTCACAATCTCATCTTCCTCGCAAACCAGTGCAAAACGCTGATCTTTTGTGGGACACACCACTGCAAAGTGCCCCTTGCTACCGCACTTATAGCACTCAACCTGGCCTTTTCTTGCTGGCATAGTTTTCTTTCCCTTCTCGTTGGTTCGTTCTGCCCCTTGATGAGAGCACAAAAGTGCGATCTACATATCACTGAAATTAGTCTTATTGTTAACAAATGATGATAATTTCGTCGAGTTAATATTATACTTTTGTTTCGTATAGGTTATCGTAAATCAGAAATAAAATGCATATTTGATACAGATTTGGTTCAGGAAGATGCATAGCCCAAGCTGTGCGCACCCGATCTCGCCATGGCCTAGTCGAGCCCATCATCTCGCAAGCATCTCCGCATGCAAGCCGCATCCCCTCAACCAGATTTCACCCACCTCAACCATTCACGAGTCCAAAGAACTGTGATCTTTCCCCCGAATCAGGATATGTGATCTGATCTCCCGCACCCAATCTCCAGCTCCTCTCACGCGTGCATCCCCTGTTTCCGCTCACCCAAATTTCATCTGCCTCGCGTCTCCCATGAGGATGATAGTGTTATTTTGATGATTAACAAGCAATAATCAAGAGTATGTTACAAGTTAATTCGATACTTCATTTATAAGTCTGTTACTC
Source organism: Phoenix dactylifera (assembly GCF_051530095.1). NCBI lineage: Eukaryota > Viridiplantae > Streptophyta > Magnoliopsida > Arecales > Arecaceae > Phoenix > Phoenix dactylifera. The sequence continues at coordinate 58,108,324 of NC_143191.1, forward strand.
TTAGTATATTTGTATAATAAGATAAAGATGCATTTCATTGTTTATATGAATGAATCTAACCTTAAGTTGCAGCAAAGTGTGGATTGAGTCGACCCCAAGATTGATTGGGTCGACCCCGGTACATCAAGAAAGCATTTGGCACACTTCTGCAAAAATGGTACAGATGAACAGTAAGTTGGGTCGACCCAAGGAAAGCATGAGTCGACCCAAACCTCAAGCCTTTCAAAGACTCAGGAAAATGGTTCTCTGGAAATACTGAGAGGGTCGACCCAAGATGAAGTTGAGTCGACCCAAGCTTGAGTCGACCCAAACACTGAGAGGGTCGACCCAAAGATAATGACAGAATACATGACAGAAAAGGTTCTCTAGAAACCCTGAGAGGGTCGACCCAAGAAGAAGTTGAGTCGACCCAACTGAACCTTGAGTCGACCCAAAGAAATGTTGAGTCGACCCAAGTGAAGGAAGGCTGAATTGCAAGTTTCTGTGGTTCTGAGAGGGTCGACCCAAGGAAAGGTTGAGTCGACCCAAGTGAAAGTTGGGTCGACCCAAGGACAGGTTGAGCCGACCCAAACACGGGCAGAAGCATAACGGCTAGTTCTGCAGAAGTACTTTTTGTCCTTCCAACAGTGAGTAACGGCTAGTTTTTGAATTCTAACCATTGGGGCTTGTCCAATGGATGAAGGAAACTATTTAAAGTGGCACTATTCATCAGAGAGAACATCCTTTTGCAAAATATCAAAGAGTAAACAAGAAAGACAAGGTGCCCTAATCTTCTTCATCCAAGTGCTTCATTCAAGAGTCAAAAGAAAGTGGTTGAGCAGATTCAAAGAGTCATTAAGAGCTCCATCCACCCTTGAAGAGTGAAGCATCCTTGACAAAGAAGAGAGAAGTCACATCAAGCGATAACTATTCTCTAAACTCTTCTTTGTAGATTATATTGTTATATTTGCTCATCTAGGAGCTTAAATCTTCTTATCTTGGTTATTAAACTCCTTGTAAAGGTTAGTTGGTCAGCCCGCAAAACCAACGGTATAGGTTGATTGGTGAACCCGTAAAACCAATTGTAAAGGTTCGTTGGTGAGCCCGAAAAACCAACATAGGTTCGTTGGTGAGCCTGTAAAACCAACATAGGTTTTTGGTGAATCCGGAAAACCAAAGTGTAAAGGTTTTTGGATTGTGAGCCCGGAAAACAATCCAACTGTAATCCGCGGGATTATAGTGAATTCTCAAGAGGTCGCTTGGGGAGTGGACGTAGGTGCTTAGGAGAGCACCGAACCACTATATTTCTTGTGTATTTGCATTGTGTTTTGTCTTACTTTACTACAATTACTTACTCATCAATTAACTCGATTAAGGAATCAAAAAGTTAGAAAAACCAATTCACCCCCCCCCCCCTCTTGGCTTGTCACCTTGGGCAACAAGTGGTATCAGAGCAGGTGCTCTATAATTCCTTGCCTTTTTGATTTTGACCTAACCGTCAAAGAGCCAAAGATCATGACAATTCAAATAGACAGTTTCCTAGGAGAGGGACAGTTAATTGATCGACCTCCACTATTTAATGGCATAAACTACACACATTGGAAAGCACGCATGCGCATTTTTATTCAAGCACATGACTATGATTTATGGAGTATCATAGTCAATGGGCTACACACAAACACTAATCATGATAAGAAAATGGCTCAGTAAAATGCAAGAGCCATGAATATTCTATATTGTGCATTAGATGATAGTGAACTTAATAGCATATCTTTTTGCATAACTGCTAAGGAAATCTGAAATATGCTTGAAAGTAAATATGAATGCACTAACATTTTTAGTGAATCTGAAACTAGCTCTGAAGAAGAAGAGCAGCAAACTGAAATTAAAAATCCTTGCTTTATGGCACATGAAGATAAGGTATGTATTGGGACACAAAGTGATTTCTCATTCCAAGATAAAGTACATGCTGAAACTCAATCTGATTTTACATTTGATGAACTTCATGATGCTTTTTCTGATCTATACTTAGAATATAAGAAGCTTAGTTTAAAGAATAAAAAGCTAAATCAGAAAAATCTATCTCTTGCTGAAAGCTATGATATAACTCAGAAAAATAATAAATTACTTTCAGAAGACAATGAAAGGCTAAGTAAAGAAGTTAACAAATTTAAGCCTATAGTTGAAAAATTTACTATCAGCTCTGAAAAACTGAATTTAATGATAAATATCAAAGAGCTGAATTTGAAAAGGCTGGATTAGGATATCAATCTTAGTACACACAAAAATTTCTTAATGACATATGTGTTAAATCCTCCACTATCTATCATAAAACGGATTCTAATTTATCTGATGAACCTAATGAACAAAAACAAAAAATTAAAAATCCATCATCTACTTATATTAAATCGATGTTTGTTAAATTTAATAAGAGTATGCAGAAATATATTCCTTATAATCCTAAAATCTGCAAGCCTATGGACAAAATAGCTATTAAGAAAATATGGATTCCAAAAGGAACAATAATAGCTAACCTACAAGGACCCAAAAGAGCTTGGGTTTCTAAGTTGAAAATCTGAATATTTTCTGTAGGTGTGTCTAGCACTCAAGGCTCCAACAAAAGATGTTAATTTAGACATTGGGTGCTCTAGACATATATTAAAGAATGAAACTTAAAGTATACTTAAGAAAAGTAATTGAAATGAAAAGAATAATGAAATTAGTAATCCTTGCATCTCATCATTCTCTTTGCCTTAGTATCTAATTAAAACATAAATTGCAGGTATTAATCAATTTTGTAATATAGGTAATATTATTAAAAATATAATCAAATCACTTCATTTTATAGTATGCTTTACTTACTGCTGGATAAGTTGCTAAATGATTAATCAATTTATTAAGAATAACTCTATGAATTCTCTATATGCTTGATTGAGAGTTTTTATCAATGGTATTATCTTTTATTGATCATAGACATGAGAATGTATACTTGGTATGCCTTTAAATATATGCACTATGAATATCAAGATTAAAGAAACCACTTTTGGCATATAAAATCAACTCATACTAGTATGTACTTAATCTCAAAAGACCTTGTCATTGGCTTACTTAAATTAATTTCTACAAGGTCAAAGTTTGCTATGCATGTCATCTAGAAAAACAAACTAGAATCATTTCGAAATCTGAAAACATTGTTTCCACCTCTTAGTCTTTGAAAATTCTCAATAAGAACTTATTTGGATCTCTAGGATAGTTAGCCTAGGAGATAAGCTTCTTGACTTTGTAATTATGGATGATTTTCAAAGCTAACGTTGGTTTTATTCTTGGCACTTAAATTGAAATATTTTCTGCTTTGGCACAAACTTACAAAAGGTTTCAAATGAAAAAGGTTTGCAAACTGTGAAAGTATCATGGCACAGTTTTGAAAACCAATTTGTTAATAAGGTTTGCACAGAAAACGGTATTGAATACAATTATTTTTGCACCAAGAATACTATTACATATAGGGGTTATAAAAATATAAAAATAGAACCTTTGTTGTATAAGGACAATGCTTTGTGATAGCAGTTGATTAATGTTATCATCACAGCTTGTCATATTATAAGGTTTCTATTAAATCTATTTTTGAAGAAAACCCCATGTGAACTCATGAAAAACAGAAAATCAAATGGTGCATACCTTCATGTTTTTTTTCAGTTATACATGTTATGTTCTCAAGAATGAAATATATGCCAAATCTGATAAAACAAGTGTTTCTTTGGATATTACTCTCTAAACAATGCATATAGAATATTCAATGAAAAGATACCAGTTGTAGAAATGTCAATTCGTATTATTCTTATTAAAACTAGATCTTTTATTGAGAATATAGTTTGTCATTTTGCTTCTATTTAAAAGACATTAAGAAGAATGAACAAGATGATAATTGGTTAAGTTAAACTAAATCATTTTGAAAGGGATAAAATTTGAAATCTTATTGAAGAATCTGAAAACTTTTTATATTTGGAACAAAACTGAGTTTTTCAGAAACACACTTAATTAAGAAGAATTTGTGATTACTAAAAGAATTAATCAGAAAAGATGAAATAGATCTTGATGAAATCTTTGCATGATTAGAAGCCAAAGATAACCACTTTCATTTGATTGTTTTATGAGACTTGTATTTTGTCAAATGATGTGTAGAATGAACTTCTGTGTGGTTATATTACTAATATTTTTATGTAAAAATAACCATCTATATTTGAAAAATATTCATTACAAACATGATAAAATACTATTTGATTTAGAACAAGCACCAAGAGCATGATATGAATGATTAAGTAACTTTTTGATAGAAAGTAATAGTGATAAAACTATGTATCAAAAAGAAAAATTCTGATATCATAATTGCTCAAATATATATTGATGACATTATTTGTGGTGCTACTAATGAAGTTTTATGTAAAGTTTTTTTTTTTTCTAAGCTTATGCAGGGTGAGTTCGAAATGAGTAAAATGGATGAACTAATCTTTCCTCTCGAACTCCAAACTAAGACAAATAAGAAAAGGGATCTTCATTGGCCAAAGTAAGTTCACAAGAATATTTTTACAGAAGTTTGGCATGAAGAAAGGTATATCTATGACCCCATATTGTAGAGCTTAAAAATAATGAGCGAGGTAATTTTACTGTTTGAAGCTGTATTACTATATCATGCAGCTTGTAGGCCAAATTGTATGCTCATTTTGTGCATATATGCAAAGATATCAAACTAATTCTAATGAATCACATCTAATTGATATCAAAAGATTCATAAAAATCTGTTAAGATAATAAAACTAAGTAAGTACTCCAATCTTAGGTAAAAGCAAAACAAGCATAATATATTCAGCACATTTGTAAGAATTATGTGAGTATTCCTTTGGATGGGATAAAATCCATAATCAACTATAATAGGAAGAGTTTGGAGTGAACATTTTTAAAGAGAAAAGTTTAACCTTTCTACATTGCTCATCATAGGGATGGTGCCAATGGAGAGGCTAGTAGTAGTACCCGGCACGATTTGACCCAACTATTCGGTGTAGGGTATATTAGGGACGGCACAAGAGGGAGGCTAGTGGTAGTACCTCGTGCCCCTTCCAACTCCACCGGATAGGAAGCAAATAGAATATAGAGCATAGAAAAGTAAAACCGAAAAACAAATGAAGATAATCAAAATGTTCATTGAGTGGTTAAAGAAAGAAATTAAAAAAAAAGATTTTGGAGAATAACTCAATATAATTCTTAGATGAAAATGGGTTAGTTATAAGAAATAAAGCTAGACTTGTAGCTAAGGGATACAATCAAGAAGAAGGGATAGATTTTGATGAAACATTTGCTCCTGTAGCTAGATTAGAGGCTATTAGATTACTTCTGGCATTTGCATGTTTTATGGATTTCAAATTGTATCAAATGGATGTAAAAAGTGCATTCTTAAATGGTTTTATAGAGGAAGAAGTATATGTAGAGCAACCTCCTGGTTTTGAGAATCATAAATTGCCAAATCATATGTTTAGATTACATAAGGCATTATATGGATTGAAGCAAGCACCTAGGGCTTGGTATGATCGATTAAGCAAATTTCTGCTAAATAATGACTTTAGTAGAGGAAATGTAGATAAAACACTGTTTCTCAAAAGAAATGGCGAAAATCTATTAGTGGTACAAATATATGTGGATGACATAATCTTTGGTGCCACAAATAATACTCTTTGCAAAGAATTTGCTGATTTAATGCACGGAGAATTCGAAATGACTTTGATGGAAGAACTAAGTTTCTTTTTAGGATTACAAATCAAACAAACTAAAGAAGGTATATTCATTCATCAAACTAAGTATACAAAGGAAATACTAAAGAAGTTTGGGGATGAAAATCATAAGGGAGTAGGCACTCCAATGAATCCTACTAGCAAGCTAGACAAAGATGAGAAAGGAAAGAGTATTGATATTAAGCTTTATAGAGGACTAATTGGATCCTTGCTCTACCTTACTGCTAGTAGACCAGACATCGTATTTAGTGTAGGAATATGTGCTAGATACCAATCAGATCCTAAGGAGTCACATTTAAGTGCTGTTAAAAGAATTCTTAGATATTTAAGAGGAACTACGAACATAGGATTATGGTACTCAAGAGACTCCTGTCTAGATTTGCTTGCATACTCAGATGCTGATTTTGCTGGATGCAAATTAGATAGGAAGAGCACTAGTGGAACATGTCAATTCTTAGAAAACAACTTAGTATCATGGTTTAGCAAAAAGCAGAATTCAGTGGCACTGTCAACAGCTGAAGCTGAATATATAGCTGCTGGCAGTTGTTGTGCTCAAGTACTATGGCTTAAGCAACAACTAGAGGACTATGGAGTTAAGCTAGATAATATTCCTATTAAGTGTGATAATACTAGTGCCATCAACCTTACTAAAAATCCGGTTCAGCATTCTAAAGCCAAACACATAGAAATAAGATATCATTTTATTAGGGATCATGTGCAAAATGGAAATATATGTATTGAGCATATATGTACTGAAAAATAATTAGCTGACATATTCACAAAACCCTTGAGTGAAGATAGATTCTGCACGCTAAGGAGGGAATTAGGCATATGTGATCCTTTTTATTGAAGAGATATAAAATAGAACAAGCAGTCTCATGATACATTCCTCCCATTTCTAAAAACCCATGAAACATGAGTCAAACTTGTCATCTATAGATTTCTTACTCATGTATCATTGTCCCAGAAAGAATTTGTAAGGATTGGAAGCAAGAAAAATTTTTAGAAGCGAAAAGAAAGAGAAAGAAAAATTTCTGAACTTGGGTCGACCCAACCCAGAATAGGGTTGACCCAACATTGAGTCGACCCAAAAAAATTCTTGAGTCGACCCAACGTCGGGACCCCACTGTTAAAAGGGGAACCCGTGAGCTTCTAGGGCACTGTTTACCCTTTGTCCTCTTCCGAAAACCTTATTCCCCACTCTCCAATCTCCTCCAATCATCTCCAAACACTAGATTACTTCAAGATCTTGGATAAATGGGACCCAAGAGAGCCATAGCCAAGCGATCCTGGAGAGTCTCACGGATCCAACGTGCGGAAAGAGATGCTACGGAGCCATCTACAGTGTCTCCACAACGTGAGACACGTGCAGAGCCACCTCCTCCTCCCTCCCCCTCAATACAACTTGCAAAGTTTGCGGGGAGACCGGTTACAACGGGGAGAAGAATCCATTCCGAGTTCTTTGATCAAGAAGGGTTCCGTTTGGGAGAATGGATCCGAAGGTAAGGTTGGGAGTATCTTTGCTCCCTAGATGTGGTGATCTACCCCGGACTAGTTCGGGAGTTCTATGCCTTCCTCAAAACTGGGATGGGAGGGCTCATTTCGGAAGTTCGAGGAGCTAGGGTTCGAGTTTCCGAGAAGAGTTTGAGTGAGTTGCTTCATCTCCCCTGCGAAGGAGCAACTCCAGAAAAGTCAGAAAACAAGATGAGAGCCCTGCAGTTGATACTTGAGAATGAAGACTTCGACTTTTCGGAGAAGGTAATAGCGAGCTCTCTTTCTGCAGAAATGAAGTTGTTGCACAACATCATTGATAGGATTCTATTTCCGAAGAGCGGGAGATTTGATCTCATTACAGAGCGAGATCTAGCAGTGATGGAGCATATTATTCAGGGTATTCCCCTGAATGTCCCGGCCATGATACTGAGGCAGATGAGGAAGGTGATCTGCAACTCCAGAGTATCCCTGCCTTATGGTATGATACTCACCTTGATCTTCCGACAGCACGACATATCTGTCGAGGGGGAGGTCTCCAGGCATCTACTTTTTACTGATACATACACTGCACGATCACTTATTCGCATGGGCTATGAGAAAGTGAACGGGCAGTGGGTTCGTACTGGAGCAAGGATTCAGGGTGATGCACCAGAGGGTGATGCACCAGATATTGGAGACCCTATTCCTGAGGATGAGGAGCATATGGATCATCCTACTGCACCTTCAGAGGCTGGACCATCGTCATCTGTTCCTGCGGGAGACACAGATGAGTTCTGGAGTAGGATGACTGAGCTTATGTCAGCTCAGGCGAGGACTATCACTGATGGGCTGACGAGCGGATTAGACATCATGTCTGCTGAGATCAGTGATCTGAGGGAGCAGATAGGAGCTCTACGGAGAGAGAGAGACTCATGGACCATCTGTGCCACAGGCTGCTGAGTCAGAGATTTCGGCACTGAGTCATCCAGCTCATCGTGCTCCACGCCAGACTCAGTCTCATCAGGCTCGACCTCCCCTCGCCACGTACACTAGGAGGATAAGGACTAGATCCCAGCCATTAGATACTCCCTAGGCTGATATTAGTATTTCTGTTTAGAGCCTAGGATAGGTATCTAGTTCTCATATGTATTTTGTGTTTATCATGTATTTTGAACTTTGATTGAGGAACATTGTATTTGCTTTTATTTTTGGCATTATTGTACTAAAATGTTTCTATTTTGATCAATGAAGTTTGAATGTTTGTTATTTATTGTATCTATTCCCATGCACCTATTTGATGATAACAAAAAGGGGGAGAAGTAAAGAAAGAGAATTAAGTTGTGTAAGAAAAGAGAAATAAGTTGTAAAACAAATTAAAAATTATAATGAAAAAAAAGAGAAATAAGTGGTAAAATAAATTAAAAATTATAATGGGAAAGCATATACATTTAAGGGGGAGCAATTTGTAACAATGAAAATGATCAAATCTAAAATTTCAATTGAATTTCAGAATTTGGTACATAGAATTTCAGAATTTGGCACATACCTTTCACACCTCGATACATAATCTGAAACTAATGCTTTATCTCAAATTTTTGAAGTTTCACCTTTAATGAAATATAAATGAAGGGGGGAGCAATTCAAAAAGTCAAATTGGAAAACATTTGGATAAAATAGGGGGAGACTTCACTCTCATATTTGAAAAGCTGAAATTCAGCAACTTGAGCCCTTTTAAAACTGATTTTAAGATAAGTATCAATAGGCTTATACCCTATATTTTGTAATCATCAAAAAGGGGGAGATTGAGGATGATAGTGTTATTTTGATGATTAACAAGCAATAATCAAGAGTATGTTACAGGTTAATTCGATACTTCATTTATAAGTCTGTTACTCTCAGTATATTTGTATAATAAGATAAAGATGCATTTCATTGTTTATATGAATGAATCTAACCTTGAGTTGCAGCAAAGTGTAGATTGAGTCGACCCCAAGGTTGATTGGTTCGACCCCGGCACATCAAGAAAGCATTTGGCACACTTCTGCAAAAATGGCACAGATGAACAGTAAGTTGGGTCGACCCAAGGAAAGCATGAGTCGACCCAAACCTCAAGCCTTTCAAAGACTCAGAAAAATGGTTCTCTGGAAATACTGAGAGGGTCGACCCAAGATGAAGTTGAGTCGACCCAAGCTTGAGTCGACCCAAACACTGAGAGGGTCGACCCAAAGATAATGACAGAAAAGGTTCTCTGGAAACTCTGAGAGGATCGACCCAAGAAGAAGTTGAGTCGACCCAACTGAACCTTGAGTCGACCCAAAGAAACGTTGAGTCGACCCAAGTGAAGGAAGGCTGAATTGCAAGTTTCTGTGGTTCTGAGAGGGTCGACCCAAGGAAAGGTTGAGTCGACCCAAGTGAAAGTTGGGTCGACCCAAGGATAGGTTGAGCCGACCCAAACATGGGCAGAAGCATAACGGCTAGTTCTGCAGAAGTACTTTTTGTCCTTCCAACAGTGAGTAACGGCTAGTTTTTGAATTCTAACCATTGGGGCTTGTCCAATGGATGAAGGAAACTATTTAAAGTGGCACTATTCATCAGAGAGAACATCCTTTTGCAAAATATCAAAGAGTAAACAAGAAAGACAAGGTGCCCTAATCTTCTTCATCCAAGTGCTTCATTCAAGAGTCAAAAGAAAGTGGTTGAGCAGATTCAAAGAGTCATTAAGAGCTCCATCCACCCTTGAAGAGTGAAGCATCCTTGACAAAGAAGAGAGAAGTCACATCAAGCGATAACTATTCTCTAAACTCTTCTTTGTAGATTATATTGTTATATTTGCTCATCTAGAAGCTTAAATCTTCTTATCTTGGTTATTAAACTCCTTGTAAAGGTTAGTTGGTCAGCCCGCAAAACCAACAGTATAGGTTGATTGGTGAACCCGTAAAACCAATTGTAAAGGTTCGTTGGTGAGCCCGAAAAACCAACATAGGTTCGTTGGTGAGCCCGTAAAACCAACATAGGTTTTTGGTGAACCCGAAAAACCAAAGTGTAAAGGTTTTTGGATTGTGAGCCCGGAAAACAATCCAACTGTAATCCACGGGATTATAGTGAATTCCCAAGGGATCGCTTGGGGAGTGGACGTAGGTGCTTAGGAGAGCACCGAACCACTATATTTCTTGTGTGTTTGCATTGTGTTTTGTCTTACTTTACTACAATTATTTACTCATCAATTAACTCGATTAAGGAATCAAAAAGTTAGAAAAACCAATTCACCCCCCCCTCTTGGCTTGTTACCTTGGGCAACATCCCAGCGTCCGCCTCCTCCATTCACGCGTCCAGCTCTCAACGTGATTCTTCCGTGTTCATGGTCCTAGCGTCCGCTTCATCCACGGCGTCCAGTCCTCCTCTCCCTACAAGTCCGTCTTCACCCCGTGAGCAATCTTCTCTCGTGATCCGGCCGCGATCACCTCCCAGCCGAGATCAGCGCCCGCCTCTTCCTCTGTTCCAGCCGTTCGTGAGCTTCTACCCATCCATCTGCCGCGTCTGCATCCCAGAACACCCAGCCGACCGTGCCGTCCGCTTCCTCCACAGCGCCCAAGATCACCTCCCGGATCCGTAATTTGATCTTCCGCCCATCTCACGCATCTCCCATCTGTCCACGGTTCGACTCCCAGGCATATCAACTGATCCCAGTTTCCAGATCAAGCAACAACACCACCAGCAACCCGTGAAGCGTCGCAACGTTCGCGCATCGTCCGCACCAGCATCAGCCCAGCCGTCCGCAACGCACGATCCTTGCTGTCCGCTCCTCCCCACGCACGATCAGGGGAATCATCGATTCCACAGGCTCTGGGGATCTATATGAGGAGACCTCTGATCCGAAAGTAAGGGGGGGGCCATTGAAGAAGAAGAACAGGGAGGAGCCGGGCTGCTGCAGTAGAAAGAAAAAAAAAAGTAGAAAGAAACAGTGCCCTGTTTCTGTTATTAAAAAAAAAAAGAGTGAGAAAGAGAGAGGAAGATGATGAGCTAAACTCCTTGGTGATGGGTGAAGGAGGATCCTTTGGTGTACCGAGTTCATGATGTAAATTATAATCCTTTGCTTTGTACGATTTATCTTTTGATTATGTTATGATTCTTATATGTTGAAAATTCTTTTATGATTTATGCTTATTGATACATGTCTTCCTCAATTATTTGATTCATCGTTGACATTTTAAGGCACATTGAATGCTTAAAAAGAGAATTCATGTTATCAAGAACATACTCAATAATTAAATTTTATCTGCTTATAATTTTTAAAAGAAAACAAAAGAATCATAGAATTTATTGCATGAACTTAATATTATTAAAGGAGATTCTGGATCCCTACACCATCTTAATCTATCCAAACTTCGACTCTCTATTTACTGGTTTATTTTCTATTTGCAAACCATCATCTTAATCCACAAGTTTATTGAATCAATTAATCTGAAATTAAGCTAATAATCCATAGATCGTTCCCTGAGGAATCGACCTCGGACTTCCGAGTTATACTAGTGCGATTCTCCTGCACTTGGGAGAACAATTTTATTTTTGCACCAAGTTTTTGGCGCCGTTGCCGGAGAACGGCTGAGTTATTAGTATAATTTTATATTTAATTTTTACCTTAGTAGTTAGTATTTTTATTTTGAAAAAAAAAATTTAAATCTTTACTACTATTTTTAATTCCCTGCATAGTCTGCATCAAACTCTGATATCATAGACATTAGCCGTCTGATTTGACTCAAATTTGGTCAGCTAGTGAAAGACACATTGTTCGATAATCTGAACGGTCTGATTGATATTCTGACATTTTTAAGACCATCAGATTAATACAAAACCTTGTTGCTTTCTATTTTAAATTTTCTGCATTTAATTTTTTTATAGAATCAGAATTTTATTGTTATCATATCTCATTAACCCTTGTTGCTAATTGAAAATTTAAGAACAAAAAAACTTTAAGAAAAGATCAAGGGTGATTATTCAAAAATTAAAAGAAAAAGAGAGGAAAAACCTAAAATTTCAAATTTCAAATTTCAGAATTCAAATTTCAAACGTCAACTCATAAAATTTTTTTTAAAAAATAAATAATTTGCTTGATCACCTATTCAATGAAATTTAATGTCATGTCATAAAACATTAAAAAAAAATCTCTTGATTGTTGCATATAGTATAAGGCATCAGCATAAAATATTTTAAGGGCAGAACCCATTTAAAAAGATAAGGTCGGAATTTCATCACTCGTCCTTAGCCCAAAAATCACCCCAGTGCATAAATATCCTAAGCTTAACTAAAATCAACTAGATGTTAGCCCCTAAGGACATTCGAGCTCAATAGGACGAAGACCACCGAAAGTTGCACCAATTCGCTCTGTGGCTTAGTTGATGTCTAGGCAAGCTTTGTCCCTATAAGGGAGACAGTTCATCTGTTCGAGGCAAGTGGGTTTTAAGTGGGACCTTTGCGAACGCATCGTGACCCCTCCACTTACCTAGGAGCTTATCTGGTCAACTCGGTTCATTAGACCGAATTGGAGGCTTAGGTGCCCTCTTCAAACCAGTTAGGAGCTGTCTAGAAATTTAAGAAAAACATTAGAAATTGAGGTGTAATATTTTGTTGCATGTTTGATTGTAAATAGATTTTCGTTTTAGGGTATCTTTAGTTGGTACTTATATTTATTTTAAAAAAAAAAGAGGAAAATATTTTGCATGCTAAAGTGGAATAGGGACGACACCGGTCGACTAAGTCGTACAACTTTAGATCATCCCTTAGGACACATCCCTGAAATTCCTTCGTAGTATCTCACACCTTGTGAGATGGCTGATTTAAATGAAGATGCAGGGAGTCACCACAATCGAGAACGAGAACCCCATGTTATGACTCTAAGACAATACCTACAACCGGCTAGGACTAGTCAGCCTTCATGCATAATTTTTCCTGATAATGTAGGACATTTTGACATCAAACCAGGGGTAATCCAATTGCTGCCCAAGTTTTATGGGTTAGAGTCCGAAAGTCCGTATCTTCATTTAAAGGATTTTGAAGAATTGAGCATTACATTTAGAGTGCCAAACGTCACCGAGGATGTCCTCAAGTTGACATTGTTTCCTTTCTCTCTAAAGGATAAGGCCAAAACATGGCTAAACTCTTTGCGACCTAGATCAATAAGAACTTGGCAAGATATGCAGAGAGAATTTTTAAAGAAGTTCTTCCCCACACAAAGGACCAACTTTTTGAAAAGACATATCAGCAATTTCCAACAAAAAGATAATGAAACATTTTATGAATATTGGAAAAGATTTAAAGACCTTCTTCTCTCATGCCCTTATCACGGATTCGAAACTTGGAGAACGATTAGCTTCTTTTATGAAGGTTTATCTCCACAATTGAAACAGTTTGTAGAGACCATGTGCAATGGTAGGTTCTTAGAAAAACAACCTGATGAGGCATGGGAGTATTTGGATTCCCTTGCTGAGACTGCCCAACTTTGGGATAACGGGGATAGAAACAACAAGTCTTTGCCTAAGCCTACTAGCTCTGTACAGGGAGGGGCCTTTACAACCTCAGAACTGAGGATGATCTTCATGCTAAAATGGCAGCCCTCACTAGGAAGGTAGAAGAAATTGAGCTTAGGAAGGTTGAGCCTGTCAAGACTATAGAGCTTAGAAACGAGTGTTGTGGTATCTGCGATATGTCGGGTCATACCACTACAGATTGCCCCACCATACCGGCATTCAAGGAAGTCTTGCACGATCAAGCAAATGCTATGAACTCCTACCAAAAGCCTTAAAACGATCCATACTCGAATACCTATAACCCTAATTGGAAGAATCATCCAAACTTTAGGTGGAGAAACGATCATCCTCAACAGTCACACCATTCAGCCCCTCCACCTGCATATCCTACTTATGCACCATCACCTTCTCAAAAGCCAAATATTGAGGATACCTTGCAACCCATACAAACTTTTTTACTAGGTCAAGCTAATATCAATGCTCAAAATACTCGAAATTTTGAAGACATAAGGAACCAATTGTCAATGTTGACTACCGTCCTAAGTACCCAAGAGAAGGGTAAGCTTCCAGCTCAACCCCAACCTAACCCACAAGTGCACGGTAGTAATAATACGGCTCCTTCTAGTTCGCATACAGAGCATGCAAAGAGCATCATGACTTTGCATAATGGGAAAGTCATTGATCAAACCGTCCTATTGAGACCGCAGGTCACTTCTAATTCTGATGCTCCCAAAGTTGATGAAAGGGACAAAGAAGAAGTTGAGGTCCTAACTTCTACTAAGAAAGTTGAATGTCCTTTTCATCCACCTTTTCCACAACGGTTAAAGCCGTTGCAAAAGCTCGAACCTAATTCTGAAATTCTTGAGCTTTTTAAACAAGTAAAGATCAACATACCTCTTCTTGATGCAATCAAATAAGTACTCTCATATGCCAAATTTTTGAAGGACTTGTGTACTGTCAAACGCCGATTAAATGTTAAGAAGAAGGCATTTTTAACTGAAAATGTGAGTGCTATTTTGCAGCACAACATTCTCCCTAAATATAAAGATCCAGGTTGCCCAACCATTTCATGCATCATAGGCGACTTTAGGATAGAGCGAGCATTGTTAGATTTAGGGGCAAGTGTGAATTTGTTGCCATATTCTGTATATGAGCAACTTGGTTTAGGTGAGTTGAAGCCAACCTCCGTCACTTTGCAATTAGTTGACAGGATAGTTAAAATTCCAAGGGAGATTGTCGAGGATGTATTAGTCCAAGTAGACAAGTTCTACTTTCCTGTCGATTTTATCGTATTGGACACACATCCGGCTTCGAACTCACAGTCTCAGATTTCGGTCATTTTAGGACGTCCATTCCTTGCAACTTCTAATACATTGATTAATTGTAGGAATGACGTCATGAAGCTTTCTTTTGTTAACATGACCTTAGAACTGAACATTTTTAATGTGTGCAAACAACCTAATGATCCCGAAGAGAGTAAGGAGGTTAATTGGGTTGAAACTATCGCGGAGGAATATTTGTTAGCTGAAGCATTTAATGATCCATCCGGCGATAGTTTAATTGATTGGTGTTCTAATGGCACCAATAAAGATGATTTGTTGGTCAAACCTAGTATGAATTTTTCGAACGCCATGATGATCAATGGGTGGAGACCAAAAGTAGAAAAATTTGAATAGTTGCCACCTCGAGAAGCAAAGATAGTACCATCCCATGAGCAAGTGCCTAAGCTCGAGTTAAAACCTTTACCGAAGGAACTCAAGTATGCCTTTCTTGGACCCGAGGACACTTACCCTATAATTATCTCATCTGATCTTAATCATGACCAAGAAAGAAAATTACTTGGTGTTCTAAAGAATCATAAAGGAGCTTTAGGGTGGTCTATTGCCGACTTGAAGGGGATTAGCCCCTTAGTTTGCACGCACCGAATATATTTGGAGGACAATGCCAAAACCATAAGGCAAATGCAATGAAGGTTGAATCCTACGATGAGAGATGTGGTTAAGGCAGAAGTCCTCAAGTTGCTTGACGTGGGTATTATTTACCCAATTTCCGACAGCAAGTGGGTAAGCCCTACTCAAATCGTTCCTAAGAAATCGGGTTTGACGGTAGTAGAAAATGAACAAGGTGAACTAGTTCCAACTCGTGTCCCGACGAGTTGGCGCATGTGTGTTGACTACCGAAAGCTGAATTTGGTCACACGAAAGGATCACTTTTCTCTACCCTTCCTAGACCAAGTATTGGAGAGGGTTGCAGGGCATGATTTCTATTATTTTCTCGATGGCTATTCGGGATATTATCAAATTGAAATTTCACCAGAAGATCAAGAGATGACTACCTTCACTTGTCCTTTTGGCACATTTGCTTTCCGACGAATGCCATTTGGGTTGTGTAATGCACCTGCAACATTCCAAAGATGCATGCTCAGCATTTTTGAAGACATGAACGAGAAATTTTTGGAAGTGTTCATGGACGATTTCTCCATTTTTGGCGACTCATTTGATGATTGCCTGTCACATTTACAAGCAGTCTTAGCTCGATGTATAGAAAAGAATTTGATACTGAATTGGGAGAAATGTCACTTCATGGTGCCAAAGGGAATTGTCCTAGGACATATTGTTTCATCGAAAGGAATGGAAGTAGATAGAGCTAAGACCGATTTAATTGCTAAGCTACCTGCACCCAAGACGGTTAGAGATGTTAGATCATTCTTGGGTCACGCCGGATTTTATAGGAGGTTCATCAAGGACTTTAGTGTCATAGCTCGACCATTATGTAACCTCCTATCCCTTGATACACCGTTCAATTGGACTTACACCTGTCAGGAGGCATTTGAAAAGTTGAAGTCTATGCATAGCATTGCACCCATCGTGCGACCACCCAATTGGTCATTACCTTTTGAGATCATGTGTGACGCTAGCGACTATGCGATAGGAGCTGTCTTAGGACAACGCAAGGATAATAAGCCATATGTCATTTACTATGCAAGCAAAACCTTAAACGATGCTCAAATGAATTACACTACTACCGAGAAGGAATTGCTTGCAGTAGTATTTGCCTTAGATAAATTTCGCTCTTATATCCTTGGTGCTCCTATTGTTATCTTCACGGACCATGCGGCACTAAAATATTTGTTGGATAAGAAAGAGGCCAAACCACGCTTAATACGATGGATACTTCTACTCCAAGAATTTGACATCACTATCAAAGATAAAAAAGGAGTAGAGAATATGGTTGCTGACCATTTATCACGATTAGTTTTTCATGATTCAGTGCCACAGTTTTCCATCAAGGACTCATTCCCTGAAGAGCAGTTGTTTGCACTTTCTAGTATACCATGGTATGCAGATATTGTAAATTTTCTTGTTACAAGCCGGATGCCGGAGCATTGGGGGTCGACAGATAGAAAAATTTTCTTGCGCGAAGTAAAGAATTATTACTATGACGATCCCTATTTGTTTAAATATTGCAATGATCAAATCTTTAGACGATGCATACCGGATCATGATATACAAAGCGTACTTTCTTTCTGCCACACTGATGCTTGCGGTGGACACTTTGCCTCTAAGAAAACTGTTGCAAAAGTTTTGCAATGTGGTTTCTATTGGCCCACTATGTTCAAAGATGCCCACGAGTTCTGCAGGACATCTGATCCATGTCAACGTATTGGAAGTCTAACTCGTAGACAAATGATGCCTCTTCAACCCATTACTATTATCGAAATTTTCGATTGTTGGGGCATCGATTTTATGGGCCCATTCCCACCATCTTTTGGATATGAGTACATTTTAGTCGGTGTCGAATATGTGTCCAAATGGGTAGAAGCTGTTGCTTGTAAGACCAATGATCACAAACCCGTCCTGAAGTTTTTAAAAGAAAATATTTTTTCACGATTTGGGATGCCTAAGGTCATAATTAGTGATGGTGGAAAACACTTTTGTAATAAGCCTTTTGAGACATTATTAAAAAAGTATGGTGTCACCCACAAAGTTGCTACCCCATATCACCCGCAAACTAGTGGCCAAGTAGAATTAGCCAATAGGGAGATCAAGCGTATTTTAGAGAAAACGGTGAACCCATCACGAAAAGATTGGTCCTTGAAACTATCAGATGCATTATGGGCCTATCGTACTGCATACAAAATCATTCTTGGCATTTCTCCCTACCGGCTAGTCTATGGAAAAGCGTGTCATCTGCTTGTAGAAATAGAACATAAATCGTATTGGACAATTAGAAAATTGAATTTTGATTTACATGATGCCGGTCCAGCTAGAAAATTGCAATTGAACGAGCTAAATGAGATTCACAGAGATGCTTATGACAATACTAAAATTTGCAAAGAACGAATGAAGATCTTACATGATAAATCAATTTTGAAAAAATCTTTTGAACCTTTGCAAAAAGTTCTTTTATATGATTCCCACTTACATCTGTTTTCTGGTAAGTTGCGATCAAGATGGACAGGTCCCTACATTATAAAAACTGTTTTTCCACATGGGGCGGTTGAGATTGAGAATCCACGGGATGGTAGAATTTTTAAGGTAATGGACACAAGTTAAAACCTTTTCTTGAGAATTTTGCAGACGAAGATGACTCCTTTTTCTTGGAGGAACCTTCTTATGACTAAAGCATGATGGCAAAGGTATGTATATATTATTTAGAATTAAATTTTCTTTTATTTCTATTTTTCTTCTTATTTTGTAGGTCTTATTTTCTAGATATCAACAGCTCAAGGTATTCCTCTTCTCTCCAATATTATTTTCTCTACTGTCTCTCATATATAGTTTTCTTGTATCTATTACATTGAGGACAATGCAATGTTTAAGTTGGGGGGAGGAAAATATTTTGCAAAAAAAAAAACTTGCTTTTGCATTTAATTTATTCTATAACTTTCTTTTCTAAGCAAATGCACATGTATTTTCATATTGAGTTTGTGCAACTATTACGGCAAGGAACACATGCATATTATGACTGATCAGAGACCTATTATTAGATCCCCGCACATGTACTTAATGATTATAGGAAGGCCTCAGGAGTTCATATTTGTTTAATGCATTTTTATTAAGCCGTATCTGTAAAAGAAGTACGAGTATCCTTGTCCGTACTATAAGGTTCATAATTTGGTTTTCACATAAAGATATAGGTTGAATACCCCGGCTAGATCATCTAAGTGTCTTATGTTCCAACCTTGGTTGACCTATAGTCACGATACAGTCACATTATATGGTTCAGTTTACCTTCTCTATTCCAAAAAAAAAAAAAAGAGGAGATAACAAGTCTAACCTCGTGGCGTAGTCTGGTTCGAGTAATTAAGCCCGAGGGGTGTTTCACCTAATGCCTTGAGCCAACTGGATCAGGAGTCATTGGCCGAAAACTTGCTACATGGACCTTGCTAGAGCCTAAGGGGGTTGGACTATTGTAATCATCATATGTGTTCAAAAATAAAAATAAGCATGAATAGGGTTGGTCGGGCTGAACCCAGTGACATGTGGTAATGGCTGGTTTGACTCCATTGGACCTCTGTGTACTTTGGATATTTAGTTGGGATTGATAGCTCTTTCTTTACATACGAACCATTCTTGACGAATTTAGACAACATGTGATATTCTGAAAATTTGATGGATCAGGTTTTAACAAATTGTAGAAAACACTTGTGAACTTGAGTAGTGCACCTAAAACTCGGACGGTGCCCTGTTGTGGTGGAGGTATTAGTACTCTGAGAAAGTCATACTATTTTATGCACACTACACTTTCATATTTTTCTTGCTTTGAAAGTTGCCATGCTTGAAAATATATATTAATTAATTACATGTGTATTAGCTTAGGCTTTATTTCATATTTTTAGGATCTCATGTCATATCATTCATGATGTTTGTGGGTAACATCCCTGAAAATCCTCACGAGACAACACTCGTCCACTAGGGTAACCTAGGGGTTTAACGGCTTGTTGCATGCGCTAAGTGCAATTGTGATGCCCTACGAAAGAGGGTACATATCTTAGTTTTATGTCTTTAGCTTTAATAAAAGTCAAAGGATTGACCAACATCTTTTGTACTCTCATGTTATCATTTGCTCATTAATTGCTAGAGACTAGCAATAAGCTAGTTGGGGGGTGTGATGAGAGCACAAAAGTGCGATCTACATATCACTTAAATTAGTCTTATTGTTAACAGATGATGATAATTTCGTCGAGTTAATATTATACTTTTGTTTCGTATAGGTTATCGTAAATCAGAAATAAAATGCATATTTGATACAGATTTGGTTCAGGAAGATGCATAGCCCAAGCTGTGCGCACCCGATCTCACCATGGCCTAGTCGAGCCCATCATCTCGCAAGCATCTCCGCATGCAAGCCGCGTCCACTCAACCAGATTTCACCCACCTCAACCATTCACGAGTCCAAAGAACTGTGATCTTTCCCCCGAATCAGGATATGTGATCTGATCTCCCGCACCCAATCTCCAGCTCCTCTCACGCGTGCATCCCCTGTTTCCGCTCACCCAAATTTCATCTGCCTCGTGTCTCCCAACGTCCGCCTCCTCCATTCACGCGTCCAGCTCTCAGCATGATTCTCCCGTGTTCATGGTCCCAGCGTCCGCTTCATCCACGGCGTCCAGTCCTCCTCTCCCTACAAGTCCGTCTTCACCCCGTGAGCAATCTTCTCTCGTGATCCGGCCGTGATCACCTCCCAGCCGAGATCAGCGCCCGCCTCTTCCTCCATTCCAGCCGTTCGTGAGCTTCTACCCATCCATCTGCCGCGTCTGCATCCCAGAACACCCAGCCGACCGTGCCGTCCGCTTCCTCCACAGCGCCCAAGATCACCTCCCGGATCCGTAATTTGATCTTCCGCCCATCTCACGCATCTCCCATCTGTCCACGGTTCGGCTCCCAGGCATATCAACCGATCCCAGTTTCCAAATCAAGCAACAACACCACCAGCAACCCGTGAAGCATCGCAACGTTCGCGCATCGTCCGCACTAGCATCAGCCCAGCCGTCCGCAACGCACGATCCTTAACGTCCGCTCCTCCCCACGCGCGATCAGGGGAATCATCGATTCCACGGGCTCTGGGGATCTATATGAGGAGACCTCTGATCCGAAAGTAAGGGGGGGGGGCATCGAAGAAGAAGAACAGGAAGGAGCCGGGTTGCTGCAGTAGAAAGAAAAAAAAAAGTAGAAAGAAACAGGGGATGTCCTGTTTCTGTTATTAAAAAAAAAAGAGTGAGAAAGAGAGAGGAAGATGATGAGCTAAAATCCTTGGTGATGGGTGAAGGAGGATCCTTTGGTGTACCGAGTTCATGATGTAAATTCTAATCCTTTGCTTTATACGATTTATCTTTTGATTATGTTATGATTCTTATATGTTGAAAATTCTTTTATGATTTATGCTTATTGATACATGTCTTCCTCAATTATTTGATTCATCGTTGACGTTCTAAGGCACGTTGAATGCTTAAAAAGAGAATTCATGTTATCAAGAACATACTCAATAATTAAATTTTATCTGCTTATAATTTTTAAAAGAAAACAAAAGAATCATAGAATTTATTGCATGAACTTGATATTATTAAAGGAGATTCTGGATCCCTACACCACCTTAATCTATCCAAACTTCGACTCTCTATTTACTGGTTTATTTTCTATTTGCAAACCATCATCTTAATCCACAAGTTTATTGAATCAATTAATCTGAAATTAAGCTAATAATCCATAGATCGTTCCCTGAGGAATCGACCTCGGACTTCCGAGTTATACTACTTGTGCGATTCTCCTGCACTTTGGAGAACAATTTTATTTTTGCACCACCCCTCTCTCTGTATTTTGATTCTGACTAGCAGGAAATGCTGGCTTTGTGAATGCACGAGCATCTTGAGGAAAAGGAACCCCTCTATTGTTACTTTCTGCCATTCCACGTCTGAATGGGGTGTTGCCAGAGCGATGATATCGTAATTGTGCCTCCACACTAAGGGCAAGCTGGCATGCCTCCTCCAAGCTGAACAATCTGGTCGTTACCAATTCCTTTCAAATGTCTTCTCTCAGCCGAGATAGGTATCGAGCTAGTGCTTGCCTTTCCATTTCTGTCACTTGGCTACGAATAGTGAGCTCATGGAATCTAGCAGTGTAGTCTTCTATAGATGACTTCCCTTATCGATGCGCCAATAAGTCTTCAAAAGAGTTTCTTCATAATCCAAGGGTAGGAATTTTTCTTTCAAACTTAACTTCATCTTATCCCAATCAGTTATGGGATGTTGCCTAAGTCGTTGAAGCTCCTCTACCACACTATTGCACCAAACTCGTGCCTAGCCCTTCAATTTTATCTTGACAAATCGAACATTTCTCTCACTTGACATATTGAACCACTCGAAGTAGTCTTCCAGCGACATCAACCAATCTTGAAAGCTACTCGGATCCAAGCTCTCACTATAATCAGCTACATCAACACGGATCCACTTCGATGCTTCGTCAAAAACATCATATTCTCGTCGTTGATACTGCTGTTGGTAAGCGTTCTCAAAATTAATCCTTATGCGAGGATTAATTTGTGGTGGTGCTTGAGAACCCTGTGGAGGTGGTTGGTGAGGACCCCTAGGTGGTTGGTTCTCGGCTTCAGGGTCATCTCCTACTGGTGCTTCTTGATTTTCTGGATTGTCAATTTCACCATGATCTTTTTCCATGTTTTCCTGCACTGGAAAAACCTGCTCCCAAACAGCATCCATCTTCTACGATAAGATAGCAACTTGGTTGGCAACGTCGACCAACAACTCATCTCGTTGATTTTGTGACAATTGGCCATTATTGTAAGAACGACCACTCCTCGTACTCATGTTGACAGCAGCTCCCATGGGACAATAGCTCTGATACCAAAATTGATGCAGGAAAGAGGTAGGATAGGGATAAGAATGGGTGAAGGCATCTCACCTACACTCAAACTCTCAAAGAAACTGGCGTCTCACCAGTAGATAGCAACATCTCACTTCAGGAAAAGGAATTCAACCTCAACTCTGCCATTTCTTATTCTTCATCCCTCCTTTTATAGAGCAAGAGGTTGGAAGTGTAGGAATTCAAATTACAAACGAAAACAAAAATAACAACCAGCTAAAGACTAGAAACTGGAATTTGAAATAAGTCAAATTCAAACTTTGAAGGAAAACAATCAAACAGATTGATTAACTAACTTTATGGCAGCGAAAATGCATGAATCTTAGGCTGGATTCATGCAACAACTCCGGATTTCCATCACCTATCTACTACATATAACAAAAAATCTTAGGGCAACCTTTATGTAGGTGGCCTCAAGGACAAGCCATGCATGTTGGAAAAAATATTGAAATTCTTTTGCATGATGAAGTTTTTCTTCTTATGAAAAAAATAAAAAGAAAATATTCATGCTTTTCAGTGCATTTAAGATATCATAATGCACTAGGCTGAGATTGGTCCTCTGTTTTCAGCATCAAGGGATAAGAGAGCACCTGTTGGATATGCAAACAAGAGAATGGGCCATACGGGTGCTTTAGATTATATCTTCTGCTCCACC
This sequence comes from Phoenix dactylifera, assembly GCF_051530095.1. NCBI lineage: Eukaryota > Viridiplantae > Streptophyta > Magnoliopsida > Arecales > Arecaceae > Phoenix > Phoenix dactylifera. The sequence goes on from NC_143191.1 coordinate 58,131,616, forward strand.
TTCTTATCTTTGGCAGGGGGTCTACCATTTATATCCATCTACCAATAAATAATTGAAAAAAAAGAAAACATATGATACTCTCGTCTCTCTTTCCCAATCACCCCCCAACCCCACTACCAGTGGAAAAAATATAAGAAAATATTTTCTTATTTCTTTGCTATGTTTCTGAAGATGTTTTTTTCCTCAAGTTTTAGAAAGATTACAAGTTTGTTAAGATAAAAGTTCTTCAACTTTCATAATTTTCCTTTTCTAATTAGAAAAGAATCATGCTCTAATCTTGTTAATATAAACCGAAAATCTTCATAACTATTTGCACTTGAAATTATTAGAATGAATTACCGCTTTAACTGATAATTCACACAATTCCTTATATTATTTTATAAGGAATTGTGTGAATTTCGACTAGCTAGTTGGTTTGGTTTTTAAACCATGGTCTACAGCCAGCCCCTTTTCCTTATACTATTTTATGCTACTAGGACTTCAAAAGAAGAGACCCTAAAAGAGTCGACAATGGCTAAAATACCACAAAACTAATCCTAGGCAGGCCCCTCTCTCGGAGCTTTTTGAGGACGACCAGAACTGAAAGATACCAGTTGAATTCTCTCTTGTTTTTTAACAAGAAAAAATCAGCTGAATCCTCTTTATTTCTAAGATTACTTTGGATTCTTTAGTAGTGTCTGAGAATAAAAAAAGTTAATCCAAGTATTGTTAATATCACGTTATGGTCCGGCCAAAAATCTCTTGTTGAAAGGACAGGTTTATTCTGTTGGATTGGTGTTTGGTTAGGGGAAGGGATAATGGTGAAGAAAAAAGTGCATTTAATGTGCATAGAATAAGTTATAGTTTGGATTTAGTGACGTTCAGTTAGGTGATGCAACGCCTCTTGGACTTCAAACAAATAGATATATGACTATTCTTGTCCTCTAATTCTTTGGATTCCCGTGAACCTTCAATTGAATGAGAATGGTTTCAATAATGAGCAATAAAGGTATTCAGTTGTGCAGATTTAACAACATATTTCTTATACCCGTCAAAAAGAAAGGTCCAACGAATAATTTCTCCTGTTGAAAGGACATGTTAACGTTATTCTGATGGATTGGTGTTTGGCTAGGGGAAGGGATAATGGTGAAGAATAAAGTGCATTAAATGTGTATAGAATAAGTTATGGTTTGGATTTAGTGACGTTCAGTTAGCTCATGCAACTCCTCTTTGACTTCAAACAAATACATATATATGAATATATATGAATAAGGGGGTCTTCTACTTCTCCTGGAGGGATCATGGATAAGGCCGTCGGAAATTTAGGTATGACATCGCCATCGCCTTCTTTTTTTTTTTTTGTGAAAATTATTGGGACAACTCTTAACTCAAGGGGCAATGTAACGTCTCTCTAACTCTTTCAAATTTCCAAACAGGTTCTTCAGCCCCTCAACCGGCGGACGTTACCCTTTCCAAACTTGTCCTTCAGCTCAACCAGCGGACATTATTAGTCTGCCGTCTCAATTGATGAAAATATCATTTTCTCCCTTTTGGCCTGATCATGACCGCTTTAAAATCAATGCAAGTGGATAAATATCTGAATCATCTATACAATTGCTTTGAGATATATGCATGGCATCATCCTCGACTACGGATTTATAAATAAGGGCTTGAATCAACCTCTCTTTTCTTCTTCTTCCTCTTCCTCCCTGTTGCTTGACTGGAGGACCGCACATACATTAGTTCCCCTAATTGCAGGAGCTTTATAGCAATCGAAGCCCTTGGCCAAGATCTCCACCCCTTCAAGCTCGATCGTCGCCCTTATCTGGCCAAAATTCTATCAATGATTCCCTTCTTCAAAGATCACGACATTGGGATCTCCGACAGTGGGAGCCTCCCGAACTACGATGATGGGGTTCCATATTATCTATCCCGGCTATGCAAGTGGATGACTAAACCTGATCAGCCACATGGCACTTTGAGAGCTCTGCAGGTGAATGACTATCCAGATCATGCATTGATCACTTTAAGATCTATGTAGGTGGATGAATAATCTAAATCATCCATTGATCACTTTGAGATATATACAGGTAGATGGATGATCTTGGTCATGCACCAGACACTAAGAGATCTGTGCAGGTAGATGGATGATCATCGATTTGAGATTTATGCGGGTGGATGAATAAAGAAGTTTGGAGCACTTTGAGGTCCGTGTGATGGAGGATCCAATGGTGGATTTCCACGAAGGAAGGTGAGTCCTTTTAGGCGAATGGTATAATCTACCCCCTACCTATTCCTTTAATTAAGACTATCGTTTATGATATGAAGAGTAATTTAGTCATAATACAATTTTATGCTACCATGTGATGGCCTCGTAATAACATTACTAGTTTGGAAACTTCAAGAATATGTTTGAAAATCCTAAGTTAAGGGTAGGAATGGCAATAAAAAAAGGGTACCTGCAAAATGGGCTCTATTAGGACAATTTTTCTGCTTTATTTTGAATATTTTTGTTTTCCGCTGACATTGCCGCACATCAAAATTATGCATTTCTTCTCATTTGAATCTTTAACTGAATATCCATTGGGGCACAGTGTGGGAAAATGTGTTTTCGAAATATTTAGAAATTATCTGCTAGATGCATTAAGCTACCAAATTGGGAAGAGATTAGTAACAAAAATTAATAATACTTTATTATAAATATTAATACAGATCAATAATATTTTAATAAGTTAATTGAAATAAACAATATTTTAGTAAATAGTAAAATTTAAAATATTAATAACATTAATAATGCTAATAGTATTTTGATAAAATATATTATATTTTAGTACAAAAAATAATATTTTTGCTATAATATTTTAAAAGGATTAATAATATTCGATAATATACTAATATATTAACAAAATTATAATAAAATAAATATTTTTATATTAATAAAAATATATTATTTTCTAACTATGTAATTAATAAAAAAAATTAATATTTTAGGGATGATATATATTTTAAATAAAAAAAGTACCTTGCGCATCAAGCGATTACATGCTAGTCCCTCTAAATTCTTGACATTGGCTATTTGTTTTTGTGTATTCAATATACAATAATAAAGATTAAAGCAGCAAAAAAAATCTTCCAAGGATGGTAGGCTAATAAAATATCATTACTATTTATTTCTTTTTCTGGTGGACCACTTACATGAGTTCCTCTATGCCATTTAAATGGAAGATACAAAATACAAGTATATGGCACCTTGCTTTGTATTTTTTTCTTACGTGTTGAAGCAACAACTAAAAACATTAAGATTACATTGGCATCACTGTTAATATTCTGATCTTTGAAATGTGAAACCTAAATTTTTATTTTATAAAAAATAAGATAGATATGTTAGGGGGCATTTGGTATGGGGTGATCATCCCAAGATCAAGGATAATGTGGGTGGAGATGATGAGATCACCACCTTTGATTGCTTCACGACGATCCTACATGTCAATAATTTTGAATCATCCATATCCCTCAAATCACCGATCACTACCTAATGCAGTGATGGGATGCCCGTCCTTGAGGTCAGAAATTCAAGATCATCCAGAGTAGTAATTTTGGGTTAAAAGTTGAAAACAAAAATGCCTCTCAGTCTAGAGGACAAAAATGCCCTTAGTCCCGCGGAAAAAAATGGTATATCAATATACCATTAATATATTATATCAATATTATATATAATATTATATTAATATTATGTATATTATATTATATTATAAATCATATTCTTGTCGTATTACTATTCGGTGATAATTTTAAATTACAGTAGAAATACATTATTGTAATCATATTTATATATGAAAGTATTTAATATATTAGTTCTATTTGCCTTATTTTTTAATTAAAATAATTATTAGTATTTAAAATAATATATTAAAATATAAATAAAAATATTAATTCTATAATAACAATTAATATATCTTTATAGGATTAATAATTTATAGAACTAATAAATATTTTTTATGAAATATATCAATAATAAATATATAAATAAATATATTAATATTTTTATTATAATATATATATATATATCAGGGGTAATTTTGGTATTATATGGTGAGTGATCTTGAATTTTCATGGAATACCAAATAGGACTCGTGGATATTTAGAAATTCTTAATCACTACAATATAGGATACCAAACTTGGTGATCCTAAATCATCGAGAATTAGATTAACCTGGGATAAAGGTCGCCGATGATCTAAAATCACCTTGGTGATCACATTTGGGTCACCAAACGCCATCTTAGTTATTTTTGCAAATGTAAACTTGCATGATGGAGATGGCAGATTATAATATTGACTGAACATGGGTCTCTTCTTAAAAAAAACTTAAAAATAAAAAGTTGTCTAGATTATTGTATTTTGATTTTATTTTTTCATTAGCTATGGTTATATCAAATAGGGCTAATGATTTGAATCTTTTGATCTAAATGTAATTTGTACTTATGGAATGTGAATTTTGTACAGTTGTGTTTTAGCCCCTTGAAATGAAATGACGTGGTTGAAGAATGAAGAGCACTTGATGTTCCTGGGACGCACTTTTCAGGGGCTACATGTGGCGGTGAGTAGATGATCCTAAGCGCATTCGATTTGAGGCTGGTTGGTTATCTTCTTTCTCTGTCGAAATCATTAGGTCTAAGACCTCATTTGATAGAGCTTTCGGAAGTAGAGCTTTCGGAAGTAGATCTTTTTGAAGTAAAGCATTTTGAAGTAAAACTTTTATTAACTACATAAAGAATATGTATTTGGTAAACAAAATGAAAAAGTACTTTTGGTATGACAAAATGACCATAAAAAATATTATATAGTATTATACAGTAGTGCATAATAAAATATAATACATATTAATATATAAATATATAATATATATAATATTACAGTAATGTAATATAATATCATTATAATATAGTAATATAATATTGTATATTATAGCATAATAATATAATATAATTTGATATTGTATAATATAATATATCAATATATTATGATATAATGTAATATAATATTATATTTATAGTATAATACAATAATAAAGGTATAAACTATTTTAATTATTATCGTTATATAACAATATTATCATTTTTTATAGTTATTATATTTTATTATGGGTATTTTGGTCTAAAAAAGAAAAAATTTATAACTGAAAACAGTTTTCTGGTGGAACTTAAAAGTACTTTTTCGGAGTTTAAATAGAGCTTCTTCCAAAAAAAATTATTTTAGCTTTCCCGCAAAGCTAAAAAAAAATTTTAATTTTTTTTAAAAAATATTACTATTCCATCTAAAAGCTCAGTCTACCATGCCGGTGATACACCAGCCCAATAAAAAATAGCCACGTCAGCTAATTTAAACTCCTACAGCTTTAGAGATTAACCAAGATTGTTAACCATGGTTAGAAGAATTTTTAAAAAAAATCCTGAAAGCCGTTCAAGTCTTTCCGCAATGACATCGCCACCGAAACCACATCGGCAATCTGAAGACGGAGGAGCACGGCGGGAAATCGGCGGCGTCTTCGCCGAAGACAGCTGGGTCCTTAATTTCTCCCGTCAACAGTCAATTATCCTTCCCGGAGGAGATGGGTCTTCAAGCCGCCCCATGCGCTGGACCCCACCAAGTGGAATGATTCTGTCGCGCCACCAGCGGCGGCATGTGGAGGAGAGAGGGAGGAGGAGGGAGAGAAGGTACATTATGGTCAACTAGCTCGTGAAAACTTTTTCTATACAGATCTTGAACAAGGCTCTTAGAAATTTTGGAGCGGCATTGGCATCTCCTTCAGTTTTTCTTTTAAAAAAGAAATTATAGGACACAGGCCAATCTGACTTCTCTTTGATATAAAAAGTTTTAAATGATTCTGACAGGAGATTTTTCGTTGTCCACATTAAATACAGTTTTTTTTTTCTCGATACGGAAGTTTCATACATAATATATATATATATATATATATATATATATATATATATATATATATATATATATATATATATGAATACAGCTAAAAAAAATCAAAAATCAAAAAGTAATACATAAAATAAGTCATCCCAAATTAAACGACCTGAGGGCGTTCGACCTGAGGGCGCCCGACCTGAAGGCGTCCGACCTGAGGGCGCTTGACCTGAAGACGTCCGATCTTAAAACGAGTAGCCTAGCTCGACGTCCGATCAGGCGCTGGACTCCGAGACGCCCCGTCCAAGCATTCGACCTCGGCCTAATCTCCCTCGGGAGCCTAACTTCAGAAGTCCGACCTCACCACTCACCTACTGCAGTCACATCCTTCTGCAGCTCGACCGGAGGCCATGCCCTGCTACCGCCATCAACAATTAATGTGCATGGTCTCTGCAGGCCTCCAGCTTACTCAACAATAAAAATGCATGGCCTCTGCTGATCTCCGGTTCACTCAACCATTAAAGCGCATGGTCTCTGCTGATCTCCGGTTCACTCAACAATTAATGCCATCCATGAATCTCAAGCCCTTCATGGCAAATAGCTGACTCATTCAACTACGTTCGATCAGCCACGACGACTCACTGGCCCCGGCCTGATCTCCTACGACAACGCAATAATTTACACGATCGTGCATTAATTCGGATGACGTACTCAATCATGGCGGTAACCCGTTCGCCCCGCTACATCGCAGGTATACCTGTATCCTTTTATAAAAGAAAAACCGCTCCTTCGGAGAGGAAAAAAAAGAGAAAACAGAGGAAACCTACTCCATCCATCCTTCCACACATTAGTCCCCTCTAACTTAAGCATCGGAGGGCCGGCGCCGGAAACCCCGGTCACCGGCTTGTTGCAGGTCATTCGGAGGATGCCGACCACCGCCAGACCGCTACCCACCATTCCCGCACCGGAGCTCCTCCTTCTCAGCCGACGATCGCCCCAGGTCCAATTTCTAGCAACAATCCCAAAGAAGGTCTAACTCAAATACAGCTCTCAAAAAATTAAAGAAGGTCTAAGGGTGAAAGTAGCATAAAAGTCAAAATATAATTTGCTTGGAGAGACTTTAAGGATACAATATATAGATGAAAGTTGGAGCTTGTGTTCGGACGCATATGCTGGTCGTTATAATAATAACCTGCATATCTCTGTGCTTTCTGAATTAGCCATGTAGCAAGTTTTGAGTGGTCAGTCTATTATATGGTGAGCCCTTGTTGATTAGTTTATCGTATGAAGTCGGGATGGCTTTGTTCTGGATGCAAGCGATGTGCCTGATATTTGAGGCAACATTGCTTAGAGCAAAAGTGTTTTCCAATTTTCTACTTAAAATCTTTATGGTTGTAAAATTTATTTTCAAAATATGGGAAAAAACAACGAAATAAGACCTCTCAAATAGAACTGTTTATTCTTGGTTGGGGCCGACATGAAAATTGTTGGGGGAAAAAATGTCGTCACGCTTTCACGAACATCCGAGCAGACCCTTCGACCTGGAGGTGTCCGACTTGGAGGCGCCCGAGTGGCCTCTCCGACCTGAAAGCGTCCGACCAGACCCTCCGATCTGGAGGCGACCGACCAGATCCTTCGACCAGAAGACCCGAAGGCGCCCGAGTGGCCCCTCCGACCTGGAGTCGGTCGAGCAGACGGTCGAGCAGACCTCCTCCGACCTGGAGCCGGTCGAGCAGACCTCCTCTGACCTGGAAGCATCCGAGTAGCTCTACCAACCCAAAGATGCCCGATTTGCGCGCTGTGGTCACATCCCCCCGCAGCGCGACCGAAAAACTACGCCTTGCCTTCGTGAACAATCAATGTGTATGACTCCTGCAGGCATCCGGTTTACTCAACAATCAAAGCGCATGGCCCCTGCAGGCACCCAGCCTACTCAACAATTAAGGCGTATGGCTTCTGCTGTCTACGGACACCAAGCCCCTTACGGCAAACCTGCGTGGCTACGAATGATGGCATGACTCCACGATGACTTGAGAACTTTGGCCTAATCTCCTACAGTAACAACATTGATTCACACGATCGAACATTAATTTCCACTACATGTCCAATCGTACGACAGACCGTTTGCCCCGTCACATCACAGGTAACCCAACCTCCCTCTATAAAAGGAAAACTTCTCCATTTTAGAGGGGGGGAGATTGAAACTCTGAATATTGACTAATTCTCTCGATTGATACACTTGCCCTCTCTGACTTAAGCTTCGGAGAGCCGGCACCGGGAACTCCGGCCACCGGCTTCTTGTAGGTTTTCCGGAGGACGTTGCGCGCCAGCCGGACCGCCGTTCGTCGATTCTCGTCGGAGTTTCCCCCTCCTCAGCCGACGGTTGCCCCCGGGTCCAAATTCCAGCAACAAAAATTATGAATTTTAAAGGCAGTTTGAACTCTGAAGTAACGTTGCTATTCCTACAAGCCACCACCATTTAGTTTTGATCCGGATGTTCTCTAATCTGGAGGTCTCTCAGTTATATAGCTTGCAGGAATGGTGGATATTTTCCTTTGCCATGCATGGGGCAACAAAAACCAACTATTTTCGACCTCCTGTTTTGTGACAACATCGAACAAGGGAATGAAGATGCCAAATTACACTCACAAAGCCAAATATCATACCAGAAGCATATTCTTGTTCCTCCCTCTAAGATGAATCAATGGCTTATTAAGAAAACATTAACTCTTCTCAAACCTCTAGCCGAAAGAAAAATCTTCTCAATCATTTCTCGGAAAAAAAAGGAGCTATAGTCTTTTTTTTTTTTTTTTTTTTTTTTTTTTTTTTTTGCTAATGAAAAGGGGTAGGGGGGAGGAAGGGACAAGCCCACCCCCACGTAGCAGCCCCACTGGGCCCCCGCCCCGCCAGGAGAATGTTTGATGCGGGCAGAAATGGCCGTGTGTTGGGCACCCCGACCGGTTTTACTCATACCCTCCCCACCCGTAGGCCCGGCTCAGCTACTCCTCTGAGCTCTGGCTCGAGTCCCACGTGTGAGTACGTCACACCCGGCACCACCCCGGCTACTAGCGGTTCAAGAGCGGTCCTACACCACAAGTCCAAGCAGTGGCCAAAGTAGTGAGCTCCGGTCCACAATTTAATCGTCGCCGCAGCGATTCGAACTTGAGACCTTGTGGTTAGAATTGCTGCTCAGTACCACTAGGTTACCACCTTGGTGGCAGCTATAGTCTTATTGATGAAGCAGGTAGGACACATCAAAGCAATGACAACTTCTTCTAAAGTCCAGCCTCATTAATAAACAATTTTGTCCGGTTGGTAAGGAGTAAGAAAGAACAATAAGCAAGCTCGAGATACAACCATTCAGACATCCGCAGTACAGAAGCCGTGTGTGTGTATATATATATATATATATATATATATATATATATATATATATATATATATATATATATATATATATATATATATATATATTAAAAAGCACGCCCATCGCTTCTCTCCCCACCGCCGGCCCAACCAAGGTCGGCGTCCCCACTGCGGACCCGACCATACTTGTAGTCTCCATCAAGATTGGCCTTCTGTCCGTCGTTCCCCGAGCGTCCTCAGGATAATTTTTGACGGATGTGTACTACATGGCGAGAGTAGAGGAGGGGTTGGCTTCATCATTAGAGGTCCGGACTCTAGAGTGATTGCAGCTGGTGGTTGCCAGATCTTCGACATCTCGGAGGCAGAGTTGAGGGCATCCTGGACCGGCTTGAGTTACGCTTGGCGCGCGTTGCGAGCTAGTGCTATCGTGCTTGAGGGCGATTCGGCTATAGTTATTGGATGGATTCATTAGAGTGTGGGAGGGGTGGGCAATAATCATCCGCTGCTTAGGGATATCCGGGCTATGATGAGTGGTGGGATGACCTTGCAGGCTAAGCACGTGTATCGAGAGGCTAATATGGCAGTAGATTGGGTAGCTTGTTATGTAGCTAACCATTTTGGGGAGACTCTTTGGTTGGGGGAGAAAGGACTACTCGATGCGCTCCGGAATTTGTTATCCTTTGATTTTTTTGGATGTATTCGTACTCGTTATGTACGATACATCCGTTTCAGCAAAAAAAAAAAAAAAAAAAGAAGGCCCATGCCGAGAAGATGATGGTTGAGGAGATCTTCGATGCTGCCGACTTCCCACTGCGCCCCTCTAGCTTCAGGTCACCGGGTTGGGCTTCAGTGGTGATGTGGTGGTGGAGAGATTTGGATCGCGACGCCGCTACGTTTGGAGAGATTAGGGATGGATAAAAAGATGAGTAGGACTTTCGCTGGGTAGGGAGGTTACGACAGTTTCCATGAACTTTTTTTATTCTTTTAACCATGGTTATCTATAATTAATTTTTGAAACAGCAGCGATTTAAATTGGCTGACGTGGCTAATTTTTATTGGCTTAGTCCATGGCTAATGTAGTAGACTAAGTCTACCTGATAATTTCTCCAAGCTTGGTGCCACTTATTGCCAATTTGCCCATCGGGGTGGTTAGTTGGCAAAGAAGAGAGTTGATCTCCCACAATTATTTTCTTGAATGAAAGAGAGGAAGGAAAGAATATTGTGATCTCTGGATAGACATCAAGATGGATGGCCATCAAACAATGTGCATCTTGTATGATCCAGTACATGCTCTGAGCTGTCTTATTCAATAGCCATCTATCTTACGGCTGCATAGCACTTTATGGTGTCGCCCCATCCAGCATGAAGGATCCATGCTCAAAGATGAAACAAGAGTCCATTTTATTTCCCACCATAAGATTAGTTTGTTAAGCAACTTTTCGAGAGTATCATTTTTCACATCTACCACATGGTAGGGACCTTTAGGTACCAACTCCCCTGCCAACCTAGGATTTCTCCTCCCCTTAATGGTAAGATAATATAGTTAGCAGCACTTGGTCAACTAACAAAGACAGTTCGACAACTTGATCTTCTCTTATTTTCTATTTCCATATAAAAAATATAGTGATATTTTTAGTACAACAATATAGTGGTATTATTCAATTATAATTTTAAATTCTAATAGAAATATATTATTATACTGTATACTTACATTATGAAATTATTTAATATATTACTTCTATTTTCCTTATTTCCTAATCAAAATAATTATTAGTATTAAAATAATAATATATTATAAGTCTAAATGAAAATATTAATTCTATAATAAAAAATTAATACATTTTTATAGGGTTAATAAATATGTTTTTTTTGGAATACATTAACAATTAATATCTTAATAAATATATTCATAATTTATGATAATATATTTTCTTTGATTAATTAATATATTTTATGGAATATATTAAGAGGTCTTGGATTTCTATGGAATATCAAACATATTACTTGTAGATACTAGATGGTTTTTAATCACTGAAACATAGCATAATAGTGATCTATGATTATACCTTGGCAATCTCATTTGTGTCCCCAAATGCCACTTTAATAAGTATTTTCCCTAGGTTCACAAAAATAGAGGAAAGATGAGAAATAAGAATGTACCAATCCCGGTTAGTCATACCCAAGATCAACAAACATGAAATAAACTAGCATATTGGCTCTATGGATCATTTCAGCTAGTCCATTTTATTTTGTAGTTTTTCTTTTTTGTTTTTGTTCCAGTTGCATTTATGTTTTTAAGAGCAAGTGCTAATGGTTCTTCGTAACCGGGAGATGGTTTGTTTTATTAACAAACTGAGACCGATGGACTCCAATAAAAAGCTTGTTCCATCCTTAGAAGTACATCCTCAAACCAGTTTATTCTTTTTGTTTCTTAACAAGCTAACATGCAAAGTATAGATGCATAAAAAATTCAAACAGCTAAAATATGATATGATGACCTAGAGATGAGGAGAACACTAATCAGTCTACTACGGTACAAGATGAAGTGTCGATCTGCATATAAAAATAAAAACAAAAAAGATCATTAGAGCTGATCTAGTTGGAGAGCCTTCGATGCTTAAGTTAGCAAGGTTTTCGGAGATAGTAGAAAAAGGAAACAAAAAACAATAATTTGAGATAAATACTTAATATCTCGAGCATCTCTTTTACATACTCAATTAATAATTACTCAAATATTAGACAAAATGAATTTTATCTCCACTGCTAAGAAAGAATCGTTGACTTGTTTTTGGCCATTCGCCAAATCATCTACACTCAAGTTTTTATCCATCTGCCAAACCACCTTTAGTCAATTAGCGCCAGCACAGTAACATGGGGGCATCCAAGAATCTCACGTATATAAACATGTATAAAGTTATTAATTGAGTATATTAATTGAGTATAGGTGGTGTGACAGATGGCTTTTGTCCGCCTATCAAACCACGTGAAGTCAATTCATTAATAATAGCGTGTGTGTGTGTGTGTATAAAAGTATGCACAACGCAAAAAGTGGACAAGGTGAATTTTATCTCCATCGCTCGGAGCCTGCAGAGAAGTCGATCGGACCTCCATTGGTTCTCGTCTGTGCCGCCATGGTAGGCTCCGACCCTCCTTGCTCCCGTTCATCTAAAAGTTCGGAAAGAGCTGTAAATAGATTCATACACATGAGCTCTAATTTATCTTGTATGTCTTTGTGGTTTTGCATGAAACCAAGGGCAAGCAGAAGATCGTGTTAAAGGTCACCATGACGTGCAAGACAAGCTTCATGCTGAGGGCTGTCGGCAAGCTTGAAGGTAGAAGCTCTACGAGTTAGATTATATTTGCTTTACTCGTCCATTAAGCGAGCAGTACTTTTGGCAGGCATCGACGAGATGACGGTGGATATGGAGAAAGGCACGCTGACGGTGATCGGAATTGTCGACCCGGTGTGCATAGTGAGGGTGTTGAAGAAGATCAAGGTGGCCGTCAGCATCGAATCCATTAACCCCGAAAAAAAGAAAGAGGAACCTAAGACCTGCAAGCCGTGCCCGCTGCCATGCTGCTGTGGCAAGTGCCAACCACCGTGCCGGTCGGTGCCATGCTGCTGTGGCAAGTGCCAACCACCATGCCCACCGCCGTGCCGGTCGGTGCCATGCCGCTGCGGCAAGTGCCAACCACCATGCCCACCGCCGTGCCGGTCGGTGCCATGCCGCTGCGGCAAGTGCCAACCACCATGCCCACCGCCGTGCCGGTCGGTGCCATGCCGCTGCGGCAAGTGCCAACCACCATGCCCACCGCCGTGCCGGTCGGTGCCATGCCGCTGTGGCAGGTGCTCACCACCATGCCCACCGCCGTGCCGGTCGGTGCCATGCCGCTGTGGCAGGTGCTCACCACCATGTCCGCCATGTCCGCCGCCCTCGTGCCGGTCGGTGCCATGCCGCTGTGGCACATGCCCACCACCATTCCCGCTGCCGTGCGGGTTGGTGCCATGCCGCTGTGGCATGTGCCTTTCCGGCTACCATTCCATGGGCTGCGAAGACCCCAGTTGGTGCACCATCGTCTAAAACAGCAGTTCCCGATCGCTGCATCACTTTCCTTTGATTAT